>NC_045428.1:515691657-516006491 GCF_902635505.1 Sarcophilus harrisii
AGGAGAATGTTGTATATGAATGATATAAGGCTACCTACAGCACCTTTGCCTTGACCACCCAACCTTACTATGTACCCTGCCCTTTCTTTCTAAGAGTCTGTAGGCATTATCACCTGCATTTTATGCCCACCAGACTTCTGACACTGAATCTCACCTACTAATGTGGCCTAAGGACCATTGAGTCTTGCCATATGCCCTGAGATTGGACCTTTAAGACTTTAAGTCCTTATTATCAGTTTTTTTTTTCTTTTATGTGTTGTCTCCACCATAAAATGTGAGCTCCTAGAGAGCAAGAAATCTGTCACTTTTTTCTATTCATATTCCCCAAATTAGCACAATTCTTTGCACAAAATAAGCACTTAAAAATATTTTTTAGTCATTCATTGGATTTTTTATATATCTTTTTGCTCAGTGTAGATCTCTGGACACCAACTTTATTATCTGCTTTGATCTTTCTGTTGCTGCACAGGTTTTAGGACTATAATGTCACTTTGGTTAACATCTTATATAGTTACATAAGGCAGAGTTTCTTAAAATATGGGTTGCAACCCCATATGGCAGTAGGGGGGTCACAAATTATGATTTACTGTCAGGAAACATTTGATTTATATATCTAGTTTATATGTCTAAATAGCTTTTATTGTGTAAAAATTCTCTGGTGAAAAGTAGAAAAATTAAAGAAGCCCAAACTTGGCCCATATTGCATAGTTTTTTAAATAAATTGTATAAATTTTCAATAAGAACAAAGATATTGCCTAGCTAACTCCTCTCTGCAGCCCATTGCCAAGGAATCAGGAAAACATAGTCTCACCCACATGGAGTGATTTCTGGGGCACAGCTTAGTGAATAACCACACTGACCTGTGTTCAACCTCTTCCACTGTAGTTTCTTTGCCTGCTGAGTATATTTTAGAGCATCTCTGCAAGAGGAATGACTCCAATTTTTCTCATTTTTTTGCAATGTGTCAAAACTGTATTCAGCTTGAACCGAACAGATTGGAGGTTCCTGTAGGGTAGATGGGGTCTGAGGTGCTGCCATGGGCACTAACAGATAAGGATGAATAAATCCACACTGGGATAGTAGAAATTATTTTGAGCATTATGAGGCATTATAGGGAGGAATATAATTTGATTAGAACAAAGAAAAGAAGCAGGAAAGTCAATAAGATTTCTTCTCCTCAGAACCAAAAATTTTTCTTTCTTCAAAGCCTGGCTCTCTCTTCATAAATGACTGGTATTCCAAAGTCGTGACAGCCTGAATGTTCATCTAATTCATTCCATGGTAACCCCACAAGCGGGCTCCATTTGAAACCTGTATTTATGTCACTTCTGGACAGCTCAAATAGCCAGAAAGTGTTTTGGGTTTTTTGTTTTTTTTGTTTTTTTTTTTTTTTTTCTAAGAATGAGCTTAATCTATCTCTTCATAACTTCAATTTACCTTTCCTGATTTTACCCTCTGGAGGCAAGTGGAACCATATTCCACATATAATAGCCTTTCATAATCCACATATAAACCATATGATAGCCTTTCGAATACAGGACAACAGCTTCCAGGCTAACTCCAAGTCATGTCTTCTCCAGAATGAATCTATTTTGATCTTTTGACTAACTTCCATACATTGAGGTGCATGTTATGTATTCTTCTTGACACTATCTTATCAATGTCCTTTATAAAATGTTATAAACTTTTTTTTTTTTTTAGGCATTCTTTTTTTTTTTTATTTAATAGCCTTTAATTTACAGGATATATACATGGGTAACTTTACAGCATTAACAATTGCCAAACCTCTTGTTCCAATTTTTCACCTCTTACCCCCCCCACCCCCTCCCCTAAATGGCAGGATGACCAGTAGATGTTAAATATATTAAAATATAACTTAGATACACAATAAGTATACATGACCAAAACATTATTTTGCTGTACAAAAAGAATCAGACTCTGAATTATTGTACAATTAGCTTGTGAAGGAAATCAAAGATGCAGGTGTGCATAAATATAGGGACTGGGAATTCAATGTAATGGTTTTTAGTCATCTCCCAGAGTTCTTTTTTCTGGGTATAGTTAGTTCAGTTCATTACTGCTCCATTAGAAATGATTTGGTTGATCTTGTTGCTGAGGATGGCCTGATCCATCAGGACTAGTCATCATCTAGTATTGTTGTTGAAGTATATAATGATCTCCTGGTCCTGCTCATAAAATGTTATAAACTTAATTGAATATAATATTCTAGATATATTCAGAACACTGCAGAATAGAGGATATTTTTTAGAAATTATTTTGCCAAAATATATGTCAATGAAACCAACAACTTAAGTGAAAAATGAATATTTATAAAAATATTAACAATCGATAGTACATGAAATAAAGAATTTGAACCACCCAATTTCAGAGGAAGACCTGAACAAGCCAGAACACTCTCTATGATTATATCTTGGTTTCCTTTTGACTAAAACCAAGCTTACTAATATTTGTTAATTAGGATAAGAGTTCATGAAATAGGATGTAAATGTTAAGATTATTAAGGAAAGGATATTACATAAATTATATAAATGTTAATACATATACAAAATGTCTTTTAAGCATTACAAAAGACATCTTAAACAAATTGAAAAATAAATAAGGCTTCTTAAAATAAAGATGCATTAGAACTCTCCTGATACCTGGTTGGAACTTGGAAGCTTTCAAAGGCTGTGTCAAAAGATCACAAACGCTGACATACCTTACCCAAAAGAGCTGAAAAGATTCCAGATGTGCGTCTGGTAGCAGACTGTGTTTGAAGAATCAAATTATCAGAAAGCTGTCCATAAAGGCTGATGGATGAAGGTGGCAATCATGGAGAGCACACAAACTCATGGGATATATGTGCACACAAACACACACACATCAATGGATTTACTGATCCTTGAAGGATTAAAGAAGAAATACTAAAATTCAAAGAACTTTATGAAAACCACTTCAGGAAGCTACAGGCCTATTATGACCTAGAAGAGACTAAGTCTAATCTAGTTAATCATATGCAAAGTAGAGATTCTTAACCCAGAGTCCATGAAGTTGTAATGCACACACAAAAATACAAATGCGTACATGTGTATGCACGTGCACGTGAATTCACAAACTGTGACACATTTGCATGTAACTGTGCATATGCATATATGTACTCATGCATCAGCATGTATTTAGGTGCATATATTTCATTATTGGTTTCCTTTGTGTTCCAATGTATTGTATTTTATGTAAATAAAACAAGAAGGGGATTTCCAAAAGAGACCATAACACAACAAAGATTAAAAAACCCATGGTCCAAGGTATTCAAGGCATCTGGGGGTACATTAGGCAAGAATGTTGGACTCAGTCAGAAAGGTCTCTTGTAGATTGTTACTAGCTGTGGTCACTTAACTTCTCTTAGTTTTCTCATCTATAAAACGAGGGAGTTGGACCCATGGGACCTAAGGTTATTTCTAGCTCTAGATTGATGATCATAGGCTGTGATATTATCTCCACTGTTGGCATTTTAAAGACCATCTTGGAACTTCTGGCCCCTAGAAAACCAAACAGCTTCTCCTTTCTGAGTCTCATTAGCAAACTTGTTTTACATTTTATACTTAGGACCTAGTATTCTCTTGAGAAGGTGCCTTAGCATTTCTCTGGATGGAAAATGTGAGATGAATGAAGCTTCAGAAATTTATTCCTGTCTGTGGGGGTTGAGTCCTCTGTAAAGAAAGCTAAGTATACACCATCATTTATTACCAGCTCACCTGCTAGGAGGAAATTCACTTTCCAGAGATGATAAATAATTTGCCTCTGTTCAATGGAGTGAAGGGCCATGATTATGAGACCAGAGTAGCCAGGAAGAAAAACAAGGACATAGCCTCTAATTCTTTAAACAAGATCATAGGAAAGCAATGGATTTATGTGAAAGGTATTTTTTAAATAATAATAATAATAAAAGTTTATTCTTACAAATACTTCATATTTATAACATACTTTATATGTTATCTCATTTGTATATAAAGAATCCAATATTTCCCTATGTAGAGAGGTAAGCAAAAGTTAACAGAAGGAATACTATACTATAGAATCAAAAAACTTAAGATCAATTCTTTTCTCTGATGATTACTACCTCTGTGACCTTGGACAAATACTTTGACCTCTGAGACTATTTTCATAACATTTATTTTAACTAGGGATTTTTTTGAAGAAAGTACTGAATAATTTTGAGATGTTTTATAGATTTATAGGAAATTAATACATATGTATATATATATGTATATCTCTGTATCACTAAGCATATATACATTTGTGTTTTATATATATATATAGGTACAGTATATACATGCATATATTACATGTCCATATTCATTCAAGTATGTATAATTTTCCAGAATAACACAAAAAAGTTGCTATTGGGACTTGAACCTGGGTCTTCCCCCTATGAGTAATGATGAGGACTAAAAAATCCTGAAATATAAACACAACTTATGTGTACATTGCTTAAAGCAATTATAAAAAATATATATACCTTCATGAAGGTCTCATCTTTATGGATTTCACTGGAGACAGAAGTATTTTAAATATAGCAGCTAGATGGTGCAATGAACAGAGCATTAGCCCTGGAATCAGAAGGTTCTGAGTTTAAATATAGTATGATACTTTAAACTTACTAGCTGTGTGATCGTGAGCAAGTCTCTTAAGCCAATTGCAACAAAGAAAAGAAAGGGGGGGAGGGAGGGAGGGAAGGAGGAAGAGAGAGAGAGAGAAAGAGGGGGGAAGAAAGAGAAAGAAGGGAAGAGAGGGAGAAAAGGAGGAAAGAAGAGAGGAAAGAGGAAGGCAGGAAGAAAAATTCAATGTTTGGTACTTATGTAATAAAACAGCATTTCTGGATAACATTTGTGATTCTTAGTGCCTTTGGGAGCACTGGATTCTGATAGAGTTATCAGTGCCCAGTTTTCAATTTGTGGTTGAAAAGGCAAGAATGACTTTCTATTCAAATAGTTGCTTTAAAAAAGATACTCAAAGTTTTATTGTGTATATAGGAACTACTAGGCTAAAAAAACAAAAAGTTGTACATAATAGACTTGCAGTTTTATGTGCAATCTTTTTTTTTAAACTATACTCTGTGATGGAAATGCTTGCTTTATTCCATAAATTAAAAATAAAAAGGCATCAATGAAACTTTTAAAAATAAAGAATAAAAAAAGCGCAAAGTTTCAAATTATCTCCATCTATCCTGTTAGAATGCCCATTATTGTCACTCCCATTGGGTTAAAATATAGTCTGCCAAAGGCCCCTAGCAAAATGGATATGTGTTCCCAAGGAGTGATCTATTAGCCTAAATTAGTTTAAAAGTGGGCTAACTCTTACCCAGCAGGCATCAGAGAAAAGATGGAGATGAGAGACAGTAGTTGGGAAAAAAAAAAACTAGGTATAAAAAGTAGAACATGGGAAGAGATTAAGCACTCCAGAGACTTCCCAAGGAATGCTTCCACCAATGAAAAAGTTGAAAACAAGCAGGGGTTGATTAGAATAGAAAGAACTTCTCACAACCCACAGTAAATTAGAGCATTTAGTGGAGAGAGACTGAGAGAGCAAATCTAGTCTACTCTGGATTTTTTTTTACTGGGTGTCTATTGTTCTCTGATATCATGTATTTGTGAAGTTCCAAACATACAAAGTAATGTAATAGGAGGAATTCAGGGGTGCATCAGATGTAGTCTAGAATGCACTATAGAATCTGTCTGATCCTCCTCATTCCTAGAAACACCAAGAATTGTCCGTTTAGATTTCATCGACCCACAAGGGTTTTGTGGATAAATTTCAGGGGGTCTTTGAACTTGGGTAGGCAAAAAATTGCATCTTTATTTTCATTAGCCTCTAATTGAAATTTAGCATATCCCTCAATCATTAAGGAAAGTGATAGTATTAGCAGTACCATGACTTTGTCAGCAACATAAATCATATTTTCATAATACATTATAGTTGTGGTCAATCTCAAAATATTATTTATGCTAACCATTGCTACAAAATTATTGTGGTTATTTGACATGCTGCTTTATTGCAAGTGATCACTCTTCCTGTCTATAGACAGTATTGCATGCAATACAATTGATTTGTCTATAATCTTACATAAAAGAGTTCTTCTGAGAAGAGGTTCATAGGCTTCATCAGATGGTCACAGGGATCTATGACACATAAAAATGTTAAGATCTCCTTCTATAGACTTTGAATTGATTGTGACAACAGAGTGTAGAGCTTCTAGAAAATAGGATACAGGACAGAAAAGTGTAAGGGGAACAATGAGATCTATATTCTCCGTTGAGAAAGAATAAAGCCCAAGAATAAAGTCCATAACCAAAGAAAGCTTTAGGAATTGAGTTCCTCATGGAAATATGTTTAGAAAAATTGCACATGTTTAATCTGTATCAGATTGCTTGCTGTCTTGGAGTGGATGTAGGAGGCTAAGAGGGTGAACATTTTGGAATGCAAGGTTTTGCAAAAGTGAATGTTGAAAAACTTTCTTTGCATGTTTTTGGGAAAATAAAATAGTATTTAAAAAACAATTGAGTTCCTGAAGGTTTGGGATCTTTAATATCCAATACATTGGGTCATGAATCATAGATTTAAAGCTGGAAGAGATTTGTAAATTATCTTGTCCATTCCCTTGGTTTTATTCATTTATTTTTGCCTTATTTTCTTCATTTTTAAAATTCTGCATTAAACAAACACAAAATAAGATAAACATTTCCAAAAACATCATACAAAGAAAGAATTGAATACAAAGCCATAGATTTCTATGATGTAGATATTGCCTTTCTCTTAAAGCATATGATAAATTATACATTTAGCTTTCAAAGCTGTCCAGCTTATCTATGATTTTTTCTTAACATACTTTTATTTTCTTTTCATTTGGAAGGAGATGTGAAAGAAAGAAATCTCAACCCTGCTTTCCTTTTCCTTCCTTTTCCCTCAATTTGAAAGAAAAGAGAATTAAAACCTTGTAAAAATATGCCGAGTCATCTAAAACAAATTTTCATTTGAAGGAGGTGCAAAAATATATTTCTCATTTTGCATCTTAAATTCATCACTTTTGTCAGGTGGTGAGTAACAGGTGCCATGGAATTATCAGTCCTTTCATCTTAATGAAGATAAAATGGAGGCAGAGGGAGATCAAGTAATATGCACAAGTCATGGAGGTAATAAGTGACAGGAAAAATTTGAAGCCAAGTCTTTTGAATTCAAAGTCAGTAAATGTCTCTACCATGACATTCATAGTAATTTGATTAATCCTAAATGAATCCTAAATGTCACAGATAGAAGGATTTCCAAAACATGTTCATTTGTAAAAAAAAAAAAAAATTACATACATATGTATATATATTAAAATTAATTCTTGTTGCACCCTTCCATATGACATATCCCCTGGCAGCTCAATTTGCCTATCTTTCATTCTGGTTCAATTCCCAATGAAGTGCCTCACAATAGGAGATTCTGGGCAAAAAGGAAAAAAGTATCAAGATACTGGGTACCAGAGAGATTCCTAAAATACTGTTTCTAATAATAGTAATTCCCACAAAACATTTAAGCTAACAGAGTTCTGCATTCATTATCTTGTCTAATTCTCATAATAACACTGTGAAACAAGCAAAATTGCCATTATTGTACCTAATTTACAAATAAATAACTGTTGCTCAGAGAAGTATAGCAAGTTGCCCAAGAACACAGCTAGCAAGTCCTAGAGTTAGGATTCAAATCCAGATAACCTGGCCTGAATATTCCACTATGCCACACAGCCTAAAAAAAAGGAGTGGTGAACTGAACAGGGAGAAATTCTCAGAATGCTTCCAACCTTGTCTTCACTATATTTTGTAAGATCTGTTCCTGATCATTCATGAAAACTTGGAATTTGAGCCTTCTTTAACTGCTCAGAAACTTAAGCACTTTGGTTACAGAACTGAAAGAAATGCATAAAATAAAAAGAATTTCTGATAGACTAATTGATCAGTGGAATAGGTTAGGTTCACAGGACAAAATAGTCAATAACTATAGTAATCTAGTATTTGACAACCCCAAAGATGCCAGCTTTGGGGATAAGAATTCACTATTTGACAAAAACTGCTGGGAAAATTGGAAATTAGTATAGCAGAAGCTAGACCCATATTGACCCATATTCTAACACCACATACCAAAATAAGGTTGAAATGGGTTCATGAAAAGAATGAGATTATAAACAAATTAGAAGAACATAGGCTAATTTACCTCTCAGATCTGTGGAGGAAGAAGAAGAACTACAGAGATTATTGATCACAAAATAGAAAATACTGATTATATTAAGTTAAAAAGTTTTTGTACAAACAAAACTAATGCAGACAAGATTAGAAGGGAAACAATAAACTGGGAAAACATTTTTACAGTCAAAGGTTCTGATAAAGGCCTCATATCTAAAATATATAGAGAATTGACTCAAATTTATAATAGTTCAAGCCATTCTCCAATTGATAAATGGTCAAAGGATATGAACAGGAAATTCTCAGACAAAGAAATTGAACCTATTTCTAGTCATATGAAAAGAAGCTATAAATGACTATTGATCAGAGAAATGAAAATTAAGACAATTCTGAAATACCACTACATACCTGTCAGATTGGCTAAGATGACAGGAAAAGATAATGACAAATGTTGGTGGGGACACTGGGACACTGATACATTGTTCATGGAATTGTGAATATATCTAGCCATTCTGGACAGCGATTTGGAACTATGCTTAAAAAGTTATCAAACCGTGCATAGCCTTTGATCCAGCAGTGTTTCTTTTGGGTTTATATCCCAAAGAGATACTAAAGAAGGGACAGGGACCTGTATGTACACGAATGTTTGTGGCAGCCCTCTTTGTAGTGGCTAAAAACTGGAAACTGAGTAGATGCCCATCAGTTGGAGAATGGCTGAATAAATTGTGGTATATGAATGTTATAGAGTATTATTGTTCTGTAAGAAAAGACCAACAGAATGATTTCAGAGAGTCCTGGAGAGACTTACATGAACTGATGCTGAGTGAAATGAGCAGAACTAGGAGATCATTGTATACGGCAACAACAAGATTATATAATGACCAATTCTGATGAACCTGGCTCTTTCCAACAATGAAATGATTCAAAACAGTTCCACTTGTTCAGTGAAGGGAGCCATCTACACCCAGAGAGAGGACTATGGGAACAGAGTGTGGAACATAACATAGCATTTCATTCTTTTTGTTGCTGTTTGCTTACATTTTTGTTTTCTTTCTCAGGTTTTTTTTTTTCCTTCTTGATCTGATTTTTCTTGCGCAACAAGATGACTGTATTTATAAATATGTATACATATATTGGATTTAACATACATTTTAACATATGTAACATGTATTGGATTATCTGTCATCTAGGGGAGGGAGTGGGGAGGAGGAGAAAATTTGGAAGAGAAGGTTTTGCAAGGGTCAATGTTGAAAAATTACCCATGCATATATTTTGTAAATAAAAAGCTATAATAAAATTAAAATAAATTTTAAAAAAGATTTCTGATGTTCATCTTCTTTATTTACACAAATAATTACAAATTCAATAATTTTAGTGCAGACAATGGTCAAAACAATGCCCTTTGTTTAATAACTGTTTGGAGAACTGGGTTTTTTGCCAGATGGGCAAAAATTCAGGGCAAAAGTTGTTGATTTCATTCTCTAAGCTTCAGGACAATTTATGTAATAGACACTAGTTGTTTGAGTCTTAATGAAGTTAAGAAGAATTCACTCATCCAAAACTAGTTGAGAATGAGAGCTAGAAAACTTGTCATTGGGAAGGAGCAAGTGAGGAAGCAAGGTATTGATGACCAAGAAAAAAAAAATGGCGACTTGATAATTGCTGGAGAAACCCTTCGTTGTACTGAGGTCTTTCTATTAAAAAAAAGTAAATTTGTCAGTTAAGTCCCTTGAACTAATCTCAAAAAGAGCAGTAACACTTCCCCTCCAACCGGAAGAAGAACCAGCAGCAATAGCAGATGGTGACTTAAGCAGATTTTAATAGTGATTTGGTTAAAAAAAAAAAAAAAAAAAAAGTAATGAATAGAGAGAGTTGAATTTTAATAGATGGTGGCTGCAGAGCTAGAAGTGATATAGCAGGAGCCAGAATTTATTTCACCTAATAGAAAATGAAGAATAAATTCATGGAGTCTATATACAATGTAAAAAACATAAATGACTTAAAATAAGTCACATACATTTGATTCCCATTATCTTACTTCTCTGGCAGGTTTCATGGGATCTGTCCTGCACAATAATGCATGAGTATGTATAATTTTATTGTTTTCATTATTTTTAAAAATCTTTGCAGAATTTTCTTGGCAAAAACACTAGAATAGTTTACCATTTTCTTCTCATTTTATAGATAAGAAAACTGAGGCAAACAAGGTTAAGTGTGGTGCTTAGGATCATACAACTAAGGGTGTAAAACTAGGTTTGAACTTAGGTCTTCTTGACTTCAGGCCCAGCACTCTTTATCTACTGGATCACTTATATACCCTAAAATAGCCTACAATAAATACAATTATCTTGCATCTCGGGGAGGGAGATGTCTCATTTTTCCATAAAGTTGTATGAGACTTGTGCTACAAGATAATAATCTCATATTTAGTTCTTTGCAGCTTCCAAAGTGCTCTTCTCACAACAAATCTATTGGAGATATTCCATGTATTATAAACTCATTTTATGGATGAAGAAAGTGAAGCTTCAGAAAGGATAAGTGACTTATGCAAAGTCACCTAGCTAGTAATTACCAGCATTGAAATTCAAACTCAATTCTTCTGACTTTAGAGTGCTAAGCTTGGCCAACATGGTGGGGATATTAATCTGTAAAGCATATTAGACTAGTAATCAAGACCTAGCTTAGAATCTGATGCTCATCCCACCATGAAATATCTCTTCTTTTTTATTGTAGTAAGTTTATTTTTAATACACATTGCTTTATGAATCAAGTTGGGAGAAAAAAATCACAGTAAAAGGACAACCATGGGAGAGAGAAAAAAACAGAAAAAATGAAGTGAGCATATCATGTTTTGATTTACATTCAGTCCCCTTAATTCTTTTGCTGGATAAAGATGACATTTTCTATCCAATATCTATTGGGATTGCTTTGGATCACTGAACTGAGAGGAATTAAGCCTTTCATGGTTGATCATCCCACATTCTCACTGTTATTATGTACAATGCATTCCTAGTTCTGCTTGTTTCACTCAGCATCAGTTCATGTAAATCATTCTAGGTTTTTCTATAATCAACTTATTCATCATTTTTAAAGAACAATAATATATCATTACTTTCATGAAATATCTCTTCTTGAAAAAATAGATATTTAGTCTTAAAGACAGAAAACTGTTTTACAGAAAAAAGGCAAGAAATGCACTTTATACTGAAATCTGTTTTTAAATTCTGAACATAAAGAATTTATATACATCATTGAGGTATAGTCAATGAGGATGGTAAATTGTTCACTATAAAATAACCATGATGCTAAGATATAATTTAATGTGAAATTTATTTTGTTGCCAATAAATTTTCACAGTATCAAGCATATTTAAAGTATCAACTAGAGCATTGAGACAAGAGCAAGCGGGTGAGATTAGAGTTGAAGGTCAGGCACTTTTTCTTTGGACAGAAATATGGTAATTTAGTTCCTTAGCAAGCTTTGATCTTATTTCTTCCTTTTATCATCCTTCTTACTGTGTCAAAGCTTTCCCTTTTTGATTTCCTTGACATTTGCTAGTAATGTAAACCTGGATGCATCATTTAATCTGTTTCTGACTCAGTTTCTTCCTTCATACAATTATAACAATAATAATAATCTGCCTCCCAGGACAACTGGGATAAAATGAAATAATAGCTGTGCAAAGCCTGGCAAACTTTTAAGCACTATATAAATATTAGTTATTTTCTATGGAGTTATCTTCATTACATGTATTCATTTTTAAATAAATATTGGGAACCTAAAATATATATCTAGGAGAGATTCTGCCCCTTCCCTTGGAGTGGCCACAATGAATCTGATTTTGGAACTATAATCCTAGACTGGGAAAATAGAAGACCAAGTTTCAAAATTGAAGGAGGGACAAGCAGTAGAACTCAAGGTCATGTTACAAGGGCAAGATTAAGAAACAGAAAAGGAAATCCCAAAAAGCAAAGCAGAGGAGTAGGATCAGTGTAGAAGAGGATCATATCTTGGCTGGGCCTGAACTATTTCTCAGATTCCATGCATAATGGAATATTATAGAATATTATTGGAATAGCCAAGTGTCTCATCAAGCTAGGCAGATCATGAACATATAAAAAAGCACCTGAGAACTTTAAAGAACTCCAAAACATTTCTCACACTTGAAAATAGAAAAGTAAGCTAGCTATTTGAAACGTGTAAGTTTCTTCTAGACTGGATTTCTAAGTTAAACCAGAGTCATTGGGGCCATTTGCTCCCTTGTTAGAAACTGGCAAAATGTAGCATTTGTAGTTTATAGTGAAAAGACTGAGGAATCAGCCATGAATATGTTAATGTTAATTTTAAATGTTAATGTTAATTTTAAAGTATGTTTATGGAATAGTAGATTTTTAAAGGAGGCAAAAAAGCCAGTGACAAAAGTGCTAGATTTGGAACTAGAAGACTACATACCTTAATTTATCCATCTGTAAATTAGGGAATTGGATTTAGTTGACCACTAATGTTTCTTCAAATGATAAATTTATGACCTTTATAATTCCATTAGAACATCAACTCAGCAAATGGCAAATAGAGAGATATGGCTTTTTTGTATGTTCCATCTGCTAGATGACATATTTTCAGTAAGGATTCATTGTTTTCAATAAGAAAGTTAGAGTGAATGTTTCTCATTTTTAATGTTTTTTTTTAAAGAATCCCATTAAAAAGATCACAAAAAGTTAACTAGAAGAGACAGCCACTCATTCCACTGACCTTCACGACATTAAATTTCTCTTTCCCTTTTTCTCTCCCACGAGCTCCAATTCAAATGGATTGTCTTTTCAGCTTCACAAGAGAAAGGAAAAAGCCTAATCATTTAAAATGAGAGTACTGATTTCTAAAGGACCCAAATTGATTTTGGTAATAGGAACTTAAACTGGATCCATTATTCAAAAGTGATTATCATATGGATATAATTTGCTGAAGGATTTTCCCTGGAGTTGTTGGGCTGGGATAAGTTAGATGCCTTAGGTTGATTAATGCAGCTGCAGTTTCAGTCACAGCTCAGACTGCCACAGACTGAATTATGAAATGGAGTCAGTGCTGACTTCCAGAACAATAACTGGATCCACAGAACAAGTCTTGCCAGGCCATATTACCAGTGTGGCTAACAACAGATGAATTTTTCAGTCATACTAATTCATGGAGAGTCAAACTGTGATCTATAACCCAACTACACTTGCCAAATCATAGATTTTTTTAATTCAAATAGTAAGATGACTAAAAATCATGATAGTCCTTTAAAGTTTGAAGAACAGTTTTCTTATAACAAGAAAATAATTCTGTAAGGTAGGAAGAGAAAGTATTATAGTCTTTTAAGAAGAAAGCTATCACTAATTATTTTAGTGCCAGGAATTAAAAAGCATGACAAGCACCTTTTCATCAATATTTTTAAAACATACAGTTTTTTGGAAGAGGAAGTCCCTCCACAAAGAGACACAAAGCCCTATGGGAAAAGGGACCTTGGGACAACAGAAGGTCTATTAATGAGGAAGTCAGCAGCTAGAAAACTGTGGGACTATGTGAGAATGGCCCCCACTAGGTGTAGACAGACAAAGGAAAAGAAGGGGAAGGAAAAGGAGTAGTTCTGCTCTAGGTTTTGAACTTCTTTCTATGCTACTAAAGAAAATAATTACTATCCTGGATTTTCTAAATATCAGTACCATGGAACAAATCCCAAGTTGTCCAACCCTAGTTACACCTCTGTCTGGACTAGCTATTTTTCTCCTTTAATTTCCCCTTAGAAAGGAGCTAGTATACCAGTTGTATTACCAAAACAACTTTTATTGTTCATTGGGGAATGAATCATAGGACAATAGCAAAATTTATTAAATGACTGATATGTACCAGGTACTGTGCTGGGATTATAAAGTCCTTTCCCTCAAGGAACTTACATTCTAATAAGGAAAAAGACTAGATGCACATATCATTAATATGTAAGCCAAATGAATTAAGAGGTTGCTACAGACAACTAGGTGATGTACTAGATTGAGTGGTGGACTTGGATTTGGGAAAACCTAAGTTTAAATCCCACCTTAGGTATTTATGAACTGTGTGATCTTGGACAAATCCCTTAACCAATTAGTGATAATAATTGCAACTAACTCCCAGAGTTGATATGAGGATAAAATGAGATAATATTTGTAAAATGTTTCACAAATCTTAAGGTACAATAAAAATGTCATTATAAGAAGTTAATGACAACAGCAAAAGAGCTAACCTAAGGAGCTGAACAGTTGTAAAGAATCAGCCCTTTCAATTGGAGTACTGAGAGTATGAAGAATATTCTGTTCACATACCTACTTAGCTCACTTCACTTAGGCCCCTCCTGCCTTATGATTTAGGATTATATTACATCATTTCATACATGAGGAAAATGTGAAGGGAACTCCTTCCTGGAACAGCTATCAATGCTGTATATGTTCCAGGAAAATGTGATCAAGTACACTGTACTTTTCATAATAGAGCTTTTAGCCAATGTTGCCTTTAAATGTAAAGACTGGGCAAACTGTAATGCTATAACTCTTCCCCTTCCCTCTGAATTAAGAGTTGATGTCATGGTTGCAATGTTTTAATGAGATCTGGGAAGGCACAGTCTCTCATAGATGGAGGATTGTAAATCATAACCAATGTAATTGGTTTCAAAATTCATCATAAAATCAAATGACTCTCCAGGTATGTAATTTGCCCAAAACACTAATGCTCCAACTTTTTTAAAAAATTAGAATTCAAAAAAATCTTACTTAGATATATGATATTTTATTATTAATGCAAAAGTAAGATAAATGGGTCTGGTTTATCCCATCACATCTGGAACCAATACCATCCCAGATAAAAAATAGAGACACTTGTCTATGGTTTCCTCCTCTCTGTATAGCAGTGGCCCTTCTCAT
This sequence comes from Sarcophilus harrisii, assembly GCF_902635505.1. Classification (NCBI taxonomy): domain Eukaryota; kingdom Metazoa; phylum Chordata; class Mammalia; order Dasyuromorphia; family Dasyuridae; genus Sarcophilus; species Sarcophilus harrisii. The sequence goes on from NC_045428.1 coordinate 515,706,812, forward strand.
CTTTCCTTGTGTTCCCAAGAGATTTAGGTTTAGTTCTAACTTCCAGATGGTTGTTAATTTGTCCAAGCTAAGGTGTTAATTCAAGTGGCATCATGCAATAGTGGACAGAAACTAGGTCTTTGTGTCAAAGGAAAACTGGATTCAAATTAGGAGAACAAAGGATAATTTACCTATCAGATGTTTGGAGAAAGGAGGAATTTATGATTAAAGAAGAACAAGAGAATATTATGAAAAGCAAAATGGACAACTTTGAATACATTAAATTAAAAAATTTTTGTACAAACAAAACCAACAGAAACAAGAGTAAAAAGGAAGTACAAAGCTAGAAAAATCTTTATAGCCAGTATTCCTGATAAAGGTCTCATTTCTAAAATATATAAATAATATATAATATATTTAAATAAAGAAAAATATGTAAAGAACTTTGTCAAATTTATAAGAATTCCCCAACTGATACATAGTCAATGGATATGAACAGAAAATTTTTAGATGATGAAATTAAAGCCATTTATAGTTATATGAAAAAATGTTCTAAATCACTATTGATTGGAGAAATACAAATTAAAACAAATCTGAGATATCAACTACCTCTTACCTCTCAGATTGGCTAAGATGACAGGAAAAGATAATGATGGGAGAATGTGGGAAAACTGGGATACTAATACATTGCTGGTGGAATTGTGAAATGATTCAACAATTCTGGAAAGCAATCTGGAACTATGCCCAAAGGGCTATCAAATTGTGCATGACCTTTGACTCAGCAGTGCCCTTACTGGGTCTGGATTCCAAGGAAATCATAAAGGAGGGAAAAGGATCCACATGTACAAAAATGTTTGTAGCAGTTGTTTGTGTGGTGGCAAAGATTTGGAGAAGGAGTAGATGCCCATCAACTGGGGAATGGATGAGCAAATCATAGTACATGCAGGTAATGGAATATTATTGTTCTATTAAAAATGATGAAAAAGCTGGATTATAGAAAGGCCTGGAAAGATCCCAACTTTTTATTAAATAATTCCTACACTGAGATCCTACTGATACTTCATCATGGTTCAGTAATACCTCGGAGCTCTTCTAAATTATGGCACATGAAGATAAGCTCTGGTAAGTTTTCTAAAGTTGGAACAAACTCAAGTATGGGTCTGCTGAAGAGTTGCATGGTGATTGTCTGAGGATCAGCCTAACTGAATTTGAGGAGATTTGTTACCAGATTGAATATGGAAGATGACTTTTTTGGACGCAGCAATTCTTGAATACTTCCCTGGTTCTAGAGTATTTTGATCAATATTAATGAACATCAATAAATATGCCCTAATGGCATAAGTGACTCCACAAATGTTTGAAGAATGGATAAATTAAATAAATAATAATATTCTGCATATTATGAAGTTAAAAAATGAAATTGGAAGTAATCATAAAGATGATTTAGCCCAATGAATTTTATGTATGAGGCAATTAATGCTTGGAAAGAGGAAGAAACCTACCCCAGAACTTGAACTCTTGACTTGATTCTTATACCGTTGTTCCTCTTAATACACCACTCTCAGCTTCCCATAAATCCCTAAAGAAACAATTGCTTTGTGTCCATTTACTTTCTATTTCATAATTTCTTAAGAGGTTTTCTTCCCTAGATTAAGCTTGCTCTAAAATAAATAGATTTTCAGTTCATGGTTTGGATCTGAATCAACAGATATGCATTCCTACATATGTTACAAACCTTTTCTTCATTTCAATAATTGTATTGTTAGAGATGGAAAAAAAAACTGAATTGTGTCTGAAACCAGGACAAATTAAAATTTCATTCTCCAAATGAAATGGGGTCAGCCACGGTTATTTTTCCTGGCTCTGATTCAACACAGCATATCAACAGGCAGCAGCAATGATAAAAAATAGACTTTAGGCATATGCTTTGTTTTGTATTAAACACACTGTGGTTTGTATATTCTGAAAGACCTTGCTATACTACACATTCCCCAGGCCTCCTCTGTGTGATGTTCTAAACAAAGCTTGGGAGAGATGGAAGTGATGAAGGGACAGGCAGCAGGAATAAAGACTTATGGGAGGAAATTCCTTTTTTGTCTCCAGAACATTTTGAATTTTAAAATTTACAGGATGCAACAACCCTGTGCAATAGGTAGTATTATACCCTTTTTACATGCTAGGAAACCAAGGCTTAGGAAGTAACCAACTGGCTCATTATCACAATGTTCAAATTCCACTAAGATTTCATCAAATAAGTTGGCTCATACCCTATCCTCTCCACCTTAAAACAGGAAAGTACTTTTGGAGTCAAAAGATCAGGGTTGAAATCTTGACTGTCTCATTTACTACCTGTATATCCCTTTTGTAAGTCTGGTCTCTAAATCTCAGTTTCGTCAAGTGTAAAAATGTAATGATTAGACAAGATAATCTCAAAGGTCCTTTCCAACTCTAAATTTAAAATGCTATGATTCTTCTCCCTATTAACAAAGAAGAGAAAGTGACATTGACAACTTTGTGCAATTCTCCTTCACTTGTTCCAATTTACGTGCAAATCAAAATCACCCATGATATCACTGATCCTCTTTGAAAATGAAGAATGAACAACAATAACAAACCCTCAAAATAATTCAAGTGCTGTTGTGTAATAGTACAAAAATTTTCTCTTTTGATGATATCATCAACAGAAAGCATTCAGAAAGATGCTTATGCCCCTAGAAGTTCTTATTTGTGATTTCTCCAAAGGAAAAATCAACCAAATGTGAGGAAAGTATTATGTTAGATTAATTAGAGACTGTTTTTGATTCTAAACATCTGGTTACCACAAATGAAATACTTTGATGCATTTATAATTCAAGGGCATTTTTTACTTGATGATCAGTCAATTAGTAAAGATTTATTCAGAGTTTATTATGTGCCAGGGACTGAAACTACAAATACAAAGAAGGAAATAACCCCTGCTCTCAGAGATCTACATTCTAATAGGAAACCAAAGGATACATACACATAAATATGTGTGTGTGTGTGTGTATAGTATAAAAAGAATACATATACAAAAGAATATATATACATATATGTATCTACAGAATAAAAAGTATAAATACAAAGTAGTTAGATGCAAGTATTTGAAAGAAAGAACACTTCCATCTCAGGAAATGAGAAAGGGGTCTATGTAAAAGGTGGTACATAGTTAGGAATTAATCAAATTAATTTAGGATTTTTAATTTAGGATTAATTAATAGGAATTAATAAAGCTGTTCTGTTGTAGGAGGAGTCCTAGAGGTAATGAGATGCTTCTGAGATAAAGGAAAAGCTTTGAAGTAAAATAAAGGGAAAGCTATTCCAGGTGTCAGTCACAAGGTATGAAGTATAAGGATTATTGTAGCATATGTGTGAAAAACACAGAGTTAGGGAGAGATCACAAGATATGTGCATCGGAGAAAGGGAAAACATAGATAATAACAATATCTCATATTTCCAAGACACTTTTAAAGTTGGCAAAACACTATAGATACATTTTCTCATTTGATCCTCATGACAGCCTGTGAAGTAGTCAGTATAACCATTATTAGACTGATTCTTAAAATGAGTCTCAGAATACATAGCTAGAAAGTGCTAGAGACATTAATGGGCCTGTATCTTAAAGAGATAATAAAAAATGGAAAAGGACCCAGATGTGCAAAAATGTTTGTGGCAGCCTTTTTCATAGTGTCAGGGAACAGAAAACTGAGTGGATCCCCATCAGTTGGGGAATGGCTGAATAAGTTATGGGATATGTTGTGAAAAAAAGCACAGAATTTGAGAGTTAGAAGGGACCTCGAGGACCATCTGTTAGAGTAAGTCAACTAGGCAGTGCAGTGAAAAAAAATACTAGGCGATGACTCAGGAAGGCCTGAGTTCAAATTTGGCTTCAGACTTAATAGCTATGTGATCTTGGATAAGGCACTTAACCCTAATTACCTCAGTTTCTTCATTTGTAAAAGGAATTGGAGAAAGATAACTCCAAAACTTTGCCAAGAAAACCCCAGATAGAGTCATGAAGAGTCAGACATGACTGAACAAAACTATTATTATACGTTGCAACCTACACACAAAAAGAATATTACTTACAATACACCTCACATGACTGCAACTAATCTCTCCTTGAAGCTCATCTCCTTTCTAGGAAGTCCATTCAACTTACAGTTAAGTTCTAATTGCTGTAGAAAGATGGCCATTTTGCAACTTTCACCTATTTTCCTGGTGCAGCTCTCTGGAGTCAAATAAAACAGTCTAATCCTTCCTCCAAATATCAGTCCTTCAAATAATTAAAAAGATATCACATTCCCCAAACTCCTGACCCAGCCCCAGGGCTTTTCTTCAGGGTAAACATGCATTGTTCCTCCTAATCTCCATATGACATGGACTCCTAACTCTTCAGCATCCCAGCTGCAATTGCCTTCCTCTGGATGAGCTCCAATTTATCAATGTCCACCTTAAACACCAGTATATGGAGCCTTCTGACAAGAGTAGATCAAAATTATTACTTCCTAAATTACTGGAAACTCTGTCTCTTGATAGAGCCCAAACCTCATTAGGGTTTGAATTTTTTTTGTTTTTGTTTTTTGGGTGCCATATTGCATTGCTGACTCATTTTGAATTATAGTCTATCAAAACTCAATAAGGGATCTGAGACGAGGATTAAATGGAAGAGGCAGAGAGAGGGGAGTTATATTGATGGGGTTTTACTGTGATTTGGATGGCACCAAAATGTGGGATGAGGGAAAAACATGGATCTCGCTGGTACAGAAGTAGATGCTTAATAAGTGCTTGTTGACTTGGCTTAACTTCCCAGGGTGGAATTAAAAAATCTGTGGTCACTTGAGGGAGTTATCCTTCCAATGTTTATTTTGATATCTATCTCACATTTCCAACTCCTAAGAGCACACACCATACTTCCCACCCCCAACCACAGAAATTTCTTATTTACATTAATTGGGTGACTTGTCCAAAACTATGCATATGTGGGGCAGAAAATCCAGTTGCATAAGAGATTGACCTAATGCTTCCATAACAGCTGATGCCCACTTTTTCCATATAAAAAAATTTCATAAAAATAAAATGAAATATAAACCATCATTGTCACTGAATAACTGAGGATGGAAATCACAGAGGGGAATGGGAAGGTACATGACTAGTTTGGGTAGACTGTAACTTATAAACCTTGAGGGAACCTTAAGAATAAAACTAAATCATGTCATCGAAGAATTATATAAGAAAAAGAGAAGATAAGCTGGTGATTTGCAAGAAGAAGGAATAATAGGTGGATGATAAAGAGTGTGTCACTGATAATCTCTCAAGATCAGATAAAATCATAGAAATCTTCAACATATTGGGTGAATTCCTTGTGGTAAACTTTTGGGAGGACATGGGAAAGAGTCCAATAAGACAAACAGACATAGATGGGTTATGATCTCCATTAATTAAAGGAATTGTCAAATTGATGAGGTCACACATCCATTTAAGCATTTCAGTCTTAGCAAGTGGAATAGAAGAGCACAATGGTGAAAAAAATTCTTGTATTAAATTTCTCTGATAATGGTTTCATTTCCAAGATACATAAGCAATTGATTTTGGAAGAAAAGCTTTGAAGAGAAAAATCCAGGCTATCAATAGCCCATGTGAAAAGTGTTCTAAGTTGTCCATAATTAGAAAAGTTCTACCTCACACTCATCAGATTGACAAAATGACAAAAGCTGGAAGAGCTGCAGGAAAAAAAAAAGGCATACTTTTGCACTATTGGAGGAATGGTGAATTGGTCTAAGTATTCTAAAAAGGAAATTGGAACAATGCTCAGATAAACTGGAATCAAATTATAGAGGTCATTAAATGTTAGGCTAAATAAAACATGTTGTGTTTTAATCCAGAGCCAATGAGAACAACTGAAGATTTCATTTTTTGTACCAGAGGACCCACATGATCAGATCTTTGATGACAGTTTCATCTCTCAAAATGTGGAGGAAGTTATGAGAGGAAGTGCAATTTTATACTTGATTCTACCCAACAAAGAAGACCTGGTTTTTGAACTAGAAACAGTGAGATTTGTTTTCTCTTAAGTTCTAGGGGTATCCCCAAGGGGCTAGGACTTTTAATATTGCTCCTCATGACCATCAATGTGTTTGCCACTGATTATCATTCAGTAACTACAAGTAGTTTTTGAAAAAAGATTACCCATTCAGGTGGTGTATAATAAGAGCAATTGGTATAAAATATTCTGTGCCCTACTTCCTTCTGAAAGCCAGGATCTTATTTTCCTGTAAGTAGATACATAAGTCAGAGGGAAAATGCACTTAGAGTATGATGACAGTGGCTCTCTCATTTAAACAATGTGTGTGACCAAAGAATAAATTCAAAATTCCTGGATGCCACATGTCTTTTCTTGAGTCCACAGCTGGCCTTCTTTTCTATTTCAAGCAGTCCTAAGTGTTAAAGCTGTGTTCTCTAGTGGCTTCTTCTGCCTCCCTCTTTGTGTTGTTTATGTGTGCCCTTGGTGTGTCTCTCTGCTCTGAGTTAGATGTGTTGTCTCCTTTTGGTTACTTAACTCCAAAGACAGACTCCATAGATATGGGAGATCCATGAGAGGATGAAAGTGAAGGAGAGAGAAAAAAAATAGAGAAACAGAGAGAAGGAAGTGAAAGAGAAAGACAGAGACGAAGAGAGAAAAATACAGAGACGGAGGCAGAGAAACAGACAGAGACAGAGAGAGACCCAGAAAGACAGAGCCAGAGAGACCCAGTGAGAGAAAGAGACAGAGAGAGAGAGACAAATACAGAGACAGAGACTGACAGAGACAGAGAAAGAGAGATAGAGATGCAAACAGAAATAGAGAGAGACAGACTCAGAGAGAGACAAAGACAGAGACAGGTAGGCAGAGTCAGGCAGAGGCAGAAACAGAGAGACAGAGGATCAGACAGAAACAGAGACAGAGACAGAGAAACCCAAAGAAAGAGACAGTGACAAAGAGAAACAGAAACAGAGAGACACACACACAGAGACAGACAGACAGTGAACGAGAGAGAGAGACAGAGACAGAGACAGAGATAGATACAAAGATAAAGACTCTCTCCCCTCTAGGGACTTTGCTCACATTGGAATTTTCAACTTCAGAATCAAAATCAGTTATTGGACTGGACTCCTCTAAACCAGTTCATGTACAGAATATTATTTTATACATAGATTTCACAGGTATGACTGCTTCTCCGAACCAATCACAGTTCTTTCTTTCTTCACCCAGTCAAGCACTTATATAAAGATCACAGAGTATAAACCATCTTATTTATACATTTAAAACTCCATTATGCCCATTGATTGATTGACTGATTTGGGGCAGGGAAGAAACTTTACCTTTATAACTGAAAAAGAAGAGGAAAGCTAGAAATCTTTTGATAAGTCCTTTAGATTTGGGAAGAGTAAATGTTAATAGATTCAGAGAAAGGTTAGGTAGAATCCCATAACATAAAAATCTACAAGGGAAAGTCAGCCCATGAGAAATGAAATGCTTTCAAGAATGAAATTTGGAAGAAGCAAAGAAAAACAATTCCATTGAGGATTAATGAAGAAATGAACTGGCTTGATGCACAGAGATGCTATCATTCATCTAATTTTTTTTTTTTAAAAACAAGGCATATACAGAAAAAAAGATAAAAGGGAGATAAGGCAGAAAAAACTTGAGAAGTTCAAATGTCTGGCCTGGTCCTATGAAAATTGTACCAAGGAGTACTAAAAGAGTTGAGGATAGGTAGAAAAACTAAGAAATAGTAAAATAATATGGGCAGGGTTTTTTTGGTTTTGCTTTTAGTAGATATATAGGGAGAAAGAGGTAAGTGAAAAAAAATAGACATGTGGTTATTGAAACAATGGTAAGTGATGATAAATAGAAGGCAGAACTGCTTAATTCTTTAGATTCCTCTTTCTCTTCCAAAGGGAATAATCTCTGAACTAGAAAAGGAGAAAACAGAAATAATGAAGAAGGAACAGAAACTCAGGAAAGACACAGAGATACCCGTAATGATTTCAAGCCACTACTGCTAGAGGAACTATATCCCAGAGAAATTACTTTTAAATGGCAGATGATTAAAGTCACTACTAGTAGTCTTTAAAAGATCATAAAAAATCAGAAGAATGACATAAGACTAGAGAAAGGCAAATATATCATTAACAAAATATTTGTAAAATTTGACAAATTTAACAAAATAATCTACAGAGAGAATGATGTTTGCAAAGTATAGGCCAGTGACCTTGACTTTGATCCCTGAAAAATTCAAGAACGTCTTAAAAAGAAAGCCAAGACCTCAAAGTCAGCTAGTTTTCATCAAGAACAAGTTATGAGAAACTAAACAAATTTTCTTTTTGGTTACAGTTATTAAACTGATGGAGGAGGGTAATACCATCTGCCTAGATTTTGGAAAAGGATTTGACAGAAATGTGTATGCTATGCTATGGGACAAGATGGTGACATAAAGGTCAAGCAATATTAGAATTGGATGAATTTAAAACTGACTATGGAGCTCTTAATGGTACTATGTTAACATAGATGAAGCTCTCAGATACCCTAAGAATTTACTTTTTTACCCTACTCTGTTCAATATGTTTATTAATAAATTGTGTGGGGTTATAGAGTTAATAAATTTCTCAGAAGATGCAATGGAAGAGGGAGAGCTAACAGACAGGATGACATATCCACAGGTTTTAATAGTGGATTAAGTCTAAAACCATGAAAATTACAGATAAATATAAAATATTATACTGAGCTTTTAAAATAATTTCATAATTACTCTGAGGGAGGACTGGCTAAAAACAATTTGAAAAAAATTAACCACCTGGGTTTTAATAGAATGCAAGAACAAGATGAACCAATAGTGTAAGATAATAAATAAAAGGCTAATTCAATACTTTGGGTTTCTTTGGATGAGACTTGTGGTTTTATAATCATAGGGAAATCCCAGTGAGGAACTTCTACCTATACTTAACACCTTCTGTGTAAATTATAGTATTGTTGCCTTAGACACTGATAAGTTAAATAATTTGCCTAGGCTCACATGGATAATATGAATCAGAGGCAAGACTCAATTCCAAGCCTTCCTCATCTCTTCATGGCTTTCTCTCAAGGAAGTCCTTAGCTATTTTAAAGAGAGATATGTTATTTAGAATAGAGGAAGTGATAGTCACACAACCATTGCTCTGGCCAGACCACAAATGGGGTACTACAACCTATTTTTGGTGCCATATTTTTAAGAAGTACATAACCAATATCAAAATTGTCCAGAAGATAACAAACAAGATAATGAAGGACCTTTAGATCATGTCACTTGAGGAATGATGGAAGGAACTAGTGATGTTTAATCTAGAGATTATATAAATGGATTTAGTGTCAAAGTAGCAAAGGCAGAGTTTGAAAGTGGCAAATGAGTTAGATGTCAACTCTATAGCTCTATATATTGAGAACATGTAAAAGGAGCAGCTAATAATGGAGAGGTGGTAAAGGAAAATAGTCAGGGACATAAATAACTATAACACAATTTAGAATAGGTGTATAGGAGATGTGTAAATCAAGAACTATGAGGCATTTGTGGGTATTGCTCTGACTGTGAAGAATCATGGAATCAGGAACTTCATAAATAATTTCTTCAACATAAGCCAACATAACAAAAAAAAGTAATTGACTATATATTAATGAACAGAGAATGAAGGATAACTGAGGTGGCAGCCATTCCAAGGTATCAAATCACCATTAAAGTGAAGGGCAAAATCAATATTGGATTAGAAGGATAACGATGAGTAAAAGATATTGACTGTAATTACAACATCTCCAATCAGTCGCTGACTCTGAAAAATGAGCAATGGATAAACGTAGACATTAACTCTGATTATCAGCATATCTTAAAGCTGTTTAGTTGATAAGAAACACTTGCAATCAATTTCAGAGAGGAAAATACTTGAGCTGGACAAGCAGAAAGATATAGCAATGAAAATCATGCAGCATATAAGCTCATTTGTGAGCCAGCATTGTCTCACAAAATGGCAAAAAGGAGAAAAAAATAATACAGAGAGCTTGGTGTGGAATTCAATTAAATCATATCAACATGGAACAAGGGAAAATGATGATTATCAACTCAAGTTGATACTCAAAGTCGAGTTCAAATCTTATTTCTGAACTTGCCACCTAGGTGACTGCATGGCAGGCACTTTACTTCTGGGACACACACTTTTTCTTCTGCAAAATGGAGTTTCCTATATAGTCTAAAATCTATATTTCTTTGATACCAAGACAGAAAAGGCTGAAAATAGGACAACAAAAAAGATTCAAACAATTAGGTTTGACACCTTTTATGGGATAGGAAGTCTGATCTGCTTTGTTGTACATGAAACACTTAAGAGTTATATATATATATACAAATTAAATGAAACTTCCCCCAACCTTTGAAGAGCACCTTCATCATCCCTGAGGAAAGTGGTCAACAGTAAAGTTGGGTCTGAGGAATGCCTTTAGGGAAGACAGCAGCTCCTATATACTTCCTTTGAGAGATTCTTCCCCTTGAAATATTTATATATAGGAAGAGATCTTGCCACTAATTTATATTAGCTGTTCCATATTGACTATTTAATAGTGTCAGTGTCTCAGTTCTACATACAATCTACCACTCCATCTATAACAATCTGTTATTATCATCAGTGACAGGGGAATGACCATATATAGACTCTAATACTTTAAGAACTGTCAATGCAAATGTGGTAGTTTAAAAATCCCTCTGTAATTTAGGGCATCTCGGAATTTTATAAACCTTATTCATGAAATACTTCCTCTCATCTTGACATATCTTTTTTTCCTGTTCTGTCTTTTCTGAAATATTTTTATGGTTATATTTGCATATTAAAAATTCCTTTACTGTATAATTCACAATGGGGGCCATAGAAGATCTGCCCAAGATTTTTCTTCCTGCAATATCAGAAATGAGAAAACAATCTGATGTATGAACCTGCATGAGAACCTGTTCCTCCTTGTAAAAATCATAGCCTTTAACTGTGCCATTTGAATTGATCTGATGTGGAAATGACAAAAAATCCAAGCATCCCTTTCCATCCACTAGGAGGAATTGTGAGAATTTGTACAACACGCATGTGTCAAGTATGAAGGATAGTCTCTCACAGAGGACCATTAATGATCTCCATCTTGTTCTGGAATATCATGGTACCCATGGTGACATGGTTACCAAGGAAATTTTCTTTATCAAGTGATAATTTTATCTTTTGTCCTGGATCATTCTTTTCTTAACCCAATTCCCCATTTTCCAGTTCCTGGGAATCAAAGTTAACCCTATATCTTTGTTTGTATGAACCAAAGCTAAATAAAGGTCTATTACTTGCAGTATTCATTAGCTAGTCTATTTTATAAGAATTTTTTGAGGAATTGCTAAATCAATGCACTTTTCCTTCCTCTATTTCTTCACCTAAAATACAGCAAAGCTCTCCAGAGTTGAAGCTTGGATTTCTCCAGGAATGAATGCTATTAATTTCAAAAACACTAGCATTCACCAATTCCAAGCAGTGCCATTTCCTTGTACTCTAGTTAAAGGACACAATAAACTCAGGGTAAAGGCACTTAGAGAATATTGGAGTGAGGATAATATCAATATTGTTCCTCCATAAACCTGGGGTGACTTCCATAAATGCACATTTATGATCTCATAAATATACATGATATCAATAGGAAGAATGGATTCTCCTAGATTTAAAAAGTGGGGTGATATATTCATGGAAAACAGATATGACCAAGGCATTTATGGGGAGGAGCAACTCATCATTCTGATACAATTGGGCCGCACAAGTGATGATCTCCTTAAAGTCTCTGCTAGATGCTGCTGCTTCAAAGGTTTGCTGTAGTTTATGGCTGACATCCTGGCCTATGCTGTTTTTGGAAAGAACTTAAACTTTGAGACTAGCAAGAGCTTTGACTCTCACTTCTATTTCCCAAGAAGGTCTTCAACTCTTTTTATCAACTTGTTTGACACAACTGTACCTGGAGTTTTTGGATCTCTCTTGGGGAATGGGTTTGAGAGAGAAGAGATAAAGAAATTCCTTTTTCTGCTTTGCCATATTCAGTTACAAGTACTGGTACTCTGAACTGACAGAAGGGGACCCTCTTTTCTCAGAACTCGTTACTTTGTAAAATGGAGTGGCTAACTCTTCAGGTATTCAAAGATTAACTGCCCGCTAACTCCAGCAAGTTAACTATGGAACTATTTCACATCTACCAAGGAAGTAAAAACATATAAACACTTCTCCATATTTTATTTATAGTGACCCATTAAAATCTGAAAAGTCTGAACCATTTACTAGATCCAAATGGGCCATTTTCAATGTGGTATTCTTTTACAGACTGCTAACAGATCTCTCATGACATATATCTCTAAATTTTTCTCCAAACTGTATGAACTCTGAATTTAATCATGTAAGAGTCTGAAAGAGGATTCAAAGAAGAATCTACAATGAATGGGAAGACTGTCAGAGTTCTTGAATAGAACAGAAATAATTGATATTTACACTCATTCTGAACCATCAAAACCCAATGAATGGTCCCCTGAACACTCTCTGCCCACCTTACCATCCCCTATGCACACATCATATTAAGGAGGATCCATCCTTGCTTATCTAGGAAAAAAAATAAAATATAACCTGTGTCTAGGCCATTTGAATTGCCCAGTTATGGAAGGAACAAAGAACCCAGGTATCCCACATCAATGAATGAATAAAAGAAAAGTCATTTATTAAATGTCTACTATATGACAAACACTGACAAAAATATATATTCTTTGTAGTATACAAGTATATATAGTATACCCCATACACATAAACATATAAACAATTCATCAACTCAGTGACTTCCCCAGATCAAAATTTCTTTCTGTGACCATCACTTATCTATATGTATTGTCTACTTCCTCTGTGGGAGCTGAAACAAACCAAATAATGGGCCCCCTCTCATTCACCACTCTGACTCTCAAGAAACCATCTGTGTCCTCTCTGCTGAAACAAGAACTGGGACATGCCCTACAAACAACTGGACCTCATTGGTTACACATAGAAGACTAATTGATCTTCAATCAATTATATTTATGAGAATAACAAGGGATTCCCCTCCCCAACTATCACAAAGAAGGAGAAATAGCAAAAAGTGGTATATTGGGTGGGGAACAGGAGCAAGCAAAATAATAGTTGATGTTACTAAAAAAATAAAAAATTTTAAAAAAGGTTGAGAAAAACCAGCAATTACAGTCCCATAAGCCTATATTCTCATTTCTATCATCATTTGGAGAAGCTATCCATACATTGATTTATATCCCTGATAAAAATATGAGCAAGGAAGAAGGGAATGAGATATACTCATAATAAAACTGGGAGGTAGATGCTCTTATTATTCCATTTTACAGTTGAATAAACTGAGACAAAGATTAATTGACTTGCTCAGGTCACACAGGATCTGAGGTCATATTTGAACTTGGGTCTTCCTAACTTCAGGCCCATTATTCTATGTACTGCAGTACTTACTTGTCACAGAGAATTTTCTGTAGAAGAACACATCATTAAAGTCACATATCTGACTAAAAAGTATAGAGAACACAAAATCCTGCTGTGCTGACTCTTTGTTGATTATGCACACACATGTGCCATAACCTTAAAGGTTCTTGTTCAATGCATATGTTCTCTTGCATATGTCATATTGATATTTGCAACTTCAGAGATAAATTTGTTTAAGTATCTTGGGATTTTCCACATAAAAGTAATACTAAAGTGTTTGCGATGATCATTGAAAAATATCCTGGGCAGAGGAGAAGGCACACATGACTTTCTGAGCTTGTCTCATACCCTCATTACTAATTATTATGCCAAGAAAGTAGGATTTGTGAATTGGAAAAAGAAAATAACTCAATACAAAAAGAAAAAAAAATTAGCGAAATGGAAAAAAATTCCATAGAGCAAAACAACTCATTTAAAAACTCAATTGGACAGATACAAAAAGAAGTAAAAAAAGTTACTGAAGAAAATAACTATTAAAAATCAGAACTGAACAAATAGAAATGAATGATTTATTGAGACATCAAGAATCAGTCAAGCAAAACCAAAAACAGTGAAAATTAGGAAAAATGGTAAATATCTATTTGGAAAAACAACAGAACTGGAAAATAGATCTAGGAGAGATAATCTGAGGATTATTTGACTTCCTGAAAATTATGCTGAAAAACAGAGCCTAGATACTGTTTTACAGGAAATCATCAAAGAGAACTGCCCAGATGTAATAGAATCAGAAGGTGAAATAGGCATTGAAAGAATTCATCGAACACCTTCTGAAAAAAAAACCTAAAATAAAAACTCCAAGGAATATTGTGGTTAAATTTCAGAACTATTAGACTAAGAAAAAAATATTACAATCAGCCAGAAAAAAAAAAAACAATTCAAATACTGAGGTGCCACAATAAGGATCACTCAAGATCTAGCTACTTCCACATTTAAAGATTGAAGGGCCTGGAATCTGATATTTTGAAAGGCAAAAGAACATGGAATGCAGCCAAGAATAAACTACCCAGCTAAGCTGAGCATTTTCTTCCAAGGAAGAAGATGGACATTTAATGAAACAGATGAATTTCATTTGTTTCTAAGGAAAAAATCAGAACTAAACAAAAAATTTGAACTCCAAACATAGGACTCAAGAGAAGCAGAAAAAGGTAAAGAGAACTCTTGAGAACTGTATTTCTGTTGTGGATATGCATAAAGAGTACATGTATAATTTGATTTTACTTTTACAATATAAAAAAGGGAAGTAGAAATGGAAAGGGGATAATGTCAGAAAAAGGAAAAAGGGGAGATAAAAAGAGGGAAACTACATCACATGAAGAGGCAAAGGAAACCTATCATATCTGAGGGAATTTAGGGAGGGAGAGGATCATTGTATGGATCTTACTCTCATCAGATTTGGCTCAAAGAGAAAATAATTGACATACTTGTTTTACAGAAAATCCTCTCTTCTCTCATTAAAAAGTGGGAGAGGAAAAGAGTAATAAGGGAAGGGTACAACAAAGGGGAAGGGATTCAAATGGGGTGAGAGGGATCCTAAAGAGGGAGAGCTGCGTGACACAAGTGGTATCCATAATTTTAATACAGGGAAAGGGGGTAAGGGGGAGCAAGAAAAAGAAAAGCATAATCTGGGGATAATAAGATGGCAAGAAATACAGAATTTGTAATTTTAACCATAAATGTGAATGGGATGAACTCTCCCATGAAGCAGAGGTGGATAGCAGACTGGATCAAAAGCCAGAACCCTCCAATATGTTGTTTACAGGAAACACAGCGGAAAGGTAAAAGGCTGGAGCAGAATCTATTATGCTTCAGGTGAAGTCAAAAAAGCAGGGAAAGCCATCCTTATCTCAGATCGAGCAAAAGCAAAAATTGATCTAATTAAAAGAGATAAGGAAGAAAACTATATCTTGCTAAAGGGTATTATAGACAATGAAGCAATATCAATATTAAACATATATGCACCAAGTGGTATAACATCTAACTTCCTAAAGGAGAAGTTAAGAGAGTTGCAAGAAGAAATAGACAGCAAAGCTGTAATACCAGGAAATCTCAACCTTGCACTCTCAGAATTAGATAAATCAAACCACAAAAGAAATAAGAAAGAAGTTAAAGAGGAAAATATAACATTAGAAAAGTTAGGTATGATAGATCTTTGAAGAAAACTGAATGGAGACAGAAAGGAGTATACTTTCCTCTCAGCAGTTCATGGAACCTATACAAAAACTGAGCATATATTAGGACATAAAGACTTCAAAATTAAATGCAGCAAGGCAGGAATAGTAAATGCTTTCTTTTTCAGATCATGATGCAATAAAAACTATATTCACCAAAAAGTTAGGGGTAAATAGGCCAAAAAGTAATTGGAAATTAAATAATCTCATCTTAAAGAATGATTGGGTGAAACAGCAAATTATGAACACAATTAATAATTTCACTCAAGATAATGACAACAATGAGACGTCATACCAAAATTTATGGGATGCAGCCAAAGCGGTAATAAGGGGAAATTTTATATCTTTAGAGGCTTACTTGAATAAAATAGAGAAAGAGAAGATCAATGAATTGGGCTTGCAACTAAAAAAGCTAGAAAAAGACCAAATTAAATATCCTCAGTCAAATACTAAACTTGAAATTCTAAAATTAAAAGGAGAAATTAATAATATTGAAAGTAAAAAAAAACTATTGAATTAATAAATATAACTAAGAGTTGGTTTTATGAAAAAACTCAGTAAAATAGATAATGCTTTGGTAAATCTGATTAGAAAAAGGAAAGAGGAAAATCAGATTATTAGTCTTAAAAATGAAAAGGGAGAACTTTCCACTAGCAAAGAGGAAATTAGAGTAATAATAAGGAGTTACCTTACCCAACTTTATGCCAATAAATTTGATAACCTAAGTGAAATGGATGACTACCTCCAAAAATATAGGCTTCCCAGATAAACAGAGAAGGAAATAAATTGCTTAAATACTCCCATTTCAGAAAAAGAAATAGAACAAGCTATTAATCAATTCCCTAAGAAAAAATCCCCAGGACCAGATGGATTTATATGTGAATTCTACCAAACATTTAAAGAACAATTAGCACCAATGCTATATAAACTATTTGAAAAAATAGGGGATGAAGGAGTCCTACCAAATGCCTTTTATGACACAGACATGATACTCATACCTAAGCCAGGTAGGTTGAAAACAGAGAAAGAAAATTATAGACTAATCTCCCTAATGAATATTGATGCTAAAATCTTAAATAAGATATTAGCAAAAAGACTACAGAAAATCATCCCCAGGATAATTCACCATTATTAAGTAGGATTTATATCAGGAATGCAGGGCTGGATTCAATATTAGGAAACAATTAATATAATTGACTATATTAATAACCAAATTAACAAAAAACATATGATCATCTCAATAGATGCAGAAAAAAAATTTGATAAAATCCAACATCCATTCCTATTAAAAACACTTGAGAGTATAGGAATAAATGGACTTTTCCTTAAAATAGTCAGTTACATCTATTTAAAACCATCAGTAAGCATCATGTGTAATGGGGATAAACTTGAATCATTCCCCATAAGATCAGGAGTGAAACAAGGTTGGTGAAACTATCACCATTACTATTTAATATTGTATTAGAAATTAAAAGAATCAGAGTAGGTAATGAGGAAACCAAATTATCACTCTTTGCTGATGATATGATGGGATATTTAGAGAACCCCAGAGATTCTACTAAAAAGCTATTAGAAATAATCCACACCTTTAGCAAAGTTGCAGGATACAAGATAAACCCACATAAGTCATTGGCATTTTTATATATTACAAACAAATTGCAACAGTTAAGAGTTACAAAGAGAAAGTCCATTTAAAGTAACTACTGATAGTATAAAATATTTAGGAATCTATCTGCCAAGGGAAAATCAGGAACTCTATGAGCAAAACTACAAAATACTTTCCACGCAAATAAATTCAGATCTAACCAATTGGAAAAATATTAAATGCTCTTGGATAGGGTGAGCAAATATAATAAATATGACAATACTATCTAAACTAATCTATTCATTTAGTGCTATACCAATTAGATTCCCAAAAAAACTATTTTAATGACCTAGTAAAATTAACAACAAAGTTCATATGGAAAAACAAAAGGTCAAAAATTTCAAGGGAACTAATGAAAAAAAATCAAATGAAGGTGGCCTAGCTGTACCAGATCTAAAATTATATTATAAAGCAATGGTTACCAAAACCATATGGCATTGGCTAAGAAATAGACTAGTTGATCAGTGGAATAGGTTAGGTTCAAAGGACGAAACAGTCAATAACTTTAATAATCTAGTATTTGAAAAACTCAAAGACTCCAACTTTTGGGATAAGAACTCACTGTTTGACAAAAACTGCTTGGAAAATTGGAAATTAGTATGGCAGAAAATAGGCATTGATCCATATTTAACACCATACACCAAGATAAGGTCAAAATGGGTTCATGACCTAGGTATAAAAAATGAGATTATAAATAAATTAGAAGAACATAGGTTAGTTTACCTCTCAGACCTATTGAAGAGGAAGGAATTTATGATCAAAGAAGAACTAGAGATCATTATTGATCACAACATTGAAAATTTTGATTATATCAAATTGAAAAGTTTTTGTACAAACAAAACTAATGCAGACAAGATTAGAAGGAAGGCAATAAACTGGGAAAATATTTTTATAATCAAAAGTTCTGATAAAGGCCTCATTTCCAAAATATATAGAGAATTGACTCTAATTTATAAGAAATCAAGCCATTCTCCAGTTGATAAATGGTCAAAGGATATGAACAGACAATTCTCAGACAAAGAAATTGAAACTATTTCTAGTAATATGAAAAGGTTCTCCAAGTCATTATTAATCAGAAAAATGCAAATTAAGACAACTCTGAGATACCATTACACACCTGTCAGATTGGCTAGAATAACAGAGAAAGCTAATGTGGAATGTTGGAGATGATGTGGGAAAACTGAGACACTGATACATTGTTGGTGAAATTGTGAATACATCCAACTATTCTGGAGAGCGACTTGGAACTATGCTCAAAAAGTTATCAAACTGTGCATACCCTTTGATTCAGCAGTGTTACTACTGGGCTTATATCCCAAAGAGATTTTAAAGAAGGGAAAGGGAACTACATGTGCCAAAATGTTTGTGGCAGCCCTCTTTGTAGTGGCCAGAAACTTGGAGAATTCCTGAATAAATTGTGGTATATGAATATTATGGAATATTATTGTTCTGTAAGAAATGACCAGTGGGATGATTTCAGAAAGGTCTGGAGAGACTTACATGAATTTATGCTGAGTGAAATGAGCAGGACGAGGAGATCATTATATACTACAACAACAATACTATTTGATGATCAATTCTGATGGACGTGGCCCTCTTCAACAATGTGATGAACCAAATCAATTCCAATACAGCTGTAATGAATTGAACCAGCTACACCCAGCAAAAGAACTCTGGGAGATGACAATGAACCACTACATATACTGCCCAATCCCTCTATTTTGTCCTCTATTTTTTATTTTTATTTCCTTCACATGTTAATTGTACACTTTTTCAAAGTTCAATTCTTTTTGTACAGCATATTGTATTTAACTTATACTTTAATATATCTTACATGTATTGGTCAACCTGCCATCTGGAGGAAGGGGTTGGGGGGGGGAAGGAGGGGAAAAATTGGAACAAAAGATTTTGCAATTATCAATGCTGAAAAGCTACCCATGCATATAACTTGCAAATAAAAAGCTATAATAAAAATAAATACACAAATAGTGAAAAAATTAAAAAAAATTCACTAATTTGTATTACAGAAAAAAATATCCTGGGCAAAGTTCAAAATAAAGAGGATATACAAGTGGTAAGATGCTGTGGATACCCTGGTGTGCAAGTAACATGGCGCTAAGTGCACTGTCTTACATATTACACTGATAAATCTTCTCTTTACCAGGATAAAATCCCAAGTTCTTTCCATTAAATCATTTACATGATCTCAAAACCCTAAACTAAAAGCTCTTAACTTTTTTGTGTATCATCAATTCCCTTGACATTCTGTTGAAATTAATGGACTCCATCTCAGAGTAATGTTTTTAAATGAAATAAAATAAAATATATAGAATTACAAAGGAAACTAATTATGATTACATATACTTATTATAACATTTTGAAAGACAAAAACAAGGTCTTGCACCCCAGGTTCTGAACCACTGAACTATCCTGATCATATGGATCTTCTGGATGCATACTAGTTTATCAGTGTCTTTTCAGAAAATGTAGCATCTATTACTGAACATGGTATTCTAGGTATAATTTAAATAAGGCACTTCAGTGAGTTTGTCACTGTCTTCTTCTTAGGTACTATTTCTTTCTTTTTTTAATAATTATAACTTTTTATTGACAGAACCCATGCCAGGGTAATTTTTTACAACATTATCCCTTGCTCTCACTTCTGTTCAGATTTTTCCCCTCTGTCCATCCACCCCCTCCCCCACATGGCAAGTAGTCCTATACATGTTAACTATGTCACAGTATATCCTAGATACAAAATATGTGTGCAGAACCAAACAGATCTCTTGTTGCACAGGGAGAATTGGATTCAGAAAGTAAAAAGAACCTGGGAAGAAAAATAAAAATGCAAGCAGTTTACATTCATTTCCCAGTGTGGTACTATTTCTTTCAATGAAGCCTGAGTCACATTTTAAATAATAATGTCTTCAGCTGTTTTTGTTTTGTTTTTCCCCAAGAAGAACTCTCCAGTTTGTTATCTATAAAGATGATTTTAATTCCATTGAAATCTTTTAATTTACCTATCTAAATAGAAGGGAATCATTTTGGCTTATAAGAATTGAGTGATTATTTGGTAATGAGTTAGGAGAGACAAGAGAGTTGCCTTTATGTATCTGAAACCTTGTCATGAAAAATAAGGATTGGGTTTTTTCTTCTTGATCACAGAGAAAAAAAAAAAAACTAGGAATGTAGCTAAGGTGATAAAAAGACAAATCTCATCTCAATATAATGAAAAATTTCCTAGTTATTAGTAACTTACAAATATACTGAGCAATCTCAGGAGATGGGAAGTTACCCATCTCTAGAAGTCTTCAACTGGAACCTGTTTCCTATTTGTTGTGGAGAATGTAGAAGGGATTCATCAGATGCAGATTAGACTGAATAAAGTCTCTCAAAGGTGTGATGTGAGTCCCAGTTCTTTGAATATAAATTTATTATTCTTTCTGTTATATTATGCATGATATCTTTATTTGAGCTTGACTGTTAAATATGCTTTTGATATACTAAGATTTTCAACCTTTTTCTTGTGTTATTTCAGTTGTGTCCATATTCATGGACACATGTTTATGATTTCATTTGGAGTTTTCTTGGCAAAAAAAAATGTAGCAGTGATTTGTCATTTTCTTCTCTAGATTATTTTACATATGAGGAAACTGACACAAATAGGATTAAATGACTTATTCAGGGTCTTTTAGCCAGTATTTTTTTTAGCCAATATCTTGAGGCTAGACATGAACTCAGGTTCTCCTAACTCCTAGCTATTCACTATTCATCATGACAAGCCTAATATATATATATATATATATATAATTTTACACATGCAGATTATTTAAAGCTAGAAAAAATCTCAGAGATCAACTAGACCAATTCTCTCCTTTTACTGATGGGGAAATTGAGGTTCAGAGGAGAAATGAAAAGACTTGTCAAAATAGGAGAGGAAAGATTTGTACTCAGATCATCTGACTCCAAATTTACTACTCAATTTATTAATCAGGGATGTGATTCAGCATGACAATTTTATTCATACTTTGTCTTATTCTATAATAAATTTGTTACCACATGACTTCATTTGTTGTGATTTGTTTGAGTAAATATATTCTTTAGTTATTTACTGTTGTGCTTGTCCCCTGTTGGCTTCAGTTTAAATTAACATTTTCTTTCTTTAAACTCTAACAGCATTCATAAAGCATTAAGTAACCGAGTCAGACCAGTCAAAGGGGAATATCTATACTGTGCTCAGTGTGTTGGGAAAGGAGTTTGATAGATGAGCAACTAAATGTTTCACATAGTGCTTTGCATTCAATTTAAGTTATTTAGGCCTTTAAGCTATTATGTGAAATGGAAAACCATCCCTGACAACTTGCCCTTTATATTTTTTACTTTATTTGGAATATCATTAATATTTTCATCCAACTTTTTGCACGCACAATTTTAAAAGATTAGTTGCAATTTTGTCTATGATTTGTTCCTCAAAACCAACATATTTCCCCTCCCTTCCATAAGTACACATAGCTAATTTCCCTGAATGCATGAGAAACAGATGTTTGTTCAGTCATCTTCAAGTTATGTCAGTTTTAAAAAAATAATACTGATGTAAATTCAACTTGTGGTCCACTATGATTACAAAAGGGAGTGTGGGTGTATTAAAAGAAAAAAAAAGTCATACAGCACAAGTAATTCCTCTTTTTTCACAGGGTTACTGGCTTGGTACATCAGAGAGGTACTAAAGATATTATTTACCAAGAATTCAGTGAAGCATTTGACAAAGTTGCTCCTGCTCTTCTTATGGCCAGGATGAAGTCATGTGGACTGGATGATAAATGGTACCATTAGATGTTTTCAGAACTGACTGCCTCGACCCAAAGACCAGTCATCTACGGGTCACTGTCAACCTGTAGGGAGGTCTTAAGTGCAATGTCTAAGTGACCATATGTGGTTTTTTTTCAGTTCAATACTTTTATTGATGACTTAGATAAAGAGATAGGAGGCACACCTGTCAAATTTACAGATGGTTAAAAAGTAATAATTAATCCATTAGATGATGAATCTCAAGCCTATAATATCTCAAATGGCTAAAACAAATAAGACAAAATTTAAAAGGAAGAAATGTAAAACACTCACACAGCAGCCATAAAAAGATGTCTTCAAATTTATTTGAGCATCCCCCAAATCTAGTTTAGTAGGTGCTGACTCATAGTAGGTACTTAAAAAATGTTTGTGAAATGAATGAAAGTAGAAGCCTGAGTAAGCGTGAGCAAACAATAGTTCTTGTGGGAAAAGGTATAGATATGTACAGGGGAATGTTTCAGAAAGTAAAAGTTCAAAATGAATCAAGAGTGCAATATAGAATCAAAAAAATTAAAACGCTATTATAATTTTAGGCTACATAAATAGTAATTTCCTGCTCAGGTGCAGAATGATCTGAATTTGTTTCCAGAACAAAAATTCTGAGATTCTTCTAACAGTCACTCAATTTAATACATTATTTTAAGTTTTCTCAGTATTCCATTCACCACAACAATATAAGATTAGTAGATTAAGTATTATTTCTACAGTTATTGAACCCATTTTCCAGATGAGTTAACTGAATCTTAAAGAGGTTACATAACATGTCCACAATTATACCCAACTAGTCAGAGTGTATTTCAAACTCAGGTTTCCTAATTTCAACAGTTTTGTATGATATCTCTACACAACATTCTGTCTTACAATTGCATATCTTATTCCCACTACTACAAACATCACTCTGTATTTGTCCCCATTTAGCTATAATCTGTTGGTTTTATCCTCATTTTATTTGCTCGGAGGTATGAATCATTTGCTTCTGTTCCAAAATGCTCTGTCAACAGTGTCCCTTTGAACTCACTCACCATTAAGACAGAGTAGATAATAAAATAAAACTAGTCTGAATGCATAAAATTGTCATTATAAACATAAAGTTATAAGGACACTGAGAAAAGAGTTGGGATTGCTAAGTGTTAGTTCCAGCTTTGCCATTAATTCACTATGTGACCTTAAGTAAATTATTTCCTTTTTTGAATCATAATATCCTGTTATAAAATTAAAAGATGGGATTAGGTGCTTTCTAAAGGGCCCAAACAGAGGGTTGTAACACTCAGAATCATATGAAATCACAGAGTAGAAAGTGAAAGGACATAATGAAGATTTCCTTGTAGAGTTTGCCACCTGACCAATGGTCTTCCAATTTTGGCTTGAAGACCTTCACTGAGGGAAACCTATCACTTCTTATTTTTCCTTTAGAGTTTTGTTGATATTTTGTTTTTTCATTACAAATGTTGATATTTTCTCTACTTCATGAGAGGTCTCTTGCAACAATGGAAAAATATGGAGCAAAATTAATCATACAGTGATTAATGAATGTGTATGCAAATATTTTATATCTGTAGCACTCCCCCCCAGCAATTTAAGAAATTAATAGAAATGTTTTCTTTCTCTCATACATCCACCTGAAAAAAAATTTATAATAAATATCCAGTCAAGCAAAATAAATTCTTTCAATAACTGTAGATAATATCTACCTAATAAATATATACTTGTATCTTACATATATAATTATTTATATATGTAAGTCTGAACTTTAAATCTATCAATAGTTTAAACCCTATAGGAAGATATAGAAAGCTATATTCCATTAAAATTGATATAGAATGTGGTCATATTATTAATATGATGGAGGAGTAGATGTTTTCTGATGCTCAAAGACCTCTCAAACCCCAGTAAAATAGAAATTTTGTAAGAAAAATAAAGGAACTTTAGCTACCTCCATGGTCTAAGACACCAAAAAAAAAAAAAAAACAACAACCCAACAACAACAACAACAACAACAAATAAGACTAAAAACAAAGAAAAAATGTGAACTGATAACCTATCCTTAGCTCATTTAGCACTCCCCTACTCTGTCCATCATGTACAGACAGGGAGGTTGTGCTAGCTGACTCAAAGACCCAATCCAAGGCTCTTTCAACAAAACTCAATCCTACAACCAGGTTCTTCTTGGAGTAGTACCCCCCGAAAAAGGTACTCTTTCCAATGCTGTGAAAATCCAGATTTCAGGGTTTGACAGTGGCAGCATTTTATGTTACAAAAGATCTCTACAGGAGAATAGAGGAACAGAGGGAAAGGAACAGACCTTTAGGCACTTGATTTTTTGAACCCAAATTTTTATATTTACTACTGTTAAATTTTTTACTTGATTTATTGAGAATTTTTCCAATCATTTAATAGTATGTTACTTTTCCTCCAAATTTATGTAATTCTTTAATCTAGTAGATATTTCATTACCCCTCATGTTTATTGTTTTTCCCT
The DNA here is from genome assembly GCF_902635505.1 of Sarcophilus harrisii. Classification (NCBI taxonomy): domain Eukaryota; kingdom Metazoa; phylum Chordata; class Mammalia; order Dasyuromorphia; family Dasyuridae; genus Sarcophilus; species Sarcophilus harrisii. The sequence goes on from NC_045428.1 coordinate 515,731,541, forward strand.
ATAGGTTTTATTTCCTCAAGTATAATGGATTTCTGTTGAAGTTAGGAACTCATTTCATAACTATTTTGTGCTAGTAGTTAATTGTAAAGGTTCTAGCACATAAGAAGGCAGCTAGCGATAATTGATACAGAAGTGTTTTACGATTGCAGAGCTTTCCTTTTTCCCAACCACCCTGTAAGGTAGGCTCTGTAACTAATATTTCTTTCATTTAACAGCTGATTAAATTGAGCCTCAGAGAAGTTTAAGATACTTAGTCAGCCACACAGTTTGGAAGCACCAGGGCCCATATTTAAGCCCTTTAGATGGCTGAATCTAAAGACGTCAGCATCACATCTGCTCTAATAAATTTTCTAAAAGTGCAACTCCTAAGTCAAAATGGGATGATGTACTGCTGATTATGTAATATCAACTCTTTGAAGTACTGCATAGAAAGCCAAGTATGTCCTCCAAAGGTTTCATCACAGCTCTAAGAAAGTTCTATTGTAAGAAAAAAACATAATTTGTTCCATCTGGAAGTTTTAAATACCAGTAGCTTATTTCCCACATGCAACATTCAGCATGCATCCTAAACTTACTAATTCCTTATGTGCCTAAAAGTGCATTAGTTTAAAAAAAAGAAAAGTTTTGTGAATATAAAAACCTATTAAATCGTCTTGCAAACTTTGGGAACTTCTTTAACCCCCTCCAAAAGGTCCTTAGAGCTAGGGATGTGCTAGAGTTAGCTCAAATTGATTCAGAAAAGCTGATTGTTAAATTTTCATGGAAGAATTTACATCTTGAAAATTAGCAAATGTTACAAATCAGAGCTTGATTGTTTTAATTGTTAAAACTTAGGAAAGTGATGGAGAAAATGTTAATGGAGATTAAATTTAAAGCATATTCTGAATGCATTCTTTCTGACTCCAGATTCAGTATTCTATTTGCTATTTGCTATTTCCCAGCTACCCCCAAATAAATGAGAACATTAAAAGATAAATAAAGAACAAGGATAAGATGAAAATCTAAAGGAAGGTAGAAAAGAGTGGGATTCAGGTGAACAGGATGATGACAATGAATGACTATCTGAAGGCTAAACTACTCAACTTTAAATTTAAGTTGACAGCTATAACTGCTGAGCTGCAAAGGTCAATGATCTTTGAAAGATCATGAGCAAATGGCAGAACTAGGAATAAATGTCCCAATTTTCAAAAAAGGGGGGGCAGGGTACAAAAAGGGGTTTATCCTGTAGATTATAGACCAAAACTCTTGGATTCTATTCCTGACTAAATTCTAGAACACATATTTTTCCATGTATTATTCATTTTTTTCTGTTTTTCCCTTCTTCCTCTTTTCCTTTTTTAAAGGGATATTTTGTTAGATCTGGATACCAAGTAGATATTCTTCAACTGGGGAATGGCTAAACAAAGTGTGGTAGATGCATATAATGGGATATACTGCAATAAATATCTATGCACATGAACCTTCACAAAGTGAAGTTAGCAGAAGGAAACAATATAGACAATGATTAACAGTGTAGAAAGAATAAACTAACAAAAATAAAGTTTTAAAAAACAAAATTACAAAGAGCAAGCATAGCCCCCCAAAAGAGATAGATCATTTTCACTCCCTAGTTCTCACTCATGGGAGCTGTGTGGGAGCACAAGTGTAAAAGGAATACTGAATATTTTACATTACTTTAATGCATTAATCATTTTTTTTTGCTGATTTTATTTTTTTTTTCTCTTTTAAATCTTTCTTATAAAGAATGGTTTTCTTGGAAAGGGTGGAGAGATACAAAGTAAAATCTGGGCAACATATAAAATGTATGAATAAAAACTTTTAAAATTTATTATAATGGTTCACTAGGGGAACTATGGGAGAAATCTAGAAAATGTAAAATATAATGTGTTAAAATTTATTTTAAAACAAAAAATTCTAAAACACATTGTTACTAAGATGTTTGGTAATGCTGGATTAACAACTTTTTTTTTTTTGACAGTATAACTAAACTGTCAGGCATAAAAGGGAAATGTAGATCCAACGTACTTAAATTTCAGCAAATCATAGAATAAAACATTTTTTGTCTGCAGATATGGGCTGGGTCATAGACAGTTAAGTGCAATTAGAACAAATTGAATGACTGGGGCAAAAAGTAATCACGATCTGGAATTCTTTCATGGAATGCCCAAGATCTGCTTTTGGCCTTTGGATGATTACCTTTTTATTTGTTTTATCAGTAACTTGAACGTAGACTGTTGCCACAACTGTCAAATTATCACATGCTAACAAGAAAACCGTTTGGATCTGCACACATACATTGTATATAGGATATACTAGGACATATTCAACATATATAGGACTGCTTGCCATCTAGGGGAGGAGGTGGAGGGTGGGAGGGAAAAATCGGAACAGAAGTGAGTGCAAGGGATAATGTTGTAAAAATAATTACCCTGGCATGGATTCTGTCAATAAAAAGTTACTATAATAAAAAAAAAATTATCACATGCTAGCCTGGTACTGTGGATAGGATGCTGACCATATAAAATTGGAAGATCATGATTCCTATCTCACCTCACATGTAAATAGCAGCTTGATCCAGGAGAGAATCCCTTAACATTTTTAAACTTCAATTTTCTCATAAATAAATTGGGGTTTAAAATGGCATATTTCTCAGAGTGGTTGTGAAAAATCAAAGGAGATAATGTTTGCAAGCCTTAAAGCAAAGTAGAAATGTCATCTATCTTGATGACCTTGACACAAAGCTTATAGTTCTTGCAGAAGAAATGTTTTATTCTAATAACAGTCTTATTGGTTTCATTCTTGAAGACCAAAATGACATCACTATGTTAGAGTCAAATTAGTGTGTCCAACTGTGATTTTAGATTAATATGAGCTCAAAAAGCTCTGCCACAGGTGGAACACCAATAGTTCCTCTGAACATTTGAGGTGGATTCTCTAACTTTGTTCATCTTAAGCTTTTTCTGTGCTAATTCACTCATTGGTGATTTATCAACGTGATTATTAATCAGGTACATGTTGGGCTAGATGGCTTCTGATATGCCTTCTAAAAAATATTTTATGACAAATACAATTATTGCTGAAGTTATGGGGGGAAATTACAATGCCAACATGGTACACTAGGACTGACTCCTAGTTGTATAACTCACTGGAACAATTCAATATAATCAATGTTTATTAAGCAACCACTATATTTCAGGGGCTGGGATATACTATCAACCAAAAAAAAAAAAAAAGCAGCCCCTTCCCTCAAGAAAGAATACCCAGAAGGAAAGGGCACCAGGGTGTAGCCAGGCATTTTGTTCCACAGAATTGCTACCAGTCAGAGCAGCAGATGCAGAGGAAAATGGGCCCCAAAGTCCACTTCTGCCCTCTATAAAGGAATTGGGGGGGGTATCTAGCACTCTCTAACACTCCAGTCTGAAGGGAAAGGTAGCTAAGTGAGTGGTGTTCATCAAGGCTTGAATTAACAGCACAGCAGTGAAAAGAGCTTAATCTGGAAGTATCCTATGTCAAACATAGGCTGGGTTTGTTCCTAGATGAAGATTATGATTCTCTACAAAAACTTTATTTATATAATGGACAAAGAGCTGACCTGGAACCAGGACACTCTAGATTCTAGTCCCACTTCCGACACATACAGAATAGGTATTACTACTCTGTCAGGTATTACTTTCTTTCTAGGGGAAGCTATGATTACAGAAAAGGTGTTAACTACATTGCTAAGAGGAAATTCTTCACCAAGAAATCCTGCTACAATAAAATTACAAGTTTGTTCCATCCCAGTCCCTAATCTATTTGCAAAATAAACTAATTTACCCACAACTTTTCAAGTACATGTGCATTATATAAAGCAAGATAAGTTTGTCAATATTTTGTTGAATTGTATTATATTTCATTTTTTGATCAAGAGCACAAAATTTTTTTTTCTCTCCTTTCAAAGTGGAGTAAACAAAAATGTGTCCTTAGAAGCAATTCATAAAAGAAATGTTATGATTTTACTAATTACTAGTCGTGATAATTACAAATCACCAAGTTTCTGGTCACTGAGAATGGAGGTGAGGGGGTTGGATTTCATCACTTCTCTGTTGCACTCCAGCTTTAAAATGTAAGATTTCTATGTAGTGGGAACAAACCCAGTTCTATTTAAGGTATTTTCATAATTTCTACAGAATGAATATTTCCAATGACTTTCCTGAATTAAATCTTTTTTGTTTTGGCTGAAGCAACTGGGGTTAAGTGACTTACCCAGGGTCACACAGCTAGGAAGTATTAAGTGTCTGAGACCAGATTTGAACGCAGGTCCTCCTGAATTCAGGGCTGGTGGTCTGTCTACTGCACCAACTAACTGCCCCAATTAAATATTTCAAAATGGAGTGGTAACAAAACTAGGTAAGTCAAGAGCTGAGACCTGGACTCTAGTCCTAGATGGTAGCTAGTCGAGGGCTAGGCTGAGTTAATAGGCCTGAACTAGAATCTTGATTTACAAGAGCTGTGTGATCTGGGGTAACAATTCCCCACTCTTTCCTCATTAGTTTGTCTAAAGTTGCACAACTAATTATTTTTGGATAAGTCACTTTCTTCTCTGAAAATCAGTTTTCTCATTTTTAAAAGACAGTGGGGGCAACAGCTAACTTCTCAGTCTCCTCTGAACGATACAATTTCATGAGTCAATGAAATCATCTGAAAAATGTGCCTTATGTATGAAGAAGAAAATTACACAAAGAAACAGACATCATGTATTTCCATGTTTTATTTTTTCACTTGAGGAAAAAGCAACAACATATAATATATATATACATGATATATTACATATAACATATGTATATATATATATATATATTTATTTATTACAAGTCAATATTAACCCCACAGCTTTAGTTAGAAGCTGGTAGAAAGGCACTTAGAGGGGGAGGTTTGTACACTGCCTTTCAACATTTTAACACAAACTGCTGAGGACAGTAAGGGAAAGGACTTAAAGACAGACAATATACTTTTTGTCATTCAATAACCCATTTGATACATATTCCTCAAGAACTAAGTGAGAGAAGACCTTATTTCTACTTGGATGGAAGATGTCTCTGAATAGCACCATTACTATTTTAAAGGTTTATGGGACAATTCAGCAACTGTCATGCATTCCCTCACCTGCCTATAAAAGACAAAAGAACCAAGGAGGGTTCTGATCCCAACCTTCCCCTAACTTGATCCAACAGTTATGACCAGGGGATGTTAGGATTTTATAAAAGACTCAATTTTCTGAAAACTTGTAAACACTGAGTTGGTGATTTTTGAAAAGCGTTTTTCTCTCTTGCAGGACAGAGGGGGCAAATCTTTTTGCTTTAGAAAGCATATATTTCCCTATTCTGGTATTCAACAGAAACAATAAATAACCAGTCATGGGCTGATGGAGCAAGCCTCAAGAGATTCTCAGCATTCACCAGCTTAGGGCTTGGAACAGCTGGAGCAACTGGAGATCCTGGAGGGAGGGAGATGCGGTTTTATGATGTCAGTTTCCACGGACTGTGTCAGATGACTCTCATTGGCAAGTATATGCTTCACCAGGCATCTGGAGGCTTCGTCGATGTTTATATTTTCCTAGGGGGGAGAGCAAACAAATATTTGCTTAATCAATATGCAGAGATGACCACATATAGGTCATGGTCCCAATGGGATCCACACACAAAAGATTTTGAAGGAAAACAATCATGTTGAACTAATTATCAAATATTAAAAGAATAAATTCACAGATCCTAAAGCTAAGAATCCTAATGAGATAATCCTAAAGATTCCTTCTAGTTCTGAATTGTATGATCCTACATGCCAGATCCTAAAATCATCCCATAATGAATTTATATGGATTAAGCAGTCTTTTTTCTTTCAAACATTGGGCTTACAGGGCATTTGTAAATGGTGTAAAGTTAAAGAGGAATGAATGTAGAAAGATCTATGCAGATCCATTTTCATTTTCTATCAGAAAGCCTCTAAAACTCTTGTCCCCTGTTAATTTTGGGTCATCATCATCATCGTCATCATCATCATCAAGATTCAAAGTAGTACTTTGCAAGAGCCTAGCTGAGTAACAAAAGCAGGCATTTATTAGACATTTTATGGGTTCAAAACGTGGTTAAACACATCATCTCATCTGAGTCTCACAACAATGCAATAAAGAAGGGATGGCAGATATGACTATCCCCTTTTCCATAATGAAAGATCCCCAAGTGTTAAAGAGGGGGATGTAATTAATAAAAGGTATTAGGTGTCATAAACAAGACTTTAATCTAATTCTTAGAGTTTATGGATGATCATTCATAAATATGGTGTAAATTTAGGCTTCTATAGGCTTAAATTGTGTAAAACTGCCCAGGGCCTACATTGGTATTTTCAGTCACATTTGTACCTAAGAATAGATATTACCACGTGTATGAACTGCCTACACACACACACACACACACACACATTGAGTGACTGAATAAGAATATGGATTATTTATCTTTTTTTACAGTGTGAAGAGATACTGAGAATGCCTAATACTTTAAGCTATCATCAGTATGTTCACATGATGTGTTTTTTTATGGTTTAATCTTTGCCTCTACTGAGAATGGGAGTTTTCATACACATGGATCCCTTAAAAATAGGTTTTAAAAACCACCCACAAAGTATCCTTAAAAACAGATGTGCTAAAAACCAATAAAGGGCAATGTAGCTTGCTGTTTAATTTTAAATCAAGATTGAACACATTTTCAAATATGTTATTTTTATATAGCATTGGCTACAAGTTCCTGTGGAAAAAACAGATTTTTATTCAAAGAACATGGTCTTACTACCTGTGTGACCCTAAGCAAACCTCTCTGGGTCTCAGTTTCCTTTTCAGTAAAATGGGCATTAAAATGTTTGCATTATACATCTAACTCATTGGGCTGCAGTAAAGCTCAACTGAGATAATAGTGCTTACTATGGGCACATATATATATATATATGTCTAACATTTATAGAGTGCTTGCTATATGCTAGGCATTGTGATAAACAGTTTCACAATTATCTCATTTGATCCTCAAGGTGCCATTTTCCCATTTTAAAGATGAAGAAATTAAGGCAAACAAATGTTAAGTGACTTGCCCACTTTTAAATATCTGAGGCAATATTTGAGCTCAGGTTTTCCTAACTCCAGATCTGACACTCTGTCCATTGCACCACTTAGCAGTTCCAAAACCAGATAATAAAAATTTATCAGTCTCTTACTAAGCTCAGAAGCACCCTTTTTCATGATTACAATTGCTCTTAAAGTGTCACAAAATCTCAAAGTTGGATGGAATATCAGAGGTCAACCTATTGTAATTATAAACTGATATCTTCAACAAATGATTATCTTAAATGTGCTTGAATTACCTCTCGAGATGAAGAATTTATTTCTTTCCAAAGCAGCCTATTCCACTTAGGAGAAGCAATGATTATTAAGAAAGTTTTTTTTTAATAGACCCAAAGTTTGCTCTTTGTGATTTCTCCTCATGGCTCCCATCTCTGCTTTTTGGGCCCAAACTCATAATCCCTCTTCCACCTAACAATCCTCAAAAGACTTGAAGACAGCTTCAACTCATCCTCCTATAATATTTATGGTTTTCTCACCACCACAGCCACATTCCTCTAGTAAGTTTCTCTTTGCCAATTTCTTGCCTAAAATGGGCTTAGCACTGAAAACAGTTCTGGGCAATTCTGACTGGTAAGTTTCTCTTGTTGGATCTTAAGATCTTTCTAGCTGGCCACATCACTAGCTAAAACACTGAATTTGTAATACACTGCCCCCTCCTTCCTTCAAGTTCTTTTTATGTGAAATAGCCAAGCTCCCCTATCTGGTACTTGTAAAGCTGATTCTTTGAAACCAAGTGCCTAGTTAAACTACTTAGGCCTTTAAGCTATTTTGCCAAATAAAACAAAAACAAAAGCAAAACCCTGGCACACATGCAATATTTATATTTTGTGCTCCCCTCACCATGATACAAGAAAGCTTGGGACAAAACATTTATGCTCAGTTAAAAGCTAACATGGGTCCATCTTTCCTTTCTTTCCCCAAATAAACTAGCTGTAAATAAAACACAAATCTTCTATGTGGCTGTGGCTCTAAATTCCTCAGCCCCTTAGCAAGATTTTTCACAACCCTGTGAAATTTAATTAGCACAAATACTTAGAAAATAGCTCCAATTATGGTTGTGCAGAGAATGAAGAATCTTTTCAAATGCCATCACAAACTGATCTTCCTAAAGTACAAGGCTGACCATATCTCTCCCTCCATTGCCTTCTGGATAAACTACAATGGCTCCCTGTTATATTCAGGACCAAACATAAGCCCTTTCTTTGGCCTTTAAAGCCCTTCATGATCTGGCCCCTTACTACCTTTCTGGTCTTTTTATTCCCCTCCAGTAAGGAGTGACAATGGCTTCCTTGCTGTTCCCTGTCCACGACACTCCATTTTCTGCCTGTGTGCTTCTTCTGGCTGTCCCCCATGCCTGGATTTCTCTCTCTCCCATTATCCTGGATTCCCTGACTACTACCTTTTAGAGCCCAGATAAAATCCCTTCTTCTGCATAAAGCCTTTCCTGATCCACTTAGCCCTTCAAGCCCATCAATCAATTCGATGATTAGGATAAATTGGAGATCACTTCAGGCATTCCTTCTGAAGTGATCTCCAATTTATCCTAATCATCGAATCTACAACTCTTTGCATGTTGTCTCCCACATAAGACTATAAGCTCCTTGAGAATAAGGCACTGTCGTGTTTCCTTTTTATCTCCAGATTTAACTCAGTGGCTGGTACATAATAGATGGTAACTTGATTTTACTCATCCCTCTGAGGCAACCCCCACAACAAAGGTTGAAAACAAAGTCAACCAGTTTTATGGTGCAGTGTGCAGAATGATAAACCTGGGGGTAAGGAAAATTGAGGTTCAAAACCCTCAGTAACTAGTAAACAGTTCTCAATAACTAGCTGTGTGATCATGGATAAGTCATTTTAAGTTTCTATATCTGTTTCCTCTTCTATAAAATGAATATGTTGAACTCAAACACCAATAACTTCAAGTTCCCTACAAACTGTAAATTTATGATAACTTGGAAAAGCTAAGTTAATTTTTTCAATACAAGGCTCTTTTTTTTACTCCCCACCTTAATAGAATTTTATTTTTTCCATTTATATCTAAAGTGTTATCAACATCCACTTTTATTTTTTCCCTTTCTCCCCAAGTAAGCAAACTGATATAGATTATAAATGTGCAATCATATTAAACATATTTCTATATTAGTCAGGTCGTGAAAAATCAGAAAAGGACAAAACCATGAGGAAACAAAAAGGTGAAAACAGTAAACTTTGGTCTGCATTCAGACTCCATAGTTAACACATGGTATAGTGTTAGTGTTTCTGTGTACAATGTTTTCCTGGTTCTCACTTCACTCAGCATCAGTTCATCAAAGTCTTTCTAGGAGAAAAGCTGAATTGTAAAAATTAATGGATTTTTCAGGCACCTTCTTATATTAAAGCTTCAACTACATACCCAGAGAGAAGTAGAGAGACAATTATCTATTCTTCAATATGTTACTGAAAAATGCAGCAACTAAAAGGATTTTATGTGATTCATTTGTTTGAATAACTCCTCCACCAAAATCTTCCTCTGATGTCTCATGCAGGCCTGGAAAATGATTCTGAGTTTTTGAGAGCTGAACCAGCAAGCTCTTAAAGGTCTTAAGAAGAAAGATTTTGATTATGAGCCTAATGGAAAGCTTTGTTTCTACTACTTGAAGATCTGGAGAAGTTCATGACCAGGTTAGGAGTAGGCAGACAGAAGAGTGGACAGACTACTGAACAGATCTCTGAAAGCACAGAATTGTGCTTAGATGCTTGCTGACTATATTACCTTCAGCAAGTTATAATTACAGGAGTGTAGGAAGGAAACTTAGAGACAATTCAGCAAAATTTGCCAATTTATACTTGAGGAAACAAGCACAGAAAAGTAGAATGATTTGCCTAAAGTTAAGGAGATACTATTTAGTGTTTGAGGCAGGATCTGGGGGTCACTTCATTTCCTGAAGCAATAAGAACTGTCAAACTGGATCAGTAAGAAAATGAGAGCTCCCTTTAGGATATGTAGACTAAGGTCTCTTCCTGAGGGACAGGGGATATGACAGTGAGGAGTTTAGGATTTTTCCTAAGAAGATAACAGGCTCAGTCTGTGCCTATATAAATTCACAAATGCTTCATAAATTGCAGATCAATCCAAGTCAATCAACATCAATCAACAAATATGAACTGTATATCGATAGGACATTTATGAACTCATGAATTTTCATCATGTGTAGAAAGATGATAGTAATATTTACACTATCTACTTTCAAAGTACCATTATGAAGGCATTGAAAACTAAAGTAGCAGGAGCTGAGTTTATTGAGTCCAAAGGTTGATTCTCTGGGCTCCATTGGTATTATCTTCATCTTTTCCTTCCCAAATTTATTTGACCAAGCCTGTATTTATGCACCAAGAATCAGAAAAGTAGAGGGCTGTGATTCTGTTCACACCTTAGTTCTCAATCCAATGAAGTATTTTATTGGCCGTTATTAGCATGTCAATTTTTTTTTTACAACATATGCAATAACCACAAACACAATTTACCACTTAATCAGGTTTAACAGGCTTATTTTGGTATTTGCAGAGCTTGATGAAAAGAGAAGTCATTCAGTGCAATAAATAGATACCATTAGATTGAGCATGTAAATTTCAACATGGTCTAATCAAGTAATTTCATCGTTTATGGACATCAGCTACAAAGTAGTTTACTTTTCCCTTCTCTTGCGAGTTCAATGTTTTCACTCTAACTCTAAACACCATCCATGCCTAATGCTGCCTGGATATCTCAGATGGTAAATAAGCTCCTAAGATTACAACTGGTCCCAGGTAGTCCTGTTATGTATAGCTCCCAACAGTGGACTTGAGGGGTTCAGATGCTGCTAAAGGTTCTAAAAGGTGATTATCCTTGGAAGCAGAAAAATAACCAAAGATGAGATTACATAATAATGGATCATGAGAACTGAGAAAGACCTCAGACATCATCTTCTTCAAAACTACCACCATATATAGAAGGAAAAATACAAATGTGTGGGTTCAAGATAAAATATTAACTGAGGTAGTAGAAAAATGTTGAATTTAGATTCAAAGAACCAGGATTTAAATGTGAGTTCTACTGTTTACTTGCTGTGTGGCCTGAGGAAACGTAATGAACTGGCTGTTAGTTATGTGGGTAGGAATCACCTGTGTCACTTAGACTTCTATAGACTGAGGAGTAGAGATTGAATATAAGTGACTTACTCAGTCTATAGTCTTAACTCTAAGGGAGTTAAGGAAGTTCCCTTAACTCTAAAATGAAGGGCTGAACCTTAAGACTCTAAGTATCTTTCATCATGGTCTCCTGACAATCCTAATATCCATTCCTCCCAATTGATTAAGTCAAGGAATAGTGTAATAACTATACATAAATATAATAATAAGCGCATACATATAAGTATACATATATATATATACACAATGTGTATGTATAACATTTATAATAGTTTAGATAAGAGGAAGAATATTTTGTTACCAAGGGCTTTTAGACACTGGGCAGAGGGTGAAGGGGAAGAAGGCAGCAATTTATCAGTGAGGATGGCAAAAACTCTTCCACTAAAGAGAATGAAGAGCCTGCTAGCCTACAAATAGGATAATAAATTAGACCAAACTCATTAGATTTGCCCCCATTCTAGCGCTTTCAAAATATAACACAATATTTTACAACCAGAAAAGAACTTCAAAATTACTTTGTCTAATCTCTTCATTTTACATAACAGGGAACTGAAGCTGAAAATGGTGTAATAAATTGTTCAAGGTCAACAGATTCCAAGGCTGGCACTGGATTAAAATTCATAGCTCTATCAAAGAAGCAGCTAGATGGCACAGTGGCTAGAGCATCAGGCCTAGATTCAGGAAGGCCTCAGTTCAAATGAGGTCTCAGACACTAGCTGTGAGACTGAGCAACTCCCTTAACTCTGTTCAGTTTTCTTATCTATAAAGTGAGTTGGAGAATGGGATGGCTAACACCATTTTAATATCTTTGCCATGAAAATCCCAAAGCAGGGATGTGTCCCAAAGACACATGACTAAAAAGTGTCTGGTAACTACTATCAGTGTCTTGTAAGTGCTTCTCTTAAGGCTTCTCTCTGATTTGACTTTACAGGTCCTAGAAAGATAGCACTAAGGCCTTGTGACAGTTTGCCAATTGGCAACCTACAACTTAGGGGATTACTGGATGATCCATAGAGTAAACATATCCATGTATTTTCCTCAAGGAGAAAGGACAAGCTCCCATAATTTGGGGAATGGCTCCTCGGTTCTAAGCAGAGACCACCCAACTAATTTCCCTGACGATACAATTTAAAATTCTTTAGCCATACAAATCACTTTTAAATTACAGAAGAATGGTCATCTATATTTCATATAAAATTTTCTACCCATTCGTCAGTAATATGGACCCCAATCTTCTCTGGACAAACATGATTTGTGCAGTCATGATAATCTGTGCTGTCAAGTGGTTCTCAGAGTAAGTCTAAGGTGAACCAAAACCTGCAGGAGGAGCAATGGTTTTATCATGAAACCCATATAGTGCCTCATTGAGATTGTAATGTCTGTCTGTGTTAGGTGATGAAAAGTCAACAGCCTAATGCATATCAACCTTTGTCTTGAGAAGAATAAGAAATCAATTTAAATTGCTTTGGAGCATTACTTCCAAGCAGTTTCTTTCCTCAGGATGACCTGTTTTAATACAATTTCACTCATTCATTCATTCATTCACAACAGGTGCATTAAGTGCCAACTGGGTAGAGTGTGTTGAGCATACAAAGGTACAGACTCTGCTGTCAAGAAGCATAGACTACAATAAAAGGAAGATGTACACAGATACCAATTATACAAGGAAGACTGGTGACAAAGCTCTGCATACATAGTTAGGCTGGTCTGTCTAAAACAAAACTGCAAGCTTTTTAGGTCGGAAGGGAGATCCAGCAAGAACTACTGGGGCTGGCCACTCGATGAGCAGTGGGGATTCTGTCCAGTCCTATGGAAAATTTCTGCTCATTACTGGCCTTCTCCAACCAGACACACAGACTTTGCTGAAGTGAGATGGAGGAAGCTGACCAAAAAGTATTTGGTTGTCACAGGCTAAAGTTTTCTTGGTGATACGGTACATCCATTGGCTACCCATGCCATAGGGGGACCAGTGCCTTTATTTCCCTACCACAATCCAAACTAAGAGCATGGCTAAGGGAGGATATGAGCAGTGATAATCATCCTGCAGTCCTAGCTGGCTTTGGAGCTGTGTATCTGACCCTCTGTGACCAAACACTGATCAAGAGGGAAGACTTCTCAGGGATGGGGTATCTGTGCAAAAGCATGGATAAACTCTGAGACCCTACATCACGAGGCATAGGAGGATGACTTCTGTGGAGTCCCACCAACATTTTATATAAAGCTGGACACCACTGTCTAATTCAGATGGTGTAGGTACCTTTTTTTTGAGATTTCTAGAGCGCCTTTCCTTTGGTATTATGGGAAAGCCCAGAATGAAGTATATTAGTTCTTCAAATACTAGTCAGTTCCTGTTATATGCCATTTAGAGGTTTTATTATACCTGTTCAGAGCATTTTACTTTGACCTCTGGAAACCCTAGAGTAAAATACAGCCATTTTCCCCAATCCCTAGGTAATTCTTCAAGGTATTCATTTGAGTCCAGAAAAGGGTATCATGCTTGCCATAGTTATAGGCATTTTGCCTATAGGAAACTTAGTATAGGAAAACCTATGGGAATTCTTCCAAGTTATCAAACTTGTAGGTTAGTCTGTTGAGCCTCTCAAAGTAAACTAAATAAACCACAGCCTCATATTATTACCTATCACACCTAAAATTCAACAAATTCAAGGGGATCCTTTTAGGCCTGTGCTACAGCAGGGCTTATTAAATTTTTCCACTCATGATCCCTTTTTATTCTGAGTTTATGTTGACTCTGGGTATACAGGTACATAAAATAGGTATGTAAATCAAATATTTAACTGATAATAAATCATGATTTTGTGATACTCCCCCACATTTAGTTACTCAATTTCTAATTAAAAGCCACAATTTAAGAAGCTTTGTTCTAAGGTACAGAGGCAGGAGGTTTAGTGTTATTATATATGAAGAACATCATGGAGATTATTTTACAAATGAGAAATCTAGGTCCATAAAAATGGCCCACATGGGACACAGAATTAAGTTTTATCTATAAGTGCACTCTGCTTTTCACTCCAAAACAGACTAAATCATCTGAAGAAAACCTTTTCTAAATTTCAAGAAGAGAGATATCTGATCTGGGTTTTGAACTCAGGTCTTCCTGATTCCAGGTTCAGTACTGTATCCATTGTGCCACCTAGTCACTTCTAATTATAATGGGCTTGTTCTTTGTAGAAAAGTTCTTTATCATATAGCAGTGATTTTTAGAGATTGCTCACTGTAGTTTATATGACTTGTGGTTCCCTGTGTCATTAAAGAGAGTTCTATGTTCATTTCTAGTTCTATGTTCATTTATGAGGGATAAAACTAGTATAGTAGAAACAGCACTGATAAGGAGTCAGAAGGCTTGGCCCAATCACTGTAATCATACATTCTTGAACTTGCATTCTTGTAAACTGTAAACTTCTTGAAAACTGATATAGTAATAGCACCTTCTTTATAGAGGTGCTGAAAGGATCAAATGAGATAAATGTACAGCACTAAACAAATATGAATATTCTTATGACTATGATGAGGTCAAACAGATGAGCACATACTTTAGGCCAAAGGAAGCCACTAAAAATTCTTCAAAAAGGGAGTGACATGGCCATAACCTATTCATTAAATGGAAGATTGTTTCCTTGGGGATAATAATAGTAATAATTATTATTTTTACCTTGTGTATCATAGAGTTATATACTAAATCTTATGAATAATGAGTCAATTATAAGATGAGAATTGAATATTTTTGCTTATTTTCTAGAATGAAAAAAAAGTTTTCTACAGATGATTTGGACAGCAGCCTATTATGAAATACAAAGCTCACAGAATTTATAGATAGAAATTTCAGTTTGAGTACCAGATGGCCACTTACTATAGGCTCAGCTTCCTCATGGGTAAAATGATGGTGGCAATACCCAAAATATCCACTTCAAAAGAGTGGCCATGGTGATTAAATGACACAGTGCATATAAGTGTTTTATAAATGTGCTATCATCTGTATCCTTGTACTCATGACCCAGGAAGTGACCTCAAGGTTAATATATTAAAAGTCTATACAAACTGAAATCATGAAATGGAAAACCTTTGCTTATGAAATTAACTCTTGTCACACCCAACCTGGATTGATCTGTCACCCATCAATGTTAGGGATGGTGAAGGGGAACCACCATAACAATAATTATTAAGGATTTTGTTTCTTACTCAAAAGACTATGTACCAAAAAAGTCACTGATTTGAATAAAAACATAATAAATTAAAATTGTAAAATTATAGGCTGATAATAGAAAGCTAGGATTCTAAGAAACTTTAGAAATTACCTAAAATTTTACAGATGGGGAAATCTATCTTATGGGGTTGTTTCAAGGAAAAGGTTTTTGTAATTATTACAAATATTAAGCATTTGTAAGTATTATCCAAATAACACTAAGAATCATAGTTGACATTAAAATAGCATTTTAAGGTTTGCAAAATGTTGTCCAGACAGTAAATATCTCATGTTGACTCTCACAAACTTTTCAAGGAAATACTATAGGTAGTCTTATTCCTTTTGGGGTTAAGGAAACTGAGACTGAATGACATTAATCATGTGGTTTGTCCAGAATCAAACTAAGGTGTCCCTGACTATGTGAGTTGCTTTTATTATTCAAGGAGCTAGTCTTATTGAAACTCTACTGTTATGGGTGGCTCCAAGAACCCAGAGGACTTAGGGACTAAGACAATTCTGTGTGTCAAGCACACAGGAATGAAGTGTTTCAGGGTAATATTAGCAGTAAATATCTGGGTCAGAATTTGAATATAGGTTATAATCATCAGTATGACTGCAGTGAGAGAGCCAGGCCTTCTGACTCCTTACCACTATACCAGTTTCATCCCTTATGAAAATTCTCAAAGCAAATAGAGGTACTCTATATGCTTTAATGACACAGGGGACCCACAAATCAGTATAAACTGTACAGTGAGCACATAGCCACATAATCCTGCTGCTCCATAAAAAACCTTTTAAAGAAATACAGGCCAACTTTAATCACTGGAGACCAGGTAGTATAGTGGATAGAGCCCAGGATTGGGAGCAAGTGAGATGTGAGGTCAAAACCTGCCTCAGACACCTAGATAGCTGTCTACCTCTGATTTAGTTACTTAAACTCTCTTAGCCTCAGTTTCCTGATCTGTAAAATAAGAATAATAGTACTACCGTCCAAGATTGTTTTTGGATTAAATGAGGTAATACATAAAAAGCATTTTACAAACCTTAAAAAGCCAGTTGTTATTATTGGCTATTATAATGTGGTAATTAAACATTTAGTTAATGAGGATTTTACCTTGCATTCACTTTTATACAATACTTGTAAGTTCTCAAAGCATTTCCTACAACAAATCTGTCCAACAGGTAATGCCAGTATGATTCCCATTTTGTAGATGAAGAAACAAAAGCTCATAGAGATCAGTTTGTGATTATTTAGGAAGGGAAGCTGTGATCACAAAGCACTAACATTGCTTCATCAACTATGCAAGATGGGACTTATTTCTTTTTTTTGATGGTGTTGCTAGACTGGTAAATCAAGAGACTACTCCAGCAATGCTGTGTTTGAGATGTTTCAGTCAGACTTTTCTTGATCCCATTTGGAATTTTTTAACAGAGATGGTTTGTCACTTCCTTTTTCAACTCATTTTACAGATGAGGAAACTGAGGCAGAAAATGATCAAATGATGTGTCTTGGATCACAGAGCTATTAATTGTCTAAGAGAGGATTTGAACTGAGGATTTCCTGACACTGAACCAAGTACTCTATCCACTGTGCTACCTAGCTTTCTCTAAAGTGATTTGTAAATGCTAAACTCCCATTATTCTTTCCCCAGGTCCTCAGATTGTTTTTGTCCCACAGGGATGTGCTTCTGCCAGTACTTTCAGAGCCCCTGAGCCCTATGGAGAAGGGAATCCGGATGGAAGAGATCACCTTCTTTTTCATCCACAACTGTTCTGCCATCTAGAGAAGTATTGATTTCTTAGAAGAGCACACTAGGGGGAAAATCAATATTCCATTAGACATAGCTGAGGACTAGCCTGGTAATGCATCAGCAGCCTGTCTACTGTCCTAATATTAGGTCAGTATCCAGAAATTGAGTTAGATTGAAGAGTTCAAGGATATTTGGGACTAATTACATTATCTATACAATCTCATATCTGGAAAGCAACGGGTAAAAAAAAAACCAAGAAATTGTGAATCCTCTTTCACTGAATTAAATCGTAATAATTTATACCTATATGAAAGTAGCTTTATAGCTCACAAAACATTCCTCCCAACAGTCTCTGTGTGGTTGGCAGTAACATATATAACATTTACCAACTTATAGGTATGGAAATTGATATACCCGGAGAGGTGAACAAATGAAAAATAAGCCTATGGTGACATAACTAAAAAGGAGCTATGTCCTGATTAGTGCAAGTATGAAATGAATGAATCATTTGAATTCATACAACATATTTTCATGGGGCTGGATCATAATCATAACTTCAAATAGTGCAAAATTCAAATAACAAGACCACTTCATGAGATTCCTTGTTCACACTGATGGACCTAGCTGAGCTGGGAATCCCAAGGGGTTTTTATGACCCCAAGTCTGCAAGCCCTGTGACAAAACAGGATCATACAGTAAAAATGAACTGCAATGTCTGAGCATTCTCAAATGAAAGTCCTATCAGTTGGAGACTTTTACAACTCCTTGTAATACTAAGCTCAGGCAGCATGCTTTAGTGAAAGAAAAAACCTGTAGACTTAGTGCCAAGAAATCAACTCCTTTGTGATATATTTTTTCTGTAGGTTTGGACAAATTATTTCATCATGTCTCTGTGCTTCAATGTCCTCATCTCTAAAATGGGGAGAGAAACCTAACTTAAAATAAGTATGGAGAAAACATTAATGCTATACTATATAAATGTAAATTTTTAAAAAGTAAGTATATTCTAAATCCAAACCCAAAGCTCTTTCCACAATACTACTGTGTTACTCACAAACCCAGGAATATTCAAATGCACCAACCTCCAACAAAAAGACTCCTCTCCCCTGTCTGTCTGTCTGTCTCTGTCTGTCTGTCTGTCTCTCTCTCTCTCTCTCTCTCTCTCTCACTCACACACACACACACACACACACACACACACTCCTTTCTAGCTTTCTACAAACATATTTTGATTAACAAAAGCTTAAAAGGAAAAAAAAAAACATTCCCTTGATCCCTTTATGCTACCATCTTAAACACTTCAACCTGTTAATGAATAAATTCCTAGAGAATGTCATTTTTTAAACTTTTTATATACACGCATTACTCATTCTTCTGCCCCTTATATTCTTGCTCCTGATGCACCAGTCTATTGAAACTCCTTTCTCAAAGGTTATCTTTTAATAGCTAAATCCAATGGTTTTTCCCTCAAATCAAAAATTATGAAGTTCCTACTGTGTAACAGGCATAAATGCTAAGCACTGAAAATACAAAGAGGAAAAAAATAACCCCTGCCCTCGAAGAGAGCACAGTAATGGGGGAGACAACATGCAAACAATTACCCATAAGAGGCACTGGGTCATAGACTGTCCCGAGGAGTGAGGTGTAAGAAGACCAGAAAGGGTTCAGGTCAGAAAGCACTTGGAATGCCTGGCTCTCTGGCTTCTCCATGACCTCCCTCTGCAGCCCTGGATTCTGCAGACTCCCTCTTCTGAATGTTCTCTCTTCCCCTGGATTTCCTGACACTGTTCTGTGTTGGTTCTACTCCTACTGTGTTCACATTCCTTCTTTGGCTCTTCTTCTACTTATGGGGGACTTGGTTAGTCCCCTTTCCAAGCCTTAATCTACTTGTCCAGGTAAAAAGTGTTTCTGTTTCACTCATTTTCCTAGAGCACTTGGTCTAGCTTTCTTACATTCTGTACTGTATATCATTTATTTGGGCACATTATTCTTTTTATAGATTAGGGCTTCACTTGTGACCTGATTTTTTTTTGCCTAAGAAATTTGTATGTGATTGACTATATAGGTTTATTAAAAAGGTACATAAATCAAACATTTACTGATAATAAGTCCTAATTTTGCAACATCTACAGTCAGTTACATGACCCCTTAGGGAATTGCAAACTTCAGTTTAAGAAGCTTTGTTATAGATGATAAACTTCTGAGGACAGGAACTATAAACTTCTGAGGACAGGAACTATATAAGTTCTTTTCACTGTAGCCCACAAAATAAAATAAAGTTAATACATGTTTGTTGAATATAAACATTTTAATTTTGTTTCTGTTTTATTATAGTCCAACCATATTATTTCTCTACTCAATAAACTTCAGTGGCTTCCTATTACAACTAGAGGGGCAAGAGTCTGTTGTCTCTTATAAGCCTCAGTAAAGGTAAACAGAAAGCGCAATGAAAGAAAGGGAGTTTTATACAGGCTTAACAAACTACGATCCTCATGGTAGACTCTAGGAGGATAACTATTACATGCAAACCATAGTTACCACTGATAATCAGACGAATCCTTCTAAGATTATTGAAGACAAAATATGGGCATTATAATAACTGGGGGTATTAGAAGCAGTCATTCTCTCAGCTTAAACATAAAAGTCAAAATAATAGTAGGAGTCTCTGAAACCTAATTCTGTTGTGAGACTTATCACGGCTCCCTTGAGGTTGGGGTCATTCAAGGCACCAAACAAGGCATGAACATCTAGCTATATATTTCTGGGAGAGCAGAGTCTAGAAAACAAAGTGTGCTCATTCATCTTGGCCTTGTTGGAACAGCTTAAAAGTCAAGTCAGAAAGCAATTCATTAAGCAAAGGAAAGACAAAACTAGGCCCTGCCCTCAAAGAGCTTACAATCTAACTGAGGAAATGACAGGTAAACAAATTGATAGAACTCACATCTATAAAGTAAAAATTGATGATTATCTTGGAGAGGAGGTACTAGTGTTTAGGGGGAATGGAAAAGACCATGCAGAAGATGGAAACCAGAAGACAACTATGTCCAAGGAGCTATGAAACTGAGTACACCCTTTGATCCAGCATGTCTCTACTAGATCTGTATCCCAAAAAAGGATTAAATGATTTACCCAAGTTTATACAACTTTTAAGTGACAATACCTGGATTTAAACCAAGATCCTCTGACTCCAAAATACAACTTACTTTTTCACTGTACCATGCTGCCTTTAAAATGGCTTTCAAATTAAATGATAGTCTAAAAGCATATCTTAAAAGACCTTTGGACACTAATTAGCTAAAGATGATGGTGTATGCTAGGGGTGGGGATGCTAGGATGGGGGCTTGCTATGCTACAGTCTGTCACTTGCCTAGGGGGCTTCTGGCTTGCAGAAGGCAGGGCCTCACTGGTGGTTTGAGCCTTGCCCAAGCCCCCTGCTGTGAGATTGGAGCCAGCAGGGTGGCTACTACCATTGCTGTTCCGAACCTTCTTCCCTCCTACCTGAGAGAAGCAGATCTTTCCTGTCTGTCTTTTAAGCTCCTGGATCAATTCTGAGGTTTCCTAGTTGTTAGGAGGGGGATTTGGAGAGCTTCAGTGTTCCTTCCTCAGTCTGTCACTTTGGCACTTTGTCAGGGAAATGTTAAAATACTAATGAACAAGGAGGGGCAGAGTGGTCCAGATATTCAAGGAAATGCTGAGAAAAACAATCCTGAATTATAGCACCCAAAGGACATTCCAAATATAGCCCATCATTGCCTAGGAGACTGAAAGCAGAAGTTGCATTTGATTGTTCATTATGTGCTATCTATCTCTCATGACCCTGAACTCATAACTCATCTCTAGTTTCCATGACCAGTGTAACGGCTCAAGAGATACCTCTTTTCCCAGACCACTGACTAGTAGTACATTATGTGCTACATTGCTTCTTGTCTTCAATAGCTCCTTAAATCTCACAGAATTCCTGAAGTTATCACAAGTTCAAATTTTCTCCCAGTAGAATATATGTTCTACAGGGACAGACACTGTCTCATTATTTTTTGGATCCTTTCCCATGCCTCAACACTCAGCTCAATGGTTATATAAAATTGGCAATCAACATCAGATCACATACCATCCTGGATGGTGAATCAGCCCAAGACAAAAAGGATCACCAAGTAAATTATGGCCATCTGTTACTAAAAAACTAATTTGGGTATCTGACCTTGAACAAAACATTCCGTCTTCTGACTCTGGACATTTTCACTGGCTGGCTCTCCCCCTGACCTAGAATTTTTGTCCCCTCCCATCTCAGCCTCCTGGTTTCCTTCAAATCTCAGATAAAATCCCACCTTCTACAGGAAGCCTTTTCCTATCTCTGTCTTTCCCCTATTGATTATCACCAACTTAGCTTGTGTAATTCTTATTTGTATATCTTCCCCATTAGACTGATTTTGAAATCAGGAACTATTTTTTGCCTTTCTTTGTATGGTTAGCATAGTGCCTGGCAGATGTAAGACTTGATAAATATTTACTGACTGACTAACTGAATTTCATGTTGGAAGAGATTCAGTGGCCAGAGAATTCAATCCATACCTAACAAACAACTTTCATTACTACATGCCCAAGATCATCCACAATATGTCCAAACACCTCTGATGAGAGGAATTATGATACAACAGTCTAGGGACAGTCCCAAGAAAAAAAGAAGAAACATCAAACCTAAATTTTCTTCACAATTTCTACATATTGTTTCAAGCCCTCCCCTCTGGGACCAAACATTCTCCTTTTATCTCAAACAGTATTTTATTTTTCCAAATACATATAAAGGTAGTTTTCAACATTCATTTTTGTAAGATTTTGTGTTCCAAATTTTTCCTCTCCCTTATTTCTCCCCTCCACAGAAAGCAAACTGATACAAGTTATACATAAACAATCAATTTTAAACATATTTCTATGTGTCAATACAAAAAAAAAACACAATAAAAGGAAAAAATAACTATAAGAAAGAAAAAGCAAACAAACAAACGGGGGCAAAAAAGTGAAAATACTATCCCTTCAATTCACAGTCTCCATAGTTCTCAGAGTCTCTCTGGATGTGCATGGCATTTTTTTCTCAAATCTATTGGTATTGTCTTGGATTACCACATTGATGAAAAGAGCTAAGTTTATTATCACATGATCTGGGTATTATTGTGTGTAATGATCTGGTGCTGCTTGTTTCATTCAGCATCAGTTCATGTCAGACTCCCCAAGCCTCTCTGAAATCATCCTGCTGATCATTTCTTACAGAACAATAATATTCCATAACATTCACATACCACAACTTATTAAGCCATTCTCCAACTGATGGGCACCCACTCAGTTTCCAGTTTTTTGCCACTACAAAAAGCGCTGCCATGTGGGTCCTTTTCCTTCTTTAAGATTTCTTTAGGATACAGGCCCAGTAGAAACACTTCTGGGTCAAAAGGTATTGAGTTTTATAGCCCTTTAGACATAGTCCCAAATTGTTCTCCAGAATGATTGGATAGTTTTACAACTCCCCAATGGGACCAAGCACCTTCTAATTTTTTACAATATGACAATTTTTGAGGACAGCCGCCATATCCTCCCTGAATATTTTCTTCCTTGGACTAAAAATCCCCAGTTTCTTCAACCAATTGTTACATAGCATAGATTCAAGGCCATTCAGTATACTAATGGTCTAGTTTACCAATAGTACCCAGAACTGAATCAAACTCCTTATATAAAATCTAATTCTTATATGTAATCTAACTCATATATAATCCATATATATATATACATATATATGTAAAATATTCTTATACAAGCTAACCATGTCAGAGTGTAACATTAACATTTTCTTGCTCCCAAAAACAAACCTCTATTTAAATAGTTCAAGACTGCAGTAGTTTTTTAGTTTTTGAATAATGTCTTATGTGTTCAATTTATAGTCAACTGCTATATGCTAAATTTTCAAATATTTTTCTAGACAAATCTCAAATCTAATCTTTCCTTTCTCATCTTTGTGCTCATAAAGTTAATTTCTGGAAGCTAAGACTAATACTTTACATCAATCCCTATTAAACTGTATTCTATTTAATTAGAGCAAATTTTCTTTTTGGCAGAAATCTTAACCTTTTCTCCCAGTCTATTAGCCAATGTCTCCCAATACGTGGCCCTTCTTTGCCTTTAACCAAATCAATGATAAAAATAAATAAGGCAGAAAAGGGACCATTCTAATACAGACTTCCTTCTAATTTGGCATAGAAATATTAAGCACTATTCTTTAATTCTGGAAACTCAACCACTTCTAGATATATCTCACAATACTCATAAAATAGCAAAAGCAGCTTTACCATGTACTTCCAAAAATCTAAGTAAACTCTATGCTTTAGTCTGGAAGTTTAGTAACCCTATCAAAAACTAAAGAACTTAGGTTATTCTTGGCCTGCACTGTTCTTGATGAAGCTGTGATGGGTCTTTGTGATAATCACATCTATAAGTTAACTAATCATCCCTTTAACAGCTAGATTGTCCATTTTACTAGAAATAAAAATAAAGTTCAGGAGCCTTTAGTCTGCACATTTAATTTTTTTTCCTTATTTTGAAAATTGGGACATTTGCCCTTTTCTGGGCATAACACAACAATTTTCTTATCTTCCAGAATTTTTTGAATTTCAGAAAATAGGGTCAGCAATTTAAAAAAGAATCTACAAGTATTAATTAAGAGTCCATAATATGGAGGCAGTTAGGTGGTACAGTAGATAGAGCACCAGCTCTGAAGTCAGAAGGACCTGAGTTCAAATCTGCCCTCAGATACTTCCTAGCTGTATGACCTGGGCAAGTCACTTAACCCTAATTGCCTCAGGGAAAAAAAAAGAATCTACAATATGCAATGTACTAGCAATGTATTTAGCATGCTAAATTCTGGGAATACAGAGAAAAATTAAATGTTACTGCCCTCAAAAATAATCTGCCATCCATCACTTCTGCCAGTTTTTTCAGTACCTAAAAATATAGTTCATTTGGCCAGAAGACCTTACTTTATCTGGGATGTTGTAAGTTTTTAAAATTTGTAATGTGTGTCTATAATCTAAAAAGACATTTGGGCTTGAAGTCAGAAAGACTCATCTTCTTGAGTTGAAATCTGGCCTTGTCACTTTCTAATTATGTGACCCTGGCAAGTTTCTTAATCCTATTTACCTCAAAATGAACTGGAGAAGGAAACAGCAAACTGTTCCAGTATCTATGCCAAGAAAACTCCAAATAGGGTCATGAAAAGTCAGGCAAAACTGAGGCAACACAACAATTATTTTTAAAAATGCATCATACACACACATCTATGTATATGTGTACATTGGAGACCCCTAAAAATAACTGTTCCACAATGACTGTATAGGATGTTTTCAAAATAGCTACTTCCTGAAAAGTCAATACTACTTGCAATTCTAATGGCTTTCCTCTCTACTTTATTCTTATATATGCTACAGCTGATTTTTCTATGTGAAGATAGCAAACTTTCACCATAGAAAGGGGGAAATATGACCTTTTTTGGCATCTGATACTTAGTATGGATAGAAGCTTATTTAAAAAATTTTTTTTACCTTTGCTGATGTTTCAAACCATCCCACAAAGCCATTTTCCTTGCAAAACTGGTCCATCTTGAGTCCATTGTTGAGGAGTACATCTTTCCCCTGGTCGCACTTGTTGGCTAAGAGAACTGCTGACACAGGCTTGCCATTAGGGAGAGTTAATTTGGAGTCCAAGTCACTTTTCCACTTTGTCACTGCCTCAAAAGTGGCTGGTCTGGTGACATCGAAGACTATAAATGCTCCCATGGCTTCTCGGTAATAGACCCTTGTCATATTTCCAAATCTTTCTTGGCCTGTCAGAAAAAGCAGAGAGCACACATTCGTAATTTTATTAGAACTCTGTAACTCCCAGGTTATATACACCAGCAGGTTTTCAAGGACTGATCTACATATCAAATCTAGAAGTGTACTTTTAAACACATGAATAGGAAATAAACAGACAATTTGTCTGATGGTCAACATCAATAAGCATTTATTAAGCACCAACTATATGCCAGATTATATGCTAAGCACTGGTTATACAAAGAAAGGTAAAAGACAAGTCCTGTCCTTAAGAAGCTCACGTTGGGGGACAAAAAGGATAATTATTTACAAGGTATATACAGGATAGAGGAAATCTCAGAAAGAAGATACAGGCAGTAAGGGGATCTTGTAAAAAGGTGCCATTTTAGCCAAAATGTGAAGGAAGGAAGGGCTAAGGAGAAGAACATTCCAGGAAAGGGGGACAACCAGTGAAAACGTAGCCTGGTGATGGTGAGAACAGGAAAGAAACAAGTTAGAAAGAGCTTTAAAAGCCCGACAGAGGCTGAAGTAGAGACATGAGGTAGGGAGACTCCACCAGCAGGAATCCAGGTGTGAGGAGATGGGAACCTGCATCAGGGTGGGTAGCAGTGTCAAAAGAGCCAGGGCCATGTACCAGGGATGTCTGATAAAAGATAACATGGATGGAAGTCATGGGTTAGATATGGGAGGTAAGAATAAGGAGTGAAGGATGACTCCTAGCTTCAGGTGTGGAATCCAGTCTCATTCTTTGAGAGCAGGTGTATATGTATCTCTTTTCTCTAGATATATTTTCTTAAATATACATATATATATATAATTTCTCATATCTATTAATTTAGATATATTATCACATATATTTTACATCTAGATATATTATCTCTCTTCATTCTCTCATATTATTTATTATTCATCTCTCTTTTATGTTTTATCTCCATCACTGATCTGTAATGTCTATCTCTATTATTTTTCATAGCTATCTATTATCTCTCTAATATTTGTTCTTTCTCTCATCATTCTCTCATACCTATTATCTCTTATATCCACCTCTAATATCTCTATCATCAATCTTCTATCAATCAATCAATGTACATGTATGTATGTATGTATATCAGAAGAGATGCAAAGTTCTAAAAAAGTGAGGACGGGAGAAGGAACTTCTATTAGGCTTTTCCATCAGGCTTCTGTTTCAGTTCATCTTTATGATTCAACCTGGACAAAAGAATGGAACTCTAGACTGCTTATGAATTCATATGACATTCCTGAAATGTTAAACTAGAACTTCCAAGTCAATTCACAAAAGCAAGTGCTTAGTATATTTAAGATACCACGCTCACAAATCATGACATTTCAGAGAGAAAGAACAAGCATTAAAATATCATGTCCCACCTCCTCCTCACGATAAAGATGCTGAACTTGATCGGCAAATGATGCTGCCAAAGACCATCTGGGTAGCAATTTGTAAAACTGGGCTTCTAAAATCTGTGGCTCCAATTGGAATTATTTTTCCATAACACCATGCTGTTTATTACCTCCTGGACTAAGTGATGGATTTCCAGAGTTTGTGCTATAATCAAACACCATAAATCTAATCAATCTAGTAAAGAGTGAAGAGGACCTACTAATTATTTACTACTTGCATATGATTCTCCCACCTCTGTGTCTTTGTACATGTGACTTACTCGCTCTTAGAATTCACTCCTTCCTCATCTCTGCTACTTAGAATCCCTAGGTTCCTTCAAATAGCACAAAGAGCACTTCCTACACAAAAGCTTTTTACTGATAATTGTCATTATTTTTTAAATTCACTTTGTATTGGTGGTTGTATTAACCTATCTGTGTGCAGGCTATAATCTCGAAGAATCAATCCATAAACTTTTATGAAGCACCTACTATGGACCACACACTGTAGGACTCCCTGAGTATAAAGATCATGTCATCGTTTTCTCTTATGTCCTCTGTCGGTCATTTTTTTTTATTGGTCAGTCATTTTCAGTTGTATAAGACTTTTTGTGACCTCATTTGGGCAGAGTTACTGGAGTAGTTTGCCATTTTCTTTTCTAGCTCATTTGTAAGTGAAGAAACTGAGGCAGACAGAATTAAGTGACTTGCTCAGGGTCACACAGCTAGTAGTGTTTGATGCCAAATTTGTGCACAGGAAGAGTTTCTATCCATTGCTTCACAATGGTGTAGACCTATATTGTCAGTACCTAGCATAATATCCTGCATGCTCTAGGTGAATAATAAATGCATACAAAATGTGATGAACTGAAGAATATGCAATGTACCAATGTATTACAGTTAACAAGCATGCTTCAAAAAATTCAGAAAATTGTGAAATGGGCACAGGATAGTCCTGGCAACACTTATTGCAAAGCCTGTAACAAAAATAATATTTTTATTTCTGTATTTTTTTAGGGCAGTCAATGGAATGATGTATGGGGGAAGGGTTTGGAGAGGAATCCATTCATATGACACATTACCCCTCGAATGAACTTCTACCTTTTCCAAGTTAGGCCAGCACTTGTATGTCTGAGTGCGAGTGTGTATGTACTGAAGGACACACTGGTTTCCTTTGATAAAGCTCATCAAAGTTGTGACATTTCAGGAAAAACATACAGTCATTCAGAATTCTAATTGCTTCTGGGCTTTTTAATGGTCTTATGATCCATTTCCGTGAACTAATCAGATGAGGGACTAAGTCATGTGTTACTCAATAAGCTCCTTGTGAGGAGGTTTTTCACTTTAAAGTTAAGATGGCCTTTGAGAAGAAAGATTGTGTTTCATAGTATAAGTTTTATTATTTATTTTTTTCAGATTGTGAGAATCAAATGCACATCTCTGTACATGTAGGGGGAGAAAGGATGTAGGGGGATGGGAAGAGTCAAAATATAAATAACTGCTTTTAAGGAGGGAAACTGATTGCTGTGTATTGAGGTCACTGGACTGGCAGCCTGTGAAGTTTGTCTTTTAAGTTTTTTTAGTAAAGAGGTCACCCTCAGACTACAGGCAACATGGATTCTTAAATTTGGCATCAGAGGTTTGGAATAGGAAAGGCTCTCAGAAGTCATTTGATCCATCCTTTACATTTTATATTTGAGCAAGCTAAGGTTCAGGTGAAATGATTATCCAAAGGTCAAAGACCTCATTAAACAACAGCAAAAACAAAAGCATTTAAACTCAGGTTTAAAAATTCTGTTTTATACTGCACTCTACTTTGTCCATTCCTTCATCATTTCAATTCAACAATTCAGTCATAAAAACATAAGCATAAAATAAACAAAAACAATAAACACAAGTGCCTATATAGTGTGATAGCACCAATATTTGCAAGCTATGATTCCAGATTCTGGTAGAAAAAAATAGATGAAAAAAAGCACCATCTTCAAAGAGCTTATGTTAGGTTTTCTATGAAAAATTAAGTTAACATAAAAAGGCCGATATGATCCTTCTTTGTTATTTATTTTCTATGTGCAGGTAAAGATTTGAAGTATGTTGATTATTTGGGAGATGGACCTTTCCTAGATTTAATTTAGTGATTAACCTTCGTGATTAAATTATCAAAAATCATTGCACAATGGTCCACTCTTTTATGTAGATACAATCTATATCTGTCTACTACACCATGACAAACAACCAGGCAATGAAAATACTGGTTTCAGAGTTTGTTCCATGAAGATGAAATATATACTTTAAAAGCACACTTTTAAAATTGTTTGTTTGCTTTTAAATGGTGAGCTTACTCTCATTTCTCTTCATTCTTTTTGGACTCAAAGTATATAAACCAACTCACAGTAAGAATGCAAGTTAAAAAGCTAATTCTTTCCAGAGAATTCAAATAAGTTTGTAATTTTTAATTAGAGTATGAAGTTAATTGTTTTGACAGTTTATAATTGTGTTTTTAAAGGCTTTTTATCTTTCACTTAGATATCTCAAAGTACTTTAATAATTAATGCTTATTCCACTGAGAGAGGATTCTCTCCTTCCATACCAGCAGACACAGAAGAGTTGTGATTTTTTAAAAGGTACATGCCTAATTAGTGGCAAAGGTGATATTAAAATTCTGGATGCTAAATGCCTGTTTCTAGTTCACAGATACTGACCAAAAATTATAACAATACGTAATTTAATTCACTTGTGAGCTTCCTAAGGACGGGGATTGTCTTTTGCCTCTTTATAGTCTTTTAATAATAAATATATAATCAATTTAATAACAAAAATTTTTAATATTTTTAGTCCCCAAGATTTAGTGACTGGCACATAATAGGCCCTTAAAAATGCTTACTGACTGACCCTCTTCGTTTTACAGAAACCGAAGCCCAGAAAAATAAACTGATAAAAAACAATAGCTACCATTTCTCCAATGCAATATATCAACTCAGTGAGCTATGGTCAACATTTTACTAATGTCTCGGCTGGATTGGAAAGCCAAAAGTTCTAACCCCTTAACTTAGCTCAATGCTCTTTCCACTGTGCCACTTTGTGAAACTGTTTTGTAAAATTTGGGTTGACGTAGCTATTAAGAAGAGATAGCATAGGTTACTTATATAAGTAAATTTAGTTGTGCATTGAAAACATCCTGAAGAACTACCAACCCTCTATACAAAACAGACTTGTCCTGACATCAAAAGTTTCATTCTGAAAGCAACAAAAAAAAATTCACCACAGGAAAAGGATGGACACCAGGAACATAATAACCTTTTTCTCACATACAGCAGTGGGATGTGGTGGAAAACAAACTGGCTTTGGGGTCACAACAAGTGGATTCACCTTCTGCCTGTGTAACTAGAAAAGTCATTCAATCTTGAAACCACAGTTTTTTATCTGAAAAATTAGTTTAGAACCACAGAACCTCTCAAGTCCCAACCAGTACCAGATTTGTGATCCTGTAACCCAAACAATAAATCTTTTCGTAATAAAGAGAGACAAAGGGGGCAGCTAGACTGGACTGGATTGGTCTGGAAGGCATGAGACTAGGCTCTGAGTCCCTGTCCTAGCAATTCCTGCCTTGGGCAAGTAATTTAATCTCTCTGGGTCTTCATTTCCTCAGATTAACTATAAAATGTGGGGTCGGGGTCCTTCCATTATGGAATAGGGTTACTGTGAGGAAACAAATTGTATAACACTTGGTCATTGTGAGACATTATCTTGGAACAAGATTCACTGCATTGAAGGAGGCCTTTGGGATCGCTTTATTCTCCCCACTCAAATCATCAAAGAATCCTAGATGTCAATCAACAAGCCTTTATAAAGTGCTTACTATGTGCTGAGCAACAGGGATGCAAATAAAGACAAAATTAAATTGTTTTAGAGGTGTAGTGAAAAGCTGGTGTCCATTAATAATATACTAAAAATATACTGAATAGTATGAGACTTTATGAACTTTAACACAAAAGGTGAGATTTCCATTAATAGAAATCTTAAAAATTTATTATCAGATTTCAAAATAGATTTTAAAAGATTTTAAACAGACCTGTCTCTTATATTTCCTAGCTACATGACCTTAGAAAGGTCACATTTTTCTGTGCCTTGAGAAACTTTCTGTGACTCAAGTATTAAGTCACAGATGACTAGCAAACTAATTCTGAGTTGGTATATGGCTGTAAAATATTTGATCTCTGTGAAAATTATTCTGGAACATGATTTAATGAACTAGAATAGAGCTACTGGGATTTCTCCATCCCCTCCAAAGTCAAAGGATCCTTGGTTTCAATAATCAATAAGTATTTATAAAGTGCTATATACAAAGCTGAACAATGGGGATGCAGATGAAGTTAAATATTTAGAAGTGTATTAAGTTTCTAAAGCTTCACTAAAACTAATAAAATCACAGCTCGTAGTATAGTTTTACATTATTGAATTCAACAAGCATTTATTATATATCAAAATGTAGCAGCCATGGTGCTAAGTATTAAAAATATTAAAACAAAAACCATATAATCCATGACTTTGAGACATTTATGCTCTATTAGGAGAAAATTATACATTTTAAAAAACAAACACCCTTAAGCAAAAGACACAAAAAATTAATGGACTTCTTTTGAATAAAACTGATCCTACTTTTCTTGTTCTTACATATTGGAAGTAATGAAATTATAGACAGAAACTGACCTAGATTTTTCCAGTCTGATTAACTGTGTGGTGACTATTCTGAATGGTATAGGGGAGATAGTTGAGATTTGGATGAAAATCCAAGGAAAAAAAAAGACTGATAAAAGAATATTCACAGAGAAAGGAGGAAATATGACAAAATAATCTCACAAAATCCTGTGGAAGAGAGATTACAAGAAGAGCATGAGAGAAGTCAAGAAGTATGAGGACTGAGAAAAGATGATCAGATTTGGCAATTAAGAGATTTCTGGTAACTTTGGAAAGAGCAGTTTGTGTTGAATGATGAGGTTGGAAGCCAGATTATGAAGGTGTTGGTGAGTGAGTGGGAGGTGAGAAAATGAACTTGGACTGTGAAAGAAAAGAAAGATGTAGTTCCCAGAAATGGTAGGGTCCAGTGAAGATTTATTGAGGATTTTGTTAGCAATAGGAAGGAGCCAGGGGATAAAGAGAGATTGACAATTAGGAAGACACAGTGAATCTTCCTAATACTGAGCCCAATACTCAATCCACTGTGCCAAATAGCTGCCCCACTTACATATAAATATGTATATACAGATATAAGGTGATTTTGAAGGTAAGGCAGGAGGAGCTCTCACAACCAGGACAGACTTCACGTAGTGCTTTGAACTAACTTTACTATGAATCCTGAAAGATGAAGGCAATATATTTTATTCTAGGTATAAGAGGTCACCAATGCAAGAAATGCAAGTGTCATTTTTGAGGAAACAAGTTCAATTTGGCTGGGCCACAGTGTACATTAAAGGGAGCAATGTGTAAGAAAACTGAGAAGGAAGGAAAGCCCCAAGTTGCAAAAGGCTATAAATGCCAAGCAGGAGTTTATATTTGATTCTAGAAAAAATAGGATGTCTCTGTGTTTATCAAAAAAAGACCTGGCATGTTTAGACTTGCAGTAGGTGAGGGTAATGAGAAAGGGCCTGATCTAGGGTGCTGACAGTGTAAGACAGGGAAAAGGGGCAGATGAAAGACATGGCAGGGCCCAATAACTAGCTGGATTTGGGGGTGGGGAGAGGCGAGTAAGAGGAAGAACCAAGTGTGAACCCAAGTCACGAGGAAGATAGATGGTCCTGTCCCTGCTGCAAATACAGAGTGTGGGGGAGAAGCAAGTTTGCAAGGAAGGACAATGGAGACTGAAATTTCTGGACAAACAGCTTGAAAGGGCCTACTGCGCATCAAAGGAAACCTTAAATCTCCTTGAATCTGCTGTCCTTCCATTCTCCATTGAATCCTAGGTATCTCAGTTTCTTAAACTGGTTGTAATCCCCTATGGGATCTCATAACTGAATGTGTGTGGGGGGGGAGAAACTTTGATTTATTATCAATAAACAATTTGTATAGCTATAAAAACAGTCACATAATTTCCCAGCAGAGTCAAGCCTGGAAAAAATTTAAGCCCTGCAGTGTATAACACTACTTCTAGAAGTTCCCTAAGTCATTTATACAATAAAGCTGCTCCCTCTTAGCATAAATCAGTAAAAGTAATTCATTTATGCCTAGGAGCTGTGCCTACAAAGAAGCATTTCTCACTTAGTGTGCATTCCTAACCCATGCATTTAGTATCTTAATTTGCTCTTTCACTCACTAACAAAAACAGAAAAGAAAGAGAAAAAGAATAAAAGAAAAAGAGAAAGAAAGAAGGAAGAAAGTAGGGAAGGAAGGAGGGGAGGAAGGAAGGAAGGAAGGAAAGAAGGAAGGAAGGAAGGAAGGAAGGAGGGGAGGAAGGAAGGAAGGAAGGAAAGAAAGAAGG
This sequence comes from Sarcophilus harrisii, assembly GCF_902635505.1. Classification (NCBI taxonomy): domain Eukaryota; kingdom Metazoa; phylum Chordata; class Mammalia; order Dasyuromorphia; family Dasyuridae; genus Sarcophilus; species Sarcophilus harrisii. Next base: position 515,764,536 of record NC_045428.1, read on the forward strand.
AAGGAAAGAAGGAAGGAAAAGAAAACCATTAACCTGAAAATGTGCATTTTCTATTGATCTGATCTAATGAAAAAAGCCCTGAGAAGACAAATCAGGAGACTTGTATTCTAGTTCTGACTTTGACCCTAATTACCATAGTGTCCTTATGTTAGTCACATAACCACTGTTTTGTCACCTGGAAAATAAAGAGGTAGAATCATATGATGTCTTTCTAAAGTTCCTTGCATGCTTCTAAGTCAAGGATGTTAGCCTCTTTGGGCAGTATTCTGTCAATCTCATTCTTTCAGGAATTTAATTGGTTACCAAAAATAAGTAGACAAGATGAGAATTTTTTTAAAGTATTCACAAATAGAATACTTCATTTTAGCATAAAAATGAGGAAGGATATTAGAATTATATAAGTTTGCTAAATAATTAGAATTAGACTATGATTTTCAAAAATCATTTACACTCTTATACACTGCATCTTACCTGATGCTCCCATTTTAGTACAAAGATTTAAGACAATAGTCACTCTTTCCTTTGCAGTTATTATACTTATTATAAAGATTGAAAACACTGAGGTTAAGTTAAATAACTTTCCCATGGATTACAGTTATCAAGACTTGAATCCTGGCCTCCTGGTTTTAAGTCCAGTGCCCTTTCCACAACATAACTTCTTTTCTATGGGGGATTCATTAAGTTTCTAGCTGCAAAGTCCTTTTGATGATAATCTGAGCTAATTGGGTCAATAAGCATTTATTAAGTGCTTACTATACTGTTCATCTTTGAGTCTTTTGGCTCTGTCTGATGCTTATACTCTGGATTAGCAGCTCTGGCTGACACTGCCACCAAACAACTGGGCAGAATGGAAATATGATGAAGTTTAACAGGGATAAACATAATTAATGTCTCATATTTGAGTTGAAAAAAATCAAGTAACTAGGCAGAAGTTCATATGAAAAATACCTTGCAGTTCTAGTCAACTTAAAGTTCAATATTAACAATGTGACATGGCAGCCAGAAAAAACTAATGAGATCTTGGGCTACCTGATTTGTTCAGTCGTTTTAGTCTTGTTCGACTTTTAATGGTTCCATTTGGGGTTTCTTGATGGAGATACTGGAGTGATGTACCATATCCTTTTTTTTATCTCCTTTTACAGATAAAGAAACTGAGGCAAACAGAGTCAAGTCAGACTCTCTGTGACCTCATTTGGGCTTTTCTTAGCAAAGATACTGGATTTGCAGTTTCTTTCTCCTATTCATTTAAGAGATGAGTAAATGAGACAGTTAAGTGATGTGCCCTGGGTCACTAGTAAGTATCTGAGGTCACATATGAAGTCAGGAAGATGAGTCTTCCTGATTCTAAGCCCAGAACTTGATCTACTGCACTACCTAGCTGACCCATGATAGTTTACAGTTATTTACATGCTGTTTCCTCCTTGAGAGTACAAAGCTCCTTGAGATCAGGGTTTTTTTTTTTTTTTGTTGTTGTTGTTGTAGTTGTTGTTTTTAGATTCCCAGTGCTTTGTACAGTACCTGATAGTCACTGACACAATGACTTAATAATAAATGTTTACGGACTGACTGTCCAGTCCTATATGTCAAAATTAAAGCAATGGGAAGAAGCTAAAATTTTAGGTTTAATTTAAGGAAAAGCTTCCTAACAAAGAGCTCTCCAGAACAAGAATAAGCTACATCAGGAGGCTCTGGGTTGTGACTTTAGTGAAGGGCTTCAGGAGAAGTGTGTATCTTTTGTCAGGTATGTGGACAATGAGGTTCCTTACATCCCTAAGATGCTGTAAATCTATAAATTCTTCATTCCATTCCCTTGGTTGTGACTCCAGCAAATTATTATTCTGGTTCTCAGGTCCTCAGTTAAAGAGGGGAGCTTTTCTATTTCACTGAATAAAACTGATTCTATCAAAGATGCATATCACCACAGTAGAAACCACTGTCTGAAGCAATAGATTTCTTATTAAACTATTTTTCTTATGCATAATGCAAAGAGTTTGAAAAAGGCTTCTAACAAATCATTGGTTTCTTAAGGCCAGGAAACTCAACTGGATTCAAAATTCATCTGTTCAAGATACTGATCACAGTCCTCCATGTTCTTATTCTGTGTGGGGAAAAGGGAGGGACTGGACCTGTGATTTCATCACTATAAGAAGTTTTTGGTGAGGAAACTCCCTCTATAAAAGCAGTCAGCAAATGAGTCTTAGAAAGTATGCACACTTGGTTCCAGAATCAGAGTCAGTATATCTGGAGAAAGAAGCTGAAACTGGGTTTTCCAGTATCCAAGCTCAGATCCCTATCCACTGTACAGATCAAGTGGCAATCACAAGTTGTGGCTGATCACCTATGGTGAAAGAAAACTCATTCCTTAAAAAAGGTTCAGGAAGCACCGCTGCTGAATTCTTCACATATGCTTTCCAGTGTATTAAAATTGATAATATAGGCCTGCATTATACCTTATTTCTACAAAATCATTGAATCGGAATCTTATCTAAATCACGACTATCACCCCCTACAAAGACCACCAGAGGTGAGGAACTCATTACTTCTCTCCAACGTTCCATACTCAGGCAACCTATCTCATTTCTGGACAGCTTTCATTGTTAGGATGTTTTCCTTATGATGGCCTGAGAGCAGCTTGTCCATAATTATCAATCACCATTACTATTAAGTATTATCATACATACTAAATTAGTGCACCTAGTCCCTTAACATGGAAATAAGTTGTATTTTCTATGCCAAATAGTTTTTTCCTACTGTTTTTCATATACCTCATAGCACCTAGTCCAATAGTAGGTAAACAGTATGAGTCCCTCATTGATTAAATAAAGGAATAAAGAAGCAATGTTGCACAGTGGAACTCCCTGCTTTGCTACTAGTAAGACATTCCAACTCCCCACATTTTTGTTTGTTTGTTTCCTTTGCCTGATATGATCTTTCTTCTTCTCGCTCTTAGCCACCCACATTCTTTCAAGTCCAAAATATAATTCCATCTCCTATGGGAAGGCCTTTCCCAACTTCTTTTAATCTTTGTGCCTTCCCTCTTAATTTTCCTACCTATCCTACATATTGCTTGTTGATATGTTTGCTGTCTGCCCCACTAGATTGTGAGTTCCTTGAAGGTAGGGATTTTTTTGCCTCTTTGTATCCTCAGTACTGAGCATGGTGCCTGGCTCTGGAGGGAAAAGTGAGACAGATGACCTTGCCCAGCCCTCCCTCCCTCCAATCCAATTCACTTCCATGTCACAGCATCTCCTCCCCAACATTATGGACCTCTTCCAGAACAAAGGGCAAACAGCTTAACATAATGCCTGGCACATAGTTGGCACTTAATAAATGTTTGTTCATTTAATGAATGAATGAATGAATGCCTATAAGACCAGGATTAAGTAGAGTCCTGGTTTTGAATTTCACCTTAATTCTTACTAGGTATATGGCTTTGACCATAAGTCCCTTACTGGCTATCCCCCACCCCTGGCTAGAATACTCTGCCCACTCATGTCTATCTTCTGGTTTCATTGGCTTTCTGCTGGTCTCCGCTAAAACAAAAAGTTTCTGTGAGAATCAAATGAGATAATATTTGTAAGTCCTGTAAGCTTGGTACTTAGTATGTGCTTGGCAAATGCTGATTTCCTTTCTTGAAGCAATATTTTTGCCATTCTGATTGTAAAGATGAAGTAAGCAAGGTGGATTTTTAAAGCTCACAAAACTATGGCACACTTTGAATTTCTAATAGCATTGCTCATTTATGAAAATAGACTATTTTCCTTTCCAGGAGATACTTGGGGTATTGTAAGTGGTCTATTTTCATCCCCTGTTTTTATGCTAATTCTCTCTGATGCAAGCTCAAGTTCTCTTATTGAGTCTAGGAGCTGCCTCAATCATGTAGAATTAAAATAAAAACTTAAGTAAGCAAATCAGCAGAGAAGGGTAACGTGGTTAGACCAATACCAGACAGTCTGCGGAACTCATCGTGAAACTTAAGGTAGACTTTATATAACATACAGGCATATATTATTAACATTCTCATTCCCCAGAATCTCAGCTACACTCTACAGATAACCGTATTCCACCATCTGGGTGTTCTATTTTCATTTCTTCAACATGCCAAGGGGATTCTGGAATAAAATAATAGAGTTTGTTTCATTTTCTGTTTCTACCCCTAGCACCCAGCATAGTGTCTGCCTAAGGTTTTATATAAGGTCAGTTAATCAACAGGATCTTGGAAATCATCTAAATCTAGCCCATTGTACTTGATTAAAAATAAACTTGAGACAAACTTGATTAAAAATAAACTTGAGATTTAAGAGGAGCAGGCCTGATCCTAGAGTCCAAAATTTCTAAATCCTAGAAAAATATACATTCATTTCTCTAATGATAACTCTTCACATTTATATATATACACACAGATGTACATACACACACACACACACACACACACACACACAAATGCAAACTCTTAAAGCCCTTTTCTGACCCCCAGACCTGCAAGGTACATAGCATAAATATTATCATTCTCATTATAAATGAGGGTATTAATGCTCAGAAGGGTTGAATGATTATCCCAGGCCCATCCAGGTGAAACATAGAGACAGTTACCTGCTCCACTGGGTGCAGTGCTTCTTCACAAGAAGTCAGGAAGACTTGAATTAAAACCTACTTTTTTAGTAGACACTTTTACTAGCTACATGATCCTAGGTAAGTTACTCCCTGCCTGCTTCAGTTTCTTCCCCTATACATAGGATAATTATAGAACATGATTCTCAGAAATGCATTAAAGATCAAATGAGATAACATTTGCAAAGCATTTTGCAAACCTCCAAGCATTATATAAATGCTAGCTACTATGGTCATTATTATATGAATCCTAGACTCTGGGCTCCAAATCTAACATGCACACAACTAATATTTCCACGTTTAGGAGGTTTGCACACTGAAGAGATGGACGTTAAGTGCCAGTTTGTTTGGATTCTCAAGCTTTAACCCCATTTGGAAACTTAAGGATATCACAAGAAAGTAATAAAACTCTTGAAATGTAAGATAATGATCCAAAAGTCAAGCTTGGAGTCTCCCTAGCCCAGTATTTTTGATAGTGACAACCTCAAATGTGTCATGAGAAGGAGTGGACAACTTGAATCTCAACAAAAATATCTAAAAACATCTTAATTTCCTTCCATAGGAAATGTGACCTGCTCCCCTAAACAGCAGGATAAGGTCTCAATTCTCCATGGTCCAAGATTTGGAACAGGTCAAAACTATAAGGACAGTCCAGAGAAAATTCAAAGATAATTAATCCCAACTCTGCTGCCGCCAACTCCAAAATTTTATGGTCTTTCAAGAACTCATTCTATACATTATTTCTTCACACTTTAAAAAAAGGCATATCTTGTGCTGGAGATATCTGAATTCAGAAATATCTGCACATATTAGATAGCAAGTAACCTATGAACGAAGTGCCCAGGGGAAGGAAATGTGGGTGCAATGAAAATAGTACTGACTGGGTTAAAATGCCATTTCCAACACTTTTAAGCTATGTAACATGGGCAAATCACTGCATCCTACAGAAGGGACTTAGATTATCTTAAGACTAAAATAACAGGATGTAGGATCATTGACAAGGATCAATGAACCATTTTATCCAACTCCCTCATATTACATTTAAAGAAACTGAGACCCAGAAAGTTAACTGGTTTGTCCAAATCACAGACTTGTAAAGTATTATAATCAGTAAATATCTGAGTATTAGAGGACAAAAATCCAGGTCCCCCTCAAATCAGTCTTCTTTCCAATGAACCATATGTGCACATCCACAAACACAGGCACACTGGCACAAAACACATGTACTTTCATATATATCTAGTATTGTAAAAGAACTGTGTACAAGTATGGTGAGAAAACTGATTTCAGTGGGAGAGGTCAGAGAAGGCTTTCTGCAGAGGCTACACTGAAGGAATGGTTAGAATGTGAACAGGAGAAGATGAAGAAGAAGCAGAAAGGGAGATGAAGTGACTCACTCAACAGTAATTTACGTAAGTGCTTCGCACTCAGCATTTTCAATACTTAAATGGATGGATATGTTTTCCAGGTTCACGGATATTGTGTCTATGAAAATCCCTACCTAAAAAAAAGTTTAGCCTTTGAAAAAGACACTAGAGCCACTGAAGTGTCATTTGGTTTAGCCTGATCCAATCTCCTTGGCTCTACCTGATCCCCAAGGATTATGACACATGTTAATATATTAAAATTGTTTAATAATTTCCCCAAACAAAAAACCCTCACCCACTCAATAAAATGTTTATTTCCTTCTATGATGGAGTGGATCAACCTAAGAATTTTTCTGCTGGGGATCTCTAGGATCTGGAATCTACCTAAAATTTCCAAAGCAAGTTCCATCCTTCTCATTTAATAAAAATTTTGGCAGTCATTAATATTAACTTCATAGAATTATAATAAGAGACAGCATCTTTATATTGATTTAAAGTTTGCAAAGTATTTTACAAACATTAACTCATTTGATCCTTCACAACAACCCAGTGAGGTTGGTGCAATTATTATCCCAGTTTCACGGATGAGAAAATTAGGACTAAGAAAGACCTGCCATGGGCAACACAGCCAGCAGGGGTCTGAGGAAAACTTTGAACTCAGTTTTCCACAGAAGTCCTTCATTCTAGCCACTGTACCACCACCCCAGCTGCAGTTATAGAATGTTCGTTTCAAGCAACCCTAGAATACCAAAAGGTGACATGGCTGTCCCCCATGTCTGAAATGCTTTCCCCCTCTCTATTCCAACAGACATCTTCTGGCTTCCTTTAGGTCCCAACTAAAATCCCATCTGCTATAGGAATTCCAACTCCTCTTAAAGCCAGTGCTTTCTTTTTGTTAACTATTCCTATTTATCCTGAATAGAGTTTGTTTCATACATATTTGTTTGCATTTTTTCTTCTCTATCATATTGTAAGGTCCTTAAGGGCAGGAACTGTCTATTCCTTCTTTTTGCATCCTCAGAGCTTAGCACAGTGCCTGCCACACAGTTGGTGCTCAATAAAGGTTTATTAAATTGAATTAAATGAAGAATAATCAGAACTTGCAAGAACATTAGAGACCTTGTACAATTGTACAACCTCAAAGGTGGAAAGAACCTTAATGATAACTGAAACTCAAGCTTCTCAAACTGGTTCGTGACCCCATATAATGTCTTATAAGTAAATATGGGGGTTGAGAACTTTTGATTTGTTGCCAGTAGATATTTGTTTTGTATATCTTTTCATATACCTATATACGTGAAGTCATGTAAAATTTATCAGCTTAAAAGGGGTCATGAGACAAGTCATGATCTAGAATAATGGTCACATTGAAATATACAAAAAGGGACCACAAAACCATATATAAAGATCCCTGTGACCCACATATTCCCTCTAGGTATTGAGAATGCAAGCTTATTGAATGTAGGGACTATCTAACATGCTTTTATTTCCATCTCCAGTCATTAGCACAGTTGTCTAGCACATATAAAAGATGGTCTGGCTATGTGATATGAGTAAATTACAACCATTTAGAATCTCAGCTTCCTCATCTATAACCTGGGAATTATAATATTCACATTACCAAGTTCAAGACAAATGAGGATGGTTGAAGGAACTAGTATTAAACCCAAAGTACAGATAGTTGGGCAATTAAGTGAATATAGCTCAGGGCCTGGAGTCAGTAAGATCAGAGTTCAAATGTGAATTCAGACACTTAGAAGCTGAGTATAAACCTACAGGCAAGTTCCTTAATCTTTGTTTGATCTCAGTTTCCTCAACTGTAAAATGGGGATAATAATAGCATCTACCTCCTAGGATCCTTGTGAGGATCAAAAGAGAATATTTGCATAAAAAATGAAAGGGTTTTTGCATAGAACTTGGCACTTAGGCACCATAAATATTCTAATTCCCTTCCAAAATTGATGTGAAGATCAAACAATATGACAGTGAAAATCTGCTATATAAATGATAGCTGATATTATTATTATATAAATATTAGATAAATATTATTATAGTTGTGTTCAGATGTTTGAAGGGCTCTGCAAGGAACCTGAGAGATCATTAATCCAATTTTTAAGTCCTTAGGACATTAGTCATTTTGCAGAGGACCAACTGACTTGCCAAAGTCACATGAAGAGCAAATTGGATTTGATCATGTTTTCTTCTCCAACTCTACCTCCAAAACCAATGGTCTTCCCACAGAGCTGTATCTGCCAAAATGAACAAACCAGTTCTGTGCTAGTTATGGACAATGGGTAGGGATTGCAAAAAAAAGGGGCAATTTAGGCAAAGACTAGCTAATTCACAAGCTTGAGGAGAGAGTGGGCTCCTCCCTATAGTAAATCTTCAAAGGCAAGATGGTCACTTAGTAGTGACATAATGATTTGAAAGGTCTTGTTTGACAGATCATCTGGAGCATCAGAACAAACCAGGCAGATAAAGCTAGCTTTATCTAACTTCCCTACAGTTATTGTTATTCCCATTTTACAGATGAAAAAAACTGGAGCTCATCTGGCCCGCAAGCTTAGAGACAGGTTACAAAATACGAGCACTATCCACTGAGGCAGGAATACTGACTGGAAAGGATCTATTTTTTCAGTTATGAATTGGGCTAAAGGGCTGATGAAGGAAGACCTTTCAAGCATGAAAACTGATTCTTTAATCTATAAATGTAATTTTTTAATATTCTCTTTTTAAAAAGTTCATGAGGGAGAGGGGATATGTGAAAAGTTTTTCAACAGTGAGATAAGAGAGCTGATTTTGAGGGCTACAAGATTTTGAGGATAGAAGTCTGACTCTAATCTCTACCCCTTAGCCATATGACCTTGGTACAGTAGTAAATTTACCCGAGTTCCCATTTCTGTAACTAACTAACTGACTAACTAACATGGAAATACAGTAAGAATTGTACTTGTTACCTCCCGACTGCTGGGGATCATTGTAAACAAAGCTTTTTTTAAGAGATGTGTGAGCATTAAAGTTTAGATGATGGTATTGCGCCTATGAGATAGGGGGATCTGACAGACTTCCTCTGATAGACTGACTGTGATGACTATGGATGGGGTACTAATCTGTGTCAGTGTCCCAAGAAACTAATTCTCTACAACTAAGTTACACACATCAGCTTCCATGATGGAAAGCGTGTCTACACTGGAAACATTCCTCACAGATGGAATCAGAGCTCCAGAACAAAAGTCAAATCAAAACAAGCAAAACAAAAAATAAATTCAAAGCTAGTAATACTGTCCAAGCACAAGGTAGTTAACTCTGGTGACGCTTTTCTACATGCAAATGTTTGGTTCATCCTTTAAATTCTTGCCCCTTATCACTTGGATTCCATGTCAGCAAATTCAGTTGCTTTAATAGGTTTATTTCATTATGTTTCTTAGATGCCTGGTTAGGTGGCAATGTTTTCTGTCCATAGGACTCAAAGCGTTCTTCCAATTTTTTTTAAATAATTGTTTTCACCTTAACCCCCCTCACACACATCCCTAGGCAGATTACTCCCAGATCTATATCTAGCTTTAGTCCCTCCTCATGCTTCAGTGTCATAGTTTCACAGACCAACTAGGCATTTCAATCTGGATGTCTTGGAGACATCCTCAGCCCCAAATAAACAAAACAGAACTCAGGATTTTGCCCCTAAAACCAACCCCTCATCTAAACTTCTTTATGTCTTTTGAAGGTACTATCATTTTTCCCGTCTCCCAGAATTGTAATCTTGATGTTATCATATGCCTCCTGACTCTCCCTCATTCCACATAGATTAATTGCCTTTATATCTCCATAACATCACTCACATTCAACTTTTTCTCTCTATTTACACAGCTACCACCCTCATCACCTCAAGATCAATGGTGTCAAACTCAACATGGTCACTAATCATACATAGGGATCCTTCTTGCTTCATATTGACTTGTTACTGTTTTTATTGTATTTTTATTTATTTTGTTAAATATTTCCCAATTACATTTTAATCTGGTTATACTACTCTAGGGAGTTATGGGTCTCATGTAGCCCTAGGCATTTTGTTTGACAACTCTAACCTAGATTATTTCACAATTAATTGGTCTTCTGGTCCCTTCTCCAGTTCATCCTTCACAAGTAGTTTAAATGATTTTTCTTAAGCTTGAATCTATCCTTATGATCCTCTAAGCAATACACTATTGTAGATCCCTATTGCCTCCAAGATAAAATATAAAAACTATGTTTAACTTTTAAAGCCTAGCTTTCCAGGTTCCCAACTATCATTCTCCTTTCTGGACTGAGCAATATAATCAAACACTCCTTTTTTAACCTGTGCTTCATAGAATGTCTTCCTTCAAGAATCATGCTAATTGCCATCTGGGGAAGTGGTGAAGAGAAGGGGAAAAGTTGGAACAGAAGTTTCTGCAAGGGTCAATGTTGTAAAATTACCCATGTATATGTTTTGTCAATAAAAAGCTATTAAAAAAAAAGAATCATGTTAAGCAGGACCTTTTACTGGAAGCTTTTCTTGATCCTCCCCCGGTAGTGTTCTCCCTTCCTAAGAACCCTGTATTTGATTACCCATTTGTCCCCTTTATGTTTATTCTGAATATTCTTATATATAGACTTGCCCCTTTAGAATTTAGGCCTCCTGAGAGTAGAAATTATTTGATTTCTTGTATAGATAGTAGAGTGCCAGCCCAGGAATCAAGAAAATTTGAGTTAAATTTAGCTTTGACACTAGCTGTATGATGTTGGACAAGTCTTGAAACCCACTTTCCTCATTACTTTTGTTTCTTTGCTGTTATTTTGAGAGGCAATTGGGATTAAGTGACTTTTCTAGGGTCACATAACTAGGAAGTGTTAAGTGTCTGAGGCTAGATTTGAACTCAAATCCTCTTAATTCCAGGGCCAGTGCTCTATCCCCTATTTTCTCATTCCTAATATAAGGTAATAATAGCACCTACCTCCCAGGGTTTTTTGAGGATCAATATTTACAATGTGCTTAGCACAGTAGCATGTGTGTTTATGAATTATATATATATATGCGCACACATATAATACATAATCACGTGTATATATTTACATATATGTATATAATCATACATTGCCCATATAACTAGTTATATGTGCATATATGCACACCCATGATTATATGCATGTACACACATATGAATGTGTATATATATATATGTCTATGTGTGTGCAGGTGCATATATCAATGTTAGCTTTATTATTACTGTTTTCCTCCACACCTACTACAATTCCTGGCACATAGCAGGCACTTAGAAAATATTTGTTGATTAACTGAAAAACAATCTTTGTGCAAATCTAGGATTGTTAGTTTGGATTAGGCATATCCTACTACACTCACTCACATAAATGCATTGATAAAGACCAGATGACCATTTAAAAGATTTATAGGCAATTGCTAAGCACTCAGAATGATTTCTACAAGTTTTAGGTACTAAAGAGTCAGAACTTGAATCTACAACTTAGGTGGAATTTGTAGAATCGCATCAAAGTGTAACTAAGAGAAACGTAGGAAGAAAAGTAAGAGGAAAACTTAAAATAGAGAGAGATCCAAGTCTCCAAAGAGGTGATGGGTTATTCTCATTGAAGGTCTTCAAGCAAAGCTGAATGCCCAACTTGTTCCACATACTGTACTCCAGGCTGGCCTCTAGTTGCTTAAGAACCTCACAGTAACGGAGGACTGGGGATGGGCAGGGGGAAAGAATGCCTTAAGTCTGTGATTCTACATTACAAAGGGAATCTTTATGTTTAGATAAATAGTTTGGGCTAGATGTTCCCAAGGGTCTCTTCTTACTGAGATTCTGAGATCTGTAAAAACCCTCACTGTTGCCCCAGACCCTAATTCTGGATTTAAGAGAACAAAACCCTCTTGTATTTAAAAAGATGTCCCCAAATATCTTATTTTCCTAATCTCTGCCTATGAAGTTCTTCGGCTGAGGCAATAAATCCATGACAGCAAGCCGAGACATGCCTTCAGATTTTGCCTCCAAAGTACTTTCAGTCGAGTGTTGCCAAGTTTTTAAAGTAAAAAATGAAAAAAATTTTTCTAGCAACTCCTATCTCCCTGACTTAACTGCTTTTTTAAATCTTTAATAGCAGGGGACACATAAAGTTAACTAGTCTAAAGATTCAAGGGGTGACATCTCTACCTAAAGCACGTGATGAAAAAGGCTAAGCAGGAACTGGATAAGCCTGACAGTTTCATCCTAATTCCAGAAGGAAAATGCAGGTCAAGGCTGGCTCTCCCCGTCTTGAGGACAGCTAGCCACTCTCAACATAGTGGGCCAGTTCCCCCTCCCTTCCACTGGCTCACCCTCCTGTAAGTCACTGTCATGGGCCAGAGGGCCCTCGGGAAGCAACTCAAAGGGGAAAATATGAGCAAAGAGGGGAGGAGGTTGGGGGGGGGTGGAAAGGGCTGGAAAGAGGATTACATCTCAGGCCTAAGTTTCTCCCAGTGGTATAGGAGGATCAGGAGCAAGAAGTCTCTGATTTCCAGAATTTGTAAACCTGAAAGAGAAAAAAGAAAGAGAGGGAAAGAGGGGGAGAGGAAGAGTGGAGGGAGAAGGGGAAGGAAAGAGAGGAAGGAGAAAAGGAGAGGGCAAGGGAAAGAAAGGAGGGACAGAGGAAGAGTGGAGGGAGAAGGGGAAGGAAAGAGGAAGGAGGAAAGGAGAGGGCAAGGGAAAGAAAGGAGGGACAGAGGAAGAGTGGAGGGAGAAGGAGAAGGAAAGAGGAAGGAGGAAAGGAGAGGGCAAGGGAAAGAAAGGAGGGACAGAGGAAGAGTGGAGGGAGAAGGAGAAGGAAAGAGGAAGGAGGAAAGGAGAGGGCAAGGGAAAGAAAGGAGGGACAGAGGAAGAGTGGAGGGAGAAGGAGAAGGAAAGAGGAAGGAGGAAAGGAGAGGGCAAGGGAAAGAAAGGAGGGACAGAGGAAGAGTGGAGGGAGAAGGAGAAGGAAAGAGGAAGGAGAAAAGGAGAGGGCAAGGGAAAGAAAGGAGGGACAGAGGAAGAGTGGAGGGAGAAGGAGAAGGAAAGAGGAAGGAGGAAAGGAGAGGGCAAGGGAAAGAAAGGAGGGACAGAGGAAGAGTGGAGGGAGAAGGAGAAGGAAAGAGGAAGGAGGAAAGGAGAGGGCAAGGGAAAGAAAGGAGGGACAGAGGAAGAGTGGAGGGAGAAGGAGAAGGAAAGAGGAAGGAGGAAAGGAGAGGGCAAGGGAAAGAAAGGAGGGACAGAGGAAGAGTGGAGGGAGAAGGAGAAGGAAAGAGGAAGGAGGAAAGGAGAGGGCAAGGGAAAGAAAGGAGGGACAGAGGAAGAGTGGAGGGAGAAGGGGAAGGAAAGAGGAAGGAGGAAAGGAGAGGGCAAGGGAAAGAAAGGAGGGACAGAGGAAGAGTGGAGGGAGAAGGAGAAGGAAAGAGGAAGGAGGAAAGGAGAGGGCAAGGGAAAGAAAGGAGGGACAGAGGAAGAGTGGAGGGAGAAGGAGAAGGAAAGAGGAAGGAGGAAAGGAGAGGGCAAGGGAAAGAAAGGAGGGACAGAGGGAAAGGGAGGGGAAGGGGAAGGAAAAGGGGAAGGAGGAAAGGAGAGGGCAAGGGAAAGAAAGGAGGGACAGAGGAAGAGGGAGGGAGAAGGGAAGGAAAGAGGAAGGAGGAAAGGAGAGGGCAAGGGAAAGAAAGGAGGGACAGAGGAAGAGTGGAGGGAGAAGGAGAAGGAAAGAGGAAGGAGGAAAGGAGAGGGCAAGGGAAAGAAAGGAGGGACAGAGGAAGAGTGGAGGGAGAAGGAGAAGGAAAGAGGAAGGAGGAAAGGAGAGGGCAAGGGAAAAAAAGGAGGGACAGAGGAAGAGTGGAGGGAGAAGGAGAAGGAAAGAGGAAGGAGGAAAGGAGAGGGCAAGGGAAAGAAAGGAGGGACAGAGGAAGAGTGGAGGGAGAAGGAGAAGGAAAGAGGAAGGAGGAAAGGAGAGGGCAAGGGAAAGAAAGGAGGGACAGGAAGAGTGGAGGACAGGGGAGTGAGAGGGGGAAGCAGAGGAAGAGCAAGAAGGAGAGGCAGGAGAGGGAAGGGAGAGAGGGTGTGGACATTTTAATACATGAGCCAACATGTTATTTTCGGATGCGGTTTGACACCACCGCACGGACACGACATGACACCTCAGGAAGCTGCAATGCGTCCGCTTGGCCTTGCAGGTTTGGGCAGGGGCCCTTTCCCGGGAAGGCGGGGATCGGGGAGGCAGGGCAAGATGAAGTTCCACGAAACACGGGAACACCCTAACAGAAAACTTTTGAAGCAAGTAGGGGACGGGGGCCTGCCCCGGTGGCCTCCCCCGGCCAGGCAGAGCTGAAAGGTCCGTCCTCCGGGAGCCCTGGCAGGGCCCCGGGCCCGGGGCCCAGCTTCCCCGGCCGGGCCGCACTCACCCGCGATGTCCCAGAGCTGCAGGCGCACGACGGTCTCCGGGTCCCACTGCAGCACCTTCAGGGCGAAGTCCACGCCGATGGTGGCCCGGTAGTGGGAGGAGAAGTTCTGGTGCACATAGCGCTGGATGATGCTGGTCTTGCCCACGCCCAGGTCCCCGATCACCAGCAGCTTGTAGAGATGCTCCCGCGGCTGCAGCTCCATCGTCCTTCTGCGCCCCGGGCCCGCGCGCCCGGCCCACAGGGGCGCAGCCCCGAGCCGGCCGTGCGGGGGCGTGGGGGGGGGGGGAGAGGGGGGGGGGGCACCGCGCCCCGGCACCGCCCGCCCACCCGGCCTCCTGGTTAGAAAGAAGCCTGCCCGCCCCGAGTGGAGGTGAAGGAAAGTGAACCCGGGGGGGGGGGGAGGGGGGGGAGGGGAGGAGAAGGGGGGGAGAGGGGAAAGGGGGGGGGAGGGAGAGGAGAGGAAAAGGGGGGAGGGGAGGAAAAGGGGGAGGGGAGGGGGAGAGGGAGAGGGGGGGAGGGGGGAGGGAGAAGGGGAGGGGGGAGGAGAAGGGGGGAGGGAGGAAAAGGGGGAGGGGAGAGGGAGGGAGAGGAAAAGGGGGAGGGGAGGGGGAGGGAGGGGAGGGAGGGGGGGAGAGGGAAGGGGAGGGAGGGGAGGGAGAGGAAAAAGGGGGGGAGGGGGAGGAGGGGGGGGGGGGGAGGGAGAGGAAAAGGGGAGGGAGAGGGAGGGAGGAAAAGGGGAGGGGGAGGGAGGGGGAAAAGGGGAGGGAGGGGGAGGGAGGAAAAGGGGGAAGGAGGGGAGAGGGGGGGATGGGGAGGGGGAGGAGAGGGCGCGGAGGAAGAGACATAACCGCAGCCGCACCGGGGAATTTCTGGAGGGGGGAGCCACCTGTGGCTGGGGGACCCGTGTAGGGGGACTGCCATCTTCTCCCTCAGACTGAGCTGAATTTAATCGCAAACCCTTGAAGATGTGTCTTCAAACTGTTCCGTCAGATTTCCAGGAGTGTCATTTCCTTGGCGGAATACCAACAGTTCCCCGACTGCTGACAAGTTGCTAATCAAAGTTTCCTTCTTCTCAAGAGATGAGGAGACAGTGTGACTCATCTTGGTTTTTGAAAAATAAAACCCTATATATGAGTATTATGGAATATTACTGTTCTGTAAGAAATGACCAACAGGATGATTTCAGAAAGGCCTGGAGAGACTTACACGAACTGATGCTGAGTGAAACGAGCAGGGCCAGGAGATCATTATATACTAACAAAATACTATATGATGACCAGTTCTGATGGACCTGGCCATCCTCAGCAACGAGATCAACCAAATCATTTCTAATGGAGCAGTAATGAACTGAACTAGCTATGCCCAGAAAAAGAACTCTGGAGATGACTAAAACCATTACATTGAATTCTAATCCCTATATTTATGCCCACCTGCATTTTTGATTTCCTTCACAAGCTAATTGTACAATATTTCAGAGTCTGATTCTTTTTTGTACAGCAAAATAACGGTTTGGTCATGTATACTTATTGTGTATCTAATTTATATTTTAATATATTTAACATCTACTGGTCATCCTGCCATCTGGGAGGGGTGGGGGTAAGAGGTGAAAATTGAACAAGAGGTTTAGCAATTGTTAATGCTGTAAAGTTACCCATGCATATAACCTGTAAATAAAAGGCTATTAAATTAAAAAAAAAAAAAAAAAAACCCTAACGTTCCCACGGAGCGGAATTTCTAATCCTTAATCCAAACTGTGTTATAGTAAGCAAGTGACCTCACATTTTTCTATTCCTTTCTATAAATGAAGGTGATGGGGCTGACACGGCAGGTGTTGCTAATTAGAATAATTAGGGATTCTTTTGTAAGCTTAACCTTTGTTCAGTCTTTAGAAGATCCCGTTTGGCATTTTCTTGGTAGTTTGCCATTTCCTCCTCCAGCCCATTTTGCAGATAAAGAAATTGAGGCAAATCGGATTTAAATGTTGTTCAGAGTAACATGACTGGGGCAGGATCTGAACTCAGAAAAAGGAGCTTTTCTAATTCCACGCTGGCACTCAGTCCTCTGCACCAACAGTAAATGCAGTCAATTCATCCTACCTTCCTTTCTAAGATGTTTTCTTCATTGCCTCAGTAATTCACTTCTTTGCCTGTGGCTTTACTAGGTTGTATTTATCTTTGCCAAAGTGAGAGATCCAAGGAATTATTCCTTAGACTTAGTAAGTTCTTGGCTATCAGTAAGAAACGTCAGGAGGAATATGAAGTAGTGCATAGAGGCCTAGTTTTAGAGGAACAACTGAGTTTATCTTGCCCCTAACGTTAGCTGTATAACCAAGGACAAGTCTTCTAACTTCTCAGTGAACTCGGCAATTTTCAAAAATTAGGTTAATGCAGTTCAGTTATTGATATAGGTCTGTGGATGCAGTTTCTTTCCTGAGAGTTGTCTGCACCAGTGAAATCACTGCCCTGATGGGAGAGGGAGGAAAAGCCAGAGAACAATAATAATAACATAAAGATACTGATAATAATATTTGTAAAGTGCCCTGCAGTTTACAAAGCACCTCATGTTTTTGATGTGGAGGAAGGAAAGATAAAAGCAAAGGTTTGAACAATTTCGTGTAAGAAGATGGGGCCAATTCTGCTTAAATTATACCATTATTATTAGGGTCGTTAAAAAACACTAAGCTTAAAAACTGCCCTTTCTAAAAGCCATTACATAGTTATCGGATGTGATAAACCACCGGCACATAAAACTGCCCCAGATCACTATTTTAATAGAAAGTCGTTGCAACTTTAAAATGGTGTTAACCTATTTTTGCTTCAAGTAGTTATTATCCTTTTAGCCAGTTAGCGATCTGGCAATGGATGCTCTTCTCTACTTGTCTGGGACCTGTTCTAACTTGCTTTGCAGATATCTGTCTTGGATGCAGGGCTCCAACAGGGATTGTCAAACAGGAAATGACTTTTGTTTTATCTGTGAAGAAGGGAGAAATGATTGTGGTTGCAAAAACTCTAAAAGGAAAGATTACAGACATTGTTGAGGATTTAAATTAGGTAAGCTCTTCTACAGAAAGTGAAAGGAGAAGTATTTACTTTTGACAACTAAATACTGAATTAGGATGGAACTTGAAATTATGGGCAAATGTTGCAATTTTGTTTTTAAGGGGGAAATTTAGGTTTGATGTATGCAGAACTTTTGAAATTGGGACTATTCAAAAGTGGAATGGACTGCCTCAGGAAGTATTGAGTTTACCCTCACTGCAGTTTTTGAAGCAAAGACAGATGACTTCTTGATAGACAACTTCACAGAGAGGATTCTTGTTCCTCTGTGGACTGGTATATAAGGTGCTGAGTTTCTTATATCTCTTAAAATTCAATGGAAGGCATAGAATATTTCCCAAATTTATCTTTAGCAACAGTTTTGATCTCCACTAAACATTTTTGTTGTTGTTTTTGAGATAAATGATTATTTTTCCCTCATATTAATAATTAGTGAATTAGGGCCATGCTTTTTTCAGAAGCAATAGGTTGTTCAGTCTCTGAAAGACATTGCTAATAATGAGATTGAATTTACTTTCCCCCTTAACCTTGTTCAGATCCACCCTTACAAAGAATTTAATCTAATGTGCAGAAGCCCAATGTGCTCTACACAGGTATGAGTAATTGTAATTATTATAATCATTGTAATATTCATTCTTCTTGTCAGTTATTTTTTACCTTTTTTTCCCCAGTCACATGTAAAAAAGCAATATTTTGGGAGGTTTTGCATACACATTCTTTTTTTACATATTTTCTTATGAATCATGTTGGGAGAGAAAAATCAGAACAATAGGAAATATCATGAGGGGGGGGAAACAGAAGAAAAATATAAGTGAATATAACATGTGTTGATTTAAACTCAGTCTCCATAGTTCTCTCTGGATGCAGATAGTGTTTGTCATTCAGAGTTTGTTGGGATTGCCTTGGATCATTGAACAACTGAGAAGAACCAAGTCTGCCATAGTTGATAATTGCACAATCTTGTTCAGTGTTTTTCTGGTTCTGCTTGTTGCAGTCAGCATCAGTTCATGGAAATCTTTTCAGGCCGTTCTAAAGTCAGTCTTCATCATTTTTATAGAACAATAATATTAATCCATTATTTTCATATACAATAACCTATTCAGCTATTCCGCAATCGATGGGCATCTACTCATTTTCCAATTCTTTGCCACCACAAAAAGAACTGCTACAAATGTTTTTGCATCTGGGTCATTTTCCCTCTTTTATTTCTTTGGGATACAGACCCAGTAGTATCACAGCTGGATCAAAGAGTATGCACAGTTTTATAGCCATTTGGGCATAGTTCCAGATTGCTCTTCAGAATGGTTGGATCATTTCACAACTTCAGCAACAATGCATTAGTGTCCCAGTTTTCCCACATCCCTTCCAACATTTATTATCTTTTCCTGTCATCTTAGCCAATCTGAGAAATGTGAGGAGGTATCATAGTTGTTTTAATTTGAAATTTTCTAATTAATAATAATTTAGAGCATTTTAAACTATAAACATTAACTATAATTTTTTTTTAATTTTTATAATTCTTTATACTTTTTGTGAGGCAATTAAGGTTAAGTGACTTGTCCAACGTTACACAACTAGCAGTAAGTGTCAAGTTCACATTTGAACTCAAGTCCTCCTGACTCCAGGTATGGTGCTTTATCCACCATGCCATCTGGCTGACCATCTTCTCATCAATTGTTAACCAGAATTGATTGCCAGCCATAGAAACAGTCATTCTTCAAAGAGTACATAAACTGTGAGCCTTTCTTCATGATTTGTCTTTGGCATTCAAGAGTATCATTGACCCATGAATCCTCTGGCATTTAGTTATGTAATCTTTGACAATTCAATTAACCTCTCAGAATCTGAGTTTTATCTATAAAATGAGAGGGTAGACAAAATTTCTGCTAAGGTCCCTTCTAGCTCTAAATTCTATCATCTTTTTCAAATGACAGGTTTGTATAGTAGAACCAGATCTAGAGAAAGGAGTTCTCATTCCAACTTTGTCTTTTGGGGAAAATCATTTAAACTCACTTTCCTCATCTTTAAAAATGGAAATAATAATACTTATTCCCTGCTCATTTCACTCCCTGATCAGCTTTACTTCCTCACCAGTCTTGTCTACTTCTGTTCTGGTCCTCCCCTCCTCACCGATGAGTCCTTGGCCTGAATGACCATATCTGGAGGAACTCCAGCCACACTTGCCTCATTCCTAGATTGAAACATTCTGGATTGCTGGACTTCTCCACCAGCGTTAGTTACCCCTGGGTGGGCACTCTTTGCTCTTTCCTTTCTTTCTCTTGTTTATGTTATGTTTTCTATTGACTTGTAATCTCCTTTAAAATAAGGATATTTCATTCTTTTGTTTTTGTATTCTTAGCACTTAGCACATAAGTGCTTTAAAATTCTGTTTATTACCTATCTATCTATCATTTATCTATCTATCACCTATCTATTTATCTATCATTCTTTCATGAACAGCACAGTGGATAGAATCAGTCAGTCCTGACTTGGAGTCAGGAAGGCTCATCTTTCTGAATTTCAATCTGGTCTCAGACCCTTACTAGCTGTGTAACTTTAAAAAAGTTACTTAATCCTGTTTGCCTCATTTCCTGAGTTGGAGAAGATACTGACCTTAAATGAAATCACAAAGAGCTGGATATGATTGAAAACAAAACAACAACATTATTTCATAATGATATTGTGAAAATCAAATGAGAGAATATATTTGGTAAAAATCCTTTGTGACCATAAAGTGTCATATGGGTATAGATATTGTTGTTATTATTATTACTATCACAAGTTGCTTATACTTTTAAAACGTCATTTTAAGCTCACTTTCCTTTCTTTTGTCAACCCACTAAATAAGAGCGGCAATTAGGAATGAAATGATCCAAATTCAAATATCTAGAAGTTGAAAAGGGGATTAAAAGATAGCTCAGAAACTATCATTGGCCCACCAAGAGCTGAGTTGATTCCACTTCCATTTTGAGAAGACTTAGGAACCTAGGGAAGCAATAAATAGAGATGGGAAGTAATTAAGGCTGAAAGTGATAAGTCCAACCTGTGTGATAACATAGGCAAAGTATCAAGACAAATAAATGTCATATTTAGTAATTGAATTCCAGTGTCAGAAGAAAATTCCTAGATTTTCAAGCTGAAAGACACCTTAGAAATCAAATCATCTCTTGCAGATCTTAAAGGAGGGAAAGTGACCCCACATGTGCAAAAATGTTTGTGGCAGCCCTTTTTGTAGTGGCAAGAAACTGGAAACTGAGTGGATGCCCATCAATTGGAAAATGGCTAAATAAGTTATTGTTTATGAATGTTATAGAATACTATTATTCTGTAAGAAACGACCAGTAAGATGATTTCAGAGAGACCTGGAGAGACTTACATGAACTGATGCTGAGTAAAATGAGCAGAACCAGGAGATCATGGTATACTGCAACAACAAGACTATACGACAATGGCTCTCTTCAACAGTGAGATGATTCAAACCAGTTCCACTTGTTCAGTGATGAAGAGAGCCATTTACACCCAAAGAGAGGACTGTGGGAACTGAGTGTGGATCACAACATAGCATTCTCATTCTTTCTGTTGATGCTTGCTTACATTTTGTTTTCTTTCCCAGTTTTTTTTTTCCCTTCTTGATCCATGTTTTCTTGTGCAGCAAAATAACTGTATAAATGTATATACATATGTTAGATTTAACATATATTTTAACATTTTTAACATGTACTGGACTACCTGCCATCTAGGGGAGGGAATGGAGGGAAGGAGGGAAATATGTGGAACAAAAGGTTTTGCAAGGGGTCAGTGTTAAAAAAAAATAACCCATGTATATGTTTTGTAAATAAAAAGCTTTAATAAAATTTAAAAAAGATATCATCTCTTCTAACCATCTTGTTTTACATATCCAAAAGCTAAGGTCCAAAGAGTTTGGGTCACACATGTAATAATGTTAGCTATTATTTCTAACTAGCCAAAACATGAGCATTTAAGAAGGTAGGGAGAAGGAAAAGGAGCAAGTATATATTAAGGTCCTACTATGTGCCAGGCACTGTGCTGAATTCTTTGCATATTTCTCATTTGGTCCTCATAACACCTATGATATAGGTAGTTAATATGCCCATTTTACAGTTCAAGAAACTGAGGCAGACTGAATTAAGTGAATTGCCTAGGGTCACACAGCTAGTAAAAGATAATATTTGAATTTCTGACAACAGGCCAAGTAAATAATCACACTTTTGACTCTTAGATTCCCTGCTTCAGACCAGGTTTAGCTCATGTATTGGGACCTTTCCAGATCCCTGTATTTCTTAATTCTTCCTTCTTCCTTAAACTTTCATGAATATATTTAGCTATTTCTATAATCTGTGTTCCTCTCCCCCCACATTGGAATGCAAGTTCTTTATGATAAAAGCGGTTTTCTTTTTGTCTATCCCCAGAGTCTAGCACAGCGCTTTGTGTACATGAAGGATACTTAATAAAGATTGATGGGATTGGTGTTTGATTAGTGTCAATAGGCAGCTCATATAATCGATGCAATAGGAATTCATAGAAGGAAGAAAGCATAGACTGGTTGAGAGAGAGAGGAGCAGGTAAAAAGAGAAAACCTCACAGATGAATGACATGGATCTTAAAGGGAAAGGAGGGAGTCAGAGAAGCATAAAAGGAGGGAGTAAGACTTGGAGGGAAGCCATTGCAAGAACAAAGAGTAAAGTGATAAAAATATTGGAGATATTTTGTCATAAATAAACCTGAACTCAACAGAAAATTTAGCAGATAAGAGTCAACATCAAAAACTAATTTCAAGGGACTCAATAAGGACAAGCTATTTATGTTTTACATGTGGAAATATAAACCATATGTCTAAGATTGTCTTTAGTAATTGGGTAGTCAAAAAAAAGATTAGTGTAGAGCTGAGTATGATGTGATTCTGAAAATCAAAACTGTAGAAAAAAGGTAAAAACAGTAATTATGTTATGCAAATGAGGTGCAAGAGCAAGAAATGACATAGAGGAATTAGATAGTGGAGGAGGGCTGGTAGTTCTGAAATACTAATATTGAGGATGAGTTAAAGAAGGAACAATACACATATAGGGATATAGGGATAGCAGAATGTGTGGAATAAAGGGAGTGGGATAATCTATATAGATTAATGGAAAAGGGATAAAGAGGGAGGGGAAGGGTAGAGAAAGAGAACTCAAGAGGGATTTTTTTGGGAGGTAAGTTAAAAAAAAAAAGAAAACAAGAAAAAAAATAAATGATGGAAGAGATGAGATCAGCCATTTAGGAGAATCCCTTAATTTTACAAATGAAGAAATTGAGAATATGAGAGGTAAAGTGATTTATCACATCCATAATGATGGTTAGTGGTAGAGCCCAGGCTAGAACTAATGTGTCCAAGTCCAGCAATCATTTTTTAAACAAACTGCCAGCCTATTTTCAGCAGAGTATTTTAACAGGAAAGAAGTAGGAGATAAAAGTATAAAAGTAAAATGGGAACCTTATTGTAGAGGCTTTAATGCTAGAATGGGGAATTTAGTCTTTTATCTTATTGAGAATAGAAAAATATTTCATGTTTTTTCTGCAAAACAACATCGTGAAACCATTTTTAGGATAATTAATCATCCTACAGTATGTAAATTGGACCAAAAATAGGAAAGATCAGAGGCAAGCTGAACAACTAAGGCTGTTGCAATAGTCCAATCATAAGATGATAAAAATCTGAACTAGTAGTAGAATCAGTTTGAAAGGAAAGGAAGGGATTTGTGAGAGATTTTAAGGGAAGAATCAACAGGTATTATTTACTGGATAGATATATAGGTAAAGGAGAATGAGGAAGCAAAGATTATAAAATTGGAAAGGTTCCCAGATTTAAGGTTTTAGACCTGGCTCTGAACATTACTAACCTTGGGACCAGAGGTAAGTTCTTTATCTCCTGGGGAGCGTCAGTTTTTTCATCTTCCAAATGGTGATGATATTCACTCTGATCTCAGTAGATTATAGTGGGAAAATGCTTTATAAGCTTCAGACTGTTGTTTATATGTGAATTGCCATCTAGTCCAATCTCTCACCACATTTATTGAACAATTACTTATTAAATACCTATGTCTACAAACTACTTTCCTAGCATTGGACGAGATATATGGTGAAAATAATATAGGCCACCATACATTTACAAAGTTCACCTTGGAGAAAGAGAATAAGACATAAATATAAATATCTATATATCTATGTATAAATAATACATAAATATATAAATAACAGCCAACATTACCTGACAAGTGCAATAGGGAGCCACAGGAAGTTTCCTGTGAAGGCCTAGGTTTAAATGAGGACCAGGGAAGCTTCTTGGAGAAGGTGATATTTGAGATTGGTTTTAAGGACAAATAGGCAAAGAGAGATAAGGCAGAAATTCTTGGTGTAGGGAAAAGTCATGGACATAGGCATATGAGTACATGACATATTCAGGCAGCAAAGAACAGACTAGCTTGACTGGACCATCAGGTACATGAAACTGAGTAATATAAGATAAGATGGGAATGCTTGTATGTAAAAGACCGAACAAAGGTGAGAATATGAAGATTGCCAGGCAGAGGCGGGGCAGGATTAAAATCATAATTAAAAAAGATTATTCTGGCAGCAGGAGGAAGGACACTTTACAGAATTTCCAAGCTTGTTGGCCTGGAAGTGTGATGGCCAACTTTAAAATAAATAGGGAAGTCAGGGAGGGAAGCTATTTTGGTGGCACAAGAGAACGAGTTTGATTTTTGGAGATATCTGGGTTCAAGTGATAGTATTGATGCTTTATAAGAATCTCCTCTGAGGTAAGAATCATTCTAGGTTAGAACAAATCCTGTCTGACTGGTTGGATGGTGTTGCACTGATTGTGCCACCCATAAAATGAGTGCAGTAACTCCTGGGATCAGTAGGATCAAGAGAAGGAATTTCCCCAGAAACAAAGGAAGTAAAACCTAAAAACACAAGACATAGGATTCTAACTATCTCCAGACCTGGCAATGAGAGTACCATTTATGGGACCCTTCAGAAAGCAGAAGGAAGTCCTAGAGGCTTTAGGGTATTAGAAAGGAAATCATGGTCACAGGGTCTGCAATTAGGGAAGCTAGCACCTCATAGAGAACAAAGAAAAGTATAACTGTAACACTTTTTAAAACTTCAGTCCTCCTGCTTCTCCCCTTCCTCCTTCTCATTTTCTTTCCCCCCTTCTCTTTCTAAAATTTCATAAACAAAAATATTTTATGGAAATTTCTTTTCTCTCTTCTTTTATAAATATCTATATAATATCCTCAATTTTTCCCCTTGGTCCATGAAGCCTAACTACTTTTTAACTAACCCTCTATAGAAACCATTTGCTAGCATCTTGTATATACTTAAGCAAGTGATGGAGCAAATTTTGTTAATGCAGATTAAACTTCAAATGGTGTCCCGCACACTTGCCACCCCGCCCCAGCTAGTTATTAAAATTTTCTAGTTTGTTGCTGCCACTCATCTCAATTTATCTCAATTATCTCCCACAAAATGTCTCAAAACAAAATTATTTTCCTATATCTGCTAAATATAGAGATAGACTTGTATAATGGATAAAGAGGTAGCTTGTGAGTCAGGAAATTATGTGTTCAAATCCTGCCTTTGACATACTGGTTTTCTGAAGTTGGGCAAGGTTTTTAACATCTGTGTCCCCAGGCAACTCTGTAAGACTAAGTTACAGAGAATGTACCATTCTATCTTAGTAGAGGACATTTCTTACAAAATTCTTTATGTTGATGACATCCAGGGCGAGTAAGAGGGGGGGAAAATGATGATACATTCTTCACAGTGCTTTTAAGAAAAGCCTCAGGTCATGGTGATTTAAAAAAAAAACAGTAAAGAGGGTTAGAATGAGTTCAATGATGAAAACAAAGTTTCTAAAAACATTCGTTAAAATAGGGAAAATAAAGCAGACAAAAATTCCAATAATACTGCGTAATAAATCAGGAAACTCCAATCCAAGTCATTTATTCAAATGTGAATTTGCCCAAATCATTAATTCTTTCTATACTTCAATGATCTCATAGTCCCTAGAGATGTTGGGTCATTATGGGCCAATTTGGAAAGGTATCAGGTAGTTTTAGAAGCAGGGAAGAATGTTATTTGGGAAGGAACATCCCCACAGGGGAGTGGGATTATGAAAGGATTGATATAGGAAGATTAGCTTGAATAGCAAAAGAGACTAGGAATCAGAGTATAATATAAAGACACTAAATAGCCAGAAGAGATTTGTTGGAAAGCCTTGACTCTGACTTCCATTTGGTGGAAAAGCTCTATGGAGCAGTTACAGGATTCAGAGCAAGGGAGTAACATAATTCAAATGTCACCTGGGGAAGATAAGCCTAACAGCTGTGTAGGCCTGAGATTGGAATAGGAAACTTTGCTCTATTAAGCAAAGAGGAGAGAGAGAAATCAAAACAAGACTGAATCTATTAACATGTAGACAGGGGTCTCTTCCTTTAATGCAGTCGTCTCCAAAATGGCAGAACAGAAAGGGGGCCCTAAAGTGCCCAAGGTTTGACCTCAGGGGTTGTGCACCAAAGAATTGAAGGCTGAGAAGCTGTTACATCCCACCCATCCAGGATGACGAGTTGTGAGCTTCATCTTCAGCACTTATTCTTCACCCTTTGTAGCCTTACACTGTCACACGCTACCTCCTTTAGTGCTAGATTTATGGCTAGAACAGACTTTAGGAAATCATCTAGTTCAACTACCTCATTTTGCAAATGAAGAATGAAGACATAGTTGAGACAAACTACTAGAGCTAAGGTTTGAACCAAACCTTACCAGAACCTCTACCTAAATCTAACATACTTTCTCACTGTATAATGCTGTCATAGGATTGAATGTCATCTTGTCGTGGCAAGAAACTGAAAACTGAGTGGATGCTCATCAGTTGGAGAATGGCTGAATAAGTTATGGTACATGAATGTTATGGAATAGTATTGTTCTGTAAGAAACAACCAGCAGGATGGTTTCAGAGAGGCCTGGAGAGACTTACATGAACTGATGCTAAGTGAAATGAGCAGAACCAGGAGATCATTGTACACAGCAACGATAAGTGTATGATGATCAGTTCTGATGGATGTGGCTCTTTTCAACATTGAAACAATTCAGACCAATTCCAATGATCTTGTGATGAAGAGAACCATCTACACTCAGGGGAGGATTGCGGGAACTGAGTGTAGATCACAACATAATATTCTCACTCTTTTTGTTCTTGTTCACTTGAGTTTTGTTTTCTTACTCTTTTTCTTTCTATTTTGATCTGATTTTTCTTGTGCAGCAAGGGAATTATATAAATGTTTATACATATTATCATATTTTAATATGAATACCATATATTGGATTGCTTGCCATCTAGGGGAGGGAGTGGAGGGAAGGAGGGGAAAATCTAAAACACAAGGCTATGCAAGGGTTAATGTTGAAAAAATTATCCAGGCATATGTTTTGAAATTAAAAAGCTTTAAAAATAAAAAAGGAAAAAAAATGTCATTTCATCTATACATGATTTAGGCAAAGACCAATTGGAAGAAACATGAAACAAAAGTATTCACTTTCCTCAATCTTTTGTCTTTTTCCTCACTCACTGTCTTTTCCTTTTCCTTAGAGAAAAAGCAGAGGGTTCTGTAGGGTTTTCTTATATCCTTATATTGGATTATAGAACTATAAAAAATTCTTTAACATCATTGTTTTTAACATTTTTATATTAAAATTAAGGAAACTGAAGTCCCAAAGAGAAGTGATAAGACCAAGGTCAGAAAAATTGATTCATTGTTAGGTATTCACACTAAATATAGTGTTCTTTTCAGTCTACAACAATCTATAGGTAGTGGAAAGAAATTAAAGCCTTTTAAATACTGGGGTGTTACTCCCTTTCCTTCTATATCTGCACAAGTTGTGCTTTGGGGAGGGAACATGGAGGTCACAGGATTAACAAGTACTTTCCAAATGGAATTTAAACAAGGCAAATACATGTTTATGAAAACATCCTGGCTAGTAGAGAATCATCCTCAAAATCAGGAAGTCCTGGGTTCAAATTCTCCCCCTTTTCTTTTTTTTCTTTTTCTTTCTTTTTTTTTTTGGAAATGCTTATCATAAGATCCTAGAAAAATCCCTGAACATCTCAATACTTTAGGCAATACTCTGAGACTGATTTGGAGAGAAAGTACTGACCTGCTTAGATAGAGGGAATTCCCTCATCTGGAAGCTCTCTAGACCAATGAAATTATAGGTTTACTCCCTATTCCTATGCATAAATACTGCATTGGGTTTTCAAATAAGATATTGGGTTTTTTTTTTTGATGATTCTTTTCAAGCTCCAGGTAGCTTATATTCCACTTTCTGAGTGGAATTCAGGTAGCTTATAATATCTTGGTTTGGAAACTGAACTGAGTCACAGAATCTTAGAGACAGAAGGTTCCTCAGAGGAGCCATATGTTCAACCCTTACCTCAAATGCAAGATGTACAATGAGTGGCAACCCAGGTTCTCTGAAAGCCCTCTGGTGAGGAAAAACCCAAAGCAGTCCATTCCACTTTTAGATAGCTCTAGTTATTGGGAAGTTTTGGGTTTTTTTGTTGTTGCTAGTGTTGTTTGCTTTCCATAAAGCCTTTTGTTGCTTCTTTGAAACTGCCCCACAATGTTGCTCATTCTGTCCTCTGGGCCAAACAGATTAAGTCTTATTTTACTACTGCAAAAAACTTTTCAAATACAGAACTTGAAGACTTTAACTCTTTTTCAACACCCTCCACCCTATCCTGTGTCTCTTTTATAGGCTAACCATTCTTTAATAGTCTTAATTTGGAATTCACCACTAAAATGTCAACCTCCCTGAATACCAGGCCCACTTCATATCCCAGTGCTTATTGTCCAAGTATCTCCAGATCCTAGATCCTCTGAATGGCAAAAGCAAAACAAAACAAAATCTTTTCCTTCTGTAGCAAATGGAAGGAGGTTTGTACCTTAATTAGAGCTGTGCCCCTGCAGAACTTGATCAGAACAGCTGCTGAAACACATTCCTTGTTTGAAGCTGCCCTAGAAAACCCCATGCCCAGGGAACTCAGAAGAGCCTCCAAGAACCCACCTTGAAGAAGAGCAGGCCAGCCAATATCTTACAGCTCATGGTAACCAGGACCACATTCTCTCCTCTCCTGCAAAGAACCTATTTTTCAGCTAAGAGATTAGGAAAGTGTTTTCCCTCTTGCAGAGAAAGAAATAGGTCAAATAAAGAATAATTGAAGATGAAGGAGATTTTTCACAGTTTCAACTAGGCTAAGAAGATTACATATATTCTAACTATAATCATGGTTGTAGATTTATTGCCAGTTAAGGTTCACACTGAAGTCACAAGTCATTAGAGGCTTATTCACTTCAGAGAGGCAGTAGCCCTTCTTCTTATCTTCTAGTTACTAATTAGCTAGCTTCCCTCTAATTTTTATGGGACTGGAGATTTTAAAGACAAACGAACTGGTTTATTTGTTTAGTGACATACTCATCAAACTGCCAAAAAATATTTTATAGAGCTAGAAAAAATAGTAACAAAATTCATCTGGAAGAATAAAATATCAAGAATATCAAGGCAATTAATGAAAAGAAAATTCAAAGGATGGTGGCCTAGCAGTACCAGACCTAAAACTGCTATTAAATCAGCAGTCATTAAAAGAATTTGGTGCTGACAGATCAACACCAAATCAGTCAAAATCAGACAAGTGGATCAGTGGAATAGATTAGATACACATGGCACAATAATCAATGACAATAATAACCTAGTGTTGATAAATCCCCAAACTCCAGCTTCTGGGATAAAAACTCATTAAATTTCTGGGAAAACTGGAAAATAATATGTCAGAAACTCAGCAGAGACCCACATCTCATGCTCCATAATAAGATCAAATTGGTCCTGATTTGGGTGTAAAAAGTGATACCATAAGCAAATTAGAATAGAGAGGGATAGTTTATGTATCAGATCTTTGGAGAAGGGAGGAATTTATGATCAAAGAAGAACTAGAAAACATTATGAAATGCAAAATAGACAATTTTGGTGACATTAAATTAAAAAGTTTTGCACAAACAAGATTAAAAGGGAAGTACAAAACTGGGAAAAACATTTTTACAGCCAGTGTTTCTGATAAAGACCTCATTTCTAAAATATATAAAGAAGTTTATAAAAATGCAAATCATTCCCCAATTGATAAATGGTCAAAGAATATGAACAATTTTCATAGGTAGAAATTAAAGCCAGCTATAGTCATATGAAAAAAATTGCTCTAAATCACTATTAAAGAAATGCAAATTAAAAGAACTCTGAGATACCATTTCACACTGTTCATATTGGCTTCTAATTGGTTTCATAACAGGAAAACATGATAATTGTTGAAGGGGATGTGGGAAAACTGAGATACTACTGCATTATTGGAGTTATTAAATGATCAAGTCATTCTGAAGAGCAATTTGGAACTATACCTAAAGAGCTATAAAACTGCATATGCTTTGATCCAGCAGTGTCACTACTGGGTCTATATACCAAAGAGATCATAAAAGAGGGGGAAAGATCCACATGTACCAAAATTTTTGTGGCTCCTCTTTTTGCAGTGACAAGTGGGTGTCCATCAACTGGGGAATCATATATGAAAATAATGAAATATTATTGTTTTGTAAAAATGATGAACAGGTGGATTTTAGAAAGATTGGAAAGATTTACATGAACTGATGCTGAACACAACAAGAAGGACCAGGAGTACAATGTATACAGTAACAACAAGATTATGTGATGAGTGGGGCATCTAGGTGGCGCAGTGGGTAGAGCACAAGCCCTGAAGTCAGAAGGATCTGAGTTCAAATCTGATCTCAGACACTTAACACATCCTTTAACCCACCTAACAGTGTGACCCTGGGCAAGTCACTTAATCCCAATGTTTCAGCAAAAAAAAAAAAAAAAAAAAAAAAAAAAAAAAAGTGTATGTGATGAGCAATTAGAAAAGATTTGGTTCTTCCCAACAGTTCAGTGATTTAAGGCAATCCCAATAAACTTTGAATAGAAAATGCCATCTGCATCAGAAAGAGAATTATGGAGACTGAATGTAAACAACACATGCTATGCTTATTTTTTTTCTCTTGTGGTTTTTCCCTTTTGTTCTAGTTTTTCTCTCCCAACATGATTCATAAATAAATGTTTATAAAAGTGAATATACATGTATAACCAGAAAAAATAAGGAAGGAATCAACCATGAAAAGTTTTTACAGTTGGTTCCAATAGTCTATATATACACCCAGCTAGAACCAGTTGCCATATTTTATATAATTAAAACTTTGAATATTGCAAATTGAACCTACCTTTTCATTTATTCATGAGACTTAACTATAGTTTGATTTAGATAAAGAAGGCTTTCATTGTCCTGAGTAAAATCACACCTACTTTATGGATGTTGAATTGAATCAAGATCATAGATTTTGAAGTGAAAGGTATTTTAGAGATTATTAGTCCAAACCTCTCATTTTTCAGAGGAAAAATTAAGGCTTAGCGATTAACTTGTCTAAGTCCATACAGGAACTGAGTATCAGAGGGAAGATTTGAATCTAGATCTTTCAACCTCCAACTCTATCTTTCTTGTATAGGAATATGTGCTCTAGTGAAAAGAGTATTTGATTTGAAAACAAAAGTTCTTAGCTTCCCATTTCAGTTCTACTAATCTATGTGATGTAAACACAATTAGTTGTTTTCTTTGGGCTTCAGTTTTTTTTATCTGTAAAATGGAATTCAACTACTAGATTCCTAAGATCTCTCTCAACTCAGAGCTCTATGAACTACTGAAATAGAAATTCTATCTATCTATCTTTGTATCTACATATTTATAAAATACTTTCCCCCCCCTTTAACTATATCCCCCTTTAACTATACAAACTATTGTTTGTAACAAAGAAAAATAAAGAAAAAAAGGCCAACAATATAACCCAACACATAATGCAAATTAGATTGGACATAGGCACTTAGTTCTTTGTAAAACTCAACAATAAGTGACTCAACTATGTAGTTATTTGAAAATAATCAATTATATCATTTGAAGTTCTTAAAAAAGGGCGATGGAACGCTTCCCAATTCCACTTGTTTAAATAAGAGAAATCAATTTGGTTAAAAGAATAAATAAATCCAAAGGCAAATTAGTATAAATATTTGGTAATTGTTACTTTTGGGCCGAAGTCAAGCTTTTAAATGCAGAATCATCAATATTTCAATGAAAAAAATCTATCCTATTTATTTTCTTCACCATATTATGTGTAACCTGCATTTTTGATTTCCTTCACAAGCTAATTGTACAATATTTCAGAGTCTGATTCTTTTTGTACAGCAAAATAACGTTTTGGTCATGTATACTTATTGTGTATCTAATTTATATTTTAATATATTTAACATCTACTGGTCATCCTGCCATCTCGGGGAGGGGTGGGGGGTAAGAGGTAAAAAATTGGAACAAGAGGTTTGGCAATTGTTAATTCTGTAAAGTTACCCATGCATATATCCTGTAAATAAAAGGCTATTAAATAAAAAATAAATAAATAAATAAATAAAAAAACATATTATGTGTAAAGTGTGATACTAAAGAAATAAATATTTTAGGAATAAATAATATCACTAAAATTGCTTTAAAAACCAAATCAACACTGATTCTTCTAAAAATGATTAGTGTCAGTATATTTGTTTCTCAGAGTCAGATCCTTCACCTAAAATACTAGTTAGCAAAACATCTTCATGGTAGTTTGAATACTTTTAACACATGCTAATACTAATTTATTACCCATTACTTTGTACTTAATACTTTTCATCTTCAGAATTTCAAGGCATTTCATATATTAAAGTTCAAGTATTTAAAACAGATATATATATGTATATATAGTATTTTTCACACATTAAAGTTCAACGATTTAAAAGATAAACATATATATATATATAATTAAAGATTTAAGCCAGGGTGATATGCAGCTGAAACATTCTTGAGTGAGGGAGGGGGAGTAAAACTAACCTATATTATATATAATAACCTGTATTAGAGTTCTATGGTTGCAGTCTTCTATTTGAAAAACTAAATTAGCATGTCTTTTCATTTCATAGAAGCTCTAGAATTGATTTAGTTATGTTTCTCCCCTAGTTGTTTTAATAGATGGATTTGATTATTCATAATTGATACCACTTATGCATTAGGAAAACCAAACTCTTTGCAGATATCATTCAAATATAGCTGATCCAATATAATTAAAGATGTGACTTGTTAAATAATTTGAAATTAAAATAAATTATTATAGGACTAATGGTTAGTTAGCCAGACTATGCACTGTGGAAACTTCAGATGATCTGGAATCTCTGAACATTTCCTTAAGGAAATGAATGTTTTTGAAGTGATACATATATATGAATTCATAGTCAAAGAATCTCAGTTTGAACCCTGATTTTATTTATTACCTTTGAGCAAGGTACCCCTGATGTTGGTGATGGGTTCCTAGCCCTTGTCCCCAGAATTTCCTCTCCCCAAAAGCAAAATTGCATATCTAGATAAGGAATATAGAGCAATAAACCCTGATCTGTTGACAGAACCTTGCTAACATATAGAACATTCCAAAAATCTTTATCCTGTCATCTTAGTTGGTAATCATCCCGCCACGTAAAAGCCACGTGCTAACTTCTTTACCTGATGATATCCTGGAGTTAATATGGAGATAATAATTCAGGCACTACCTTCCACATGATATTTTTTAAAGGTTTGTTAAACTACAATACATTATATAAATAGGTGGTATTACAATGGTGGTTATGTTCATGATAATGATGATGCTTATTGCTGAAGGTAAAGGTCCGGGATAGAATGGAATTGAGTTAATTAATTTCCAATTAATGCATATCATTGCTTTCAGGAAAGTGCTATTTATGTGTCCTGTCATAATAGTCACTTTAAATGCTTCCTTTATATGCTGGCACAAAATTCAGTTAATCTAGAATGTTTATTGTGAACAATGACAATTGATCAATGAATAAACATTTATCAGGTGTCTTCTACATGCCAAGTACTGTGATTAAAAAGAGATATAAGACAGTCATTGCCCTTCAGGGAGCTTACAATCTAATGGGGGAGACAATACAAAAACAAATATATACAAAGCAAACCATATACAGGATAATTGGGAAGGATCTGCCACTTCAATTTCAAAGATTTTTTTTAGTTCCCTCATTTAGGTGTCCCATTCGACAGTACAAATTATAACTTTTTTGTACTTTAAGAGAAAGTCTTTATTTGTACCAGTGGCCAAAAATGGGGGAGTGAAAACATTTCATGGCGCATCTCAAGGTAAACATCTCTAATCACATGTGTGTGGAGGAGAGCATATTCAATTCAACAAGCCTTTAATTTTTTTTCCCAAAAGTATTTTATTTTTCCAAATATATATAAAGATAGTTTTCAACATTCATTTTTTAAAACTTTGTGTTTTAAATTTTTCTCCCTCTCTCCCTTATTTCTCTCCTAGGAGACTGCAACCATAGAACTCTAATATAGGTTATTATATATAATATAGGTCAGTTTTACTCCCTTTCCCTTACTCAAGAATGTTTCAGCTGCATATCACCCTGGCTTAAATGTGTATATACATACATATATATAAACATAGGTAAATATATAATACATATATGTTTTAAACATTTATATTTATATATGCTTATGATGCAGTTCTAGTGGTGGAGAACTGATGTGAGAATCCCCTCTGGTTGGCACAGGTCCAATGTGAAAGAATTCACAAACCTGAAATCTGAATGTGGCAAGAAAAGGGATTTTTATTGGCACTGAGAATCCAGCTTTGCTAGGAAGACAGACCCCCCTCAGTGGCGAGAGATCCTGCCAGAGAAATAACAAAAGGTTATCACTGAGAAGAGAATGTTTTCACAGTGGGCAAGAGTCCTGACAGGCAGCTGTGCCAAGAAGAGAGGTCCCTTGGAAAAGCATAATCCTATATTGGACTTCTGCAAAGATTTGGGGTTCAAAATTGTCTTTTATTGGTGTCTGAGGTTTGGTTCCAGTTGAAAGAGAGCCAATGTCTCCAGGCCTAGATACTTATCTTGGAGTTTCAAGCCACTCAATAGGAATAACAGTCCCAGATCTCCAACTGAATAAAATCATTTTGGAGGCTTTTTTCCAGAGCCTGGAATTTCCTGAAGAGGATCAGCACCCCCAAAAGATCAAAGGAAGGTGATTTGACCAAGATCTTTAATTGAATGATGCTGTTTAACTTGGAAAAGGCTTGTATGAGGAAGTTTGCTTTTTCCCAGATTTTTCAGAGTCCGAGATCCCGAATCTCCCTTCTTTTACAGATTAAAGGGGACACAGTTTCAGAGTTCACCCCCATCACCAATATAAATATTTAAGCATATTTCCACATTTGTCAAGTTGTGCAAAAAAATTAAACTGAAGGGGAGAAAAACTTAAGAAATAAAACAAACAAACAAAAAGTAAAAATACTATGCTTTGATTCACATTCAGTTTCCATAGTTAACGCTCTGGTTTTGACTGTCATTTTCCTTCCCAAGTCCCCTGGAATTGCCTTGGATCACTCCATCATTGAGAACAAACCCATAATAGTTCACCATCATATAATCTTGTTGTTACTATGTACGATTGAACAAGCAGTTGTTAAACTCTGGATACTAGAGATACTGAGAGAAAATTTTTAAAAATCCTTGACTCAAGAGCTCTATATTCTGTTGGGGAAAACATGTATAAAGTTTGACATAATGAAACATTGACAGAATGGAAGCTTCTTGAGAGCAAGGGTTGTTTCATAATTTATATGTACATCTCTTGGGCTTATCACCATGTGTCCCCCCACTACCATCTCCCTTGATGAACCCTGAACCCAAGCAGAGCCCCTCCAAACTACCAGACCGACCTGCTTCTATCTCAGACCTTATAGCCATCCCTGAGGGAGAAATCTTTGTGGAGAGGGATCCACCTTCCTCATCACCATTGGCAACAATTGCTGATCATCTACCACCAACGGGCAGACAGACAAGAATTGCAGTATCTTCTAGACCTCAATTCCTGCAGGCTTCATTTGGGAAAAAACTTCTGTGAGAAAGGGCCATGTCCCCACCATCTGGGCTCGATGAAGCTGCAAATACACCAACAGAGAGACAGGAGAAAGTATGTTCCAAGCAAGTCAAATCTTGACCCCCACCTTGACCATCCCCCCTCTTTATATCCTAATGATGAGGACTTTTACTGCTTCTTTTAAAGTACATTTCCCTCTGTTTTATTGTGAATTCTTTGAGAACA
Source organism: Sarcophilus harrisii (assembly GCF_902635505.1). Lineage (NCBI taxonomy): Eukaryota > Metazoa > Chordata > Mammalia > Dasyuromorphia > Dasyuridae > Sarcophilus > Sarcophilus harrisii. The sequence continues at coordinate 515,800,350 of NC_045428.1, forward strand.
AGGATTGTCATTTGCCTTTCTTTGTATTCCCAACCACTGCTTAGTACATAATAGTAGCTTAATAAATGTTGAGAGACTGGTTTGAGTGAATGAAAGATCTCAAAACATTAAAAAAAATTACTATCTCATGAATACATTCCAAGTTAACATTTTTATAATATAATCCTCATGTAATAGGTACTAGCATATACATAAAGGCACTGGGTAAGACATAGTAAAGCTTTAAGTCAGTTACACTAACGCTTGGATTGAATAAATGTCAATAGCTATCTAATAAATTAAAAAAGATGACCAATGAAAAAGTCATTTATTTTATTATCACATACAGGTATCTAATGATTAAAATAAATCTTGCTCTCCCTGATAAGAATCAAATGGTAAAAATTCACTGTCAATTAGCATCGGAAGAGCTCTATATTTCTATGATGTTTCAAATTTCATGAAATAAAATGATTTCTAGAAAACAGCAGGACATATGAATAACTTTTAAATTCTGGCTTAAATATTATGACAAAATGATAGGAAGTATAGCATAGCATAACTGATAGTGCACCGCCCTTAGAAAGTAGAGATGGTCTGAGTTAAAGTACAGACTCCCACTAAGCATTGAGGATACAAAAAGAAGCAAAAGATAGGCTCTGTCAGGGGAAAAAAATAAACAAGGATAATTGACAAGCAAGATAAATTGAAAAATATTCGAAAAATTAAATCGAGTGAAGGCCCTAAAGAGAGGTTGAAGAAGTCTTCCTGTAAAAGATGGGATTTTATTAGAGACTTAAAGGAATTCAGAGAAGATGGTAGGGCAGGAAGAGGAAAGATCATTCTAGGCATGAGGGACAGCCAGAGAAAATGCCCTGAGGTTGTAGGAAATAAGGTGTGTGTGTGTGTGTGTGTGTGTGTGTGTATGTATAGTATTTATATATGTGTGTGTGTATATATATATATATATATAAATTTTATATATTATATAAATATATATATAGTGTGTGTATTATATATAGTATATATGTGTGTATATCTATATAAATCATATATATTATATTAATATATATATATAGTGTGTGTGTATGTATATATATATATATATATATATATATATATATATAGGCTGGAAAGGTAGGTGGGAGTCAGGTTGTTTTAAACACCAGGCAGAGGATTTTGTATTTTATTCTGGAGGTGATAGGGAGATACTTATATTTATTGAATTGAGAGGTCATGATAAGACCTGTGCTTTAGAGAAATAGCTTTGGTGGCTGAATGAATGATGGACTGGAGCAATGGAGGTAACCTGGAAGTAGTAATGGAGAGTAAGGAGCATTCCAGCTCCTTTTTGTATTTTGTATGAACTTTAAAAAATTTACCTGTTATTTATTCCTATTTTAATAGGAACCCTTCCCATTTAATGAACCCTTTGGGGACTGGGAAGGATTTTGTGTTTCTTTTTCTTTCTTTTTGTATCCTCAGCGCATAGCAAGATCACTGGCAAAAAAAAAAAAAAAAAGAGAAAGAAAGAAAGCTTAATAAATGCTTATTGTTTTCATCTTGCCTGAACATTCCTGAATTCACAAAGCAGGCATAATAACTGCCAAAAAGGTCTTGTGAAAGTGTGGGTCAGAATCAGTGTTCAACCAAGCAAAGATAAAGATGAGTTGTGGAACTGAAAGGACTGGTGTTGAAATTGGAAACAAGTTCAAAACCGATAACAACACTATTTGAATTGGGGTTAGTGAAGGGCAAAGCCTAGAGTACATGAGAAAGAAGTAAAGAATTAGCTCAGCTTGCCCCACTCCCTTGGTTAGTGAGTCTCTGGGGCATCCTGTTATCCCTGACAGACATCTTCTGAAGTTTTTCTTTCTTCTTTCTTTTTCTCCTAGAGAGGAGGCTCCCCCCACGACCACTGCAGGGAGGGAAACCCATCCAGAATGCAGTGATTTGTGCCTTGGACCTGAAGAAAGGTCCCTCAAACGGCTGACCTATTCTTTACAACAGCTGGACTGGGATCAGAAAGGATAATGTAAATCCAAATGGAGGGAGCTGATGATTAATAGGCAAGTCGCTTGTTCTCGGACCTCTGTGCCTGTTACTACCGCTGCTTGCTGTGTGCATATAAAGGTCAGTCAATGCCTTTCCTGTAATTACCAGGCTGTGCAAGCTCATTTACAGGAGATTGTAAGGAATTATTATTCTCTATAATCTTGAGCCTCATGCATTTATTTCTCTGAAATGACCTTTTCCCCTCCAATTATAACCAAATATTAATTACTAGAAATAATATTTAAATGTTATGTTAGTGGTAGGATTAGTCAAAGTTTAATAATTCCTGCTTTGGATTAGTCAATACCATGTATTGACAAAAGCTCACCAAGGTCTGATAAAGTAAGAACTGGTGTACTAGGCTCACATTATTTCACTAAATTTTGAAGGTTTTTTTTAATCAGGAAGAATGCCAGAGAAAAGAAATCTCATATTTTCATGATAAGCCAGCAGCTCATTACTGATTTGGAAAGGTATTTACTCTTAAGATAAATTACAGCTCTTCCAATTATGGGGAAAACTACAGGTGTTCCTAAAGATAGATGAATTCATGAAAAGTTGCATAAATTGAATTTTTGGAAATTGAGCATTTTACATGTCATTAGAGGAGTTCATTATTTCATAGGGTTAAAGCTGTAAGGGTCCTTAGAAGTTATCTAAAACATCTCATTTTACAAATCATTTAACTTCCCTGAGCTTTAGTTTGCTAAAGCTCAGGGAAATTAAATGATTTTTTCAAAGTCACACAGGTAGTGACAGAGTCAGGATTCAAATATAGATCTTTTGACTCTAAATGCAGTGTTAATTTACTGCATGTGTGTCCTCTTGGAAAATAATCTATTGCCACTGATTAACTTTTTTAAAGTATTGTTTCAGTTAACAATAATATATTTTCTCTCCTTTCTACCTTCCTCCTTGCACTAAAAAAATCCCTTATAAAGAATATGCATAGTGAAAAAAAAATAAGTTCCCATATTGGCCATATCCAGAAATATGATTTTTCTATTAGGTGAGTAACATATTTCATCATTGGCTTTCTAGAATCATAATTGATCACGTCATTTATCAGAGTCTTTCAGACCTATTTATCTCTACAGCATCATATCTATTTTATAAATAAATCATTCTCCTGGTTTTATTTTCTTCATAACTTCTGACAAATCTTCCAAACTTTCTCTAAAATCATTCTTTTCATTTTGTTGTTGCTGTTCTTTTGTTACAGTATATTATTCCATTAGATTCATACATCATAATTTATTTAGGTATTTCCAAATTTGTACAGATACTTATCATATAAAACTCCAGTAAAATAATAAGCTTTAACAAACATGAAATATATCTAGATTGCTAAAATTGTTTTGATTTTTCTGTACCTGTATTAAATTCAGTCCTTAAAGGGATAGGCCAAAAGAGCTATCAAAATCATATTATAAAGCATGGAATTTTTATACTCTGCCCTGGTTAGGGGATATATTCATAGGAATGAATCTAGATTTCTAAACTATCTCAAATAACAAAATAAAATTCAAATAATTTTATAGTTACATGGTTTATGAAATAGGTAGAAAAGAATGGTAGATTTGCAATGTGAATATCTACTTTGGAAAGTGCTATCTGAAAATAAAGTGGAATAAAATATATTTGTGTACACAAATACATATATTTATATACATACATTTATATATGCATATGTAGATATCTACATATGTGTATGTTTACACACATATATTCATAGACATAAGCATATTATATATATATACATATATATTATATATATGAGGAAGAAGAAAACTGCCTATGCATATGTACCAATAGAAAATCAGCAATACTCATAAATAGAAGAAAATTAGTAGAGATACTTGTTAATATAGAAGAGATGACATACCTTAGATATCTGTGCACAAAGGAATAAAGCTATAACCAAATGATAAAAGGAAGCAAATTTCACTTCATGTTTCTCACTAAGACGACTTATTTGAATATGGATTTGAAAAATTATATTATTCAAAAAAAGTAGAATAGATAAAAAGAGTGCTAGTAGCATTGTAAATTTAAAATCTATAATATGAAATCTAAAAACTAAAACAGGGAAATGTGGTGGAGAGCATTTGGGTAAAGAGAGAAACAGAATCAATATTGTTGAAGGAATATACCATAGATCATAGGTGTCAAACACTTCCTATAGAACATGATTAAAATGTCATTGGGAAATAAACAAAATAAATAAAAATACAACAAAGGTAATGTTAATCTATGACTTTCTTAGTCAATATGTGGCAGGTTTTTTTTTAATTTGGTGCCATTGCTATAGACAGTATATAAAGCAAGAAAAAGATATGGAATTTAGGAAATAGATGGTACAAAAACAGGATACAGCAGTGGTTGGAGATTTCAAATCTCATGACATCTGCTGGTACATTCTTCCTGGTTAAAAAAAAAAAAAAAAAGAATAACATTTATAAATTCTCCTCTTGCCTAAGTGATAATTTCATCTTCTAAAAGGTAGAGGGAGTAGCAAGAGTAGCCGCGGCTCTATACCTAATTAAGTAAGATGAAGCTAGCTAATGAAGTATAAAATGTGAGAACCATAGAAGTAAATTACCAGTTCATTTTCAAATGCATGGTTGTGAAGGAAAATAAGCCTGTGGACAATTGGGCAGCAAGCCTAAAACTTAGAGTAGCAGATTTCAAAGTGTTAAGATAAAGGACATTGGTATGTTGTTATTGCCTAAAACTTTGCAGATATCATCATCTGGAAAAGAATTGGAAGCTCTCAAGAATGAAACTCCCAAGATGCAAACAATAATTACAATACAGAACATAATTGGAGACCTTTTAAAAGGCAATCGTGGATGCACAAAATGAATGAACTTATTGAAGTGCTTGGAATGTGCTAGACTTCCTGTGAAAGCACATAAAACAGTCCCTGCTCTAAAGGAGCTTACATCCTGAGGGGAAGAAAATAAATAAAGGGAAGTTTGAATTAGAAAGTTGGTTGGGAAAGGGAAAGCAAGGATGCATGTATAGATATGGTTTGGAAAAGGACCAGTAGTGATATGGTATTGATAAAGCATAGAGAAGGAACAAGTAACTGAAGTTTAGAGAGATTAAATGATTTGCTTAACATCACCCAGTTAGTAAATTATGTAGGAAAGAATGAGACCCATATGGCCTGACTATTAGTAATTTTCCTCAGTGTCTCTTTTCATTACATTGTGCTTTCCCAGGATTGGATAAAACTATCTTCTTAAGCAATTTGCAAAGTCCATATCTGATCTCATTATTAATCTCCTCTTTTTCGAGTATATTTTAATTTTAAAAACTTTTTTTCTTGTCTTTCCTTCTCCTACAAGAGTGTATCACTTTTGAACTGTGACAGATCTACCATGATGAATGCTATGTTGTGAGAGCATGGGGCCAGTGGGTTCAAGGCCATAATGGGAAAGTGAATTGTCAAACTTTGTGTGACAAAGGAAAAGAATCTATATGCTCTGAAATATTTATAGCAGCTCTCTTTGTGATGGCAAAGAACTGGAAATTGTGGGGATGCCCATCAATTAGGGAATGGCTGAAGACAAGTTGTAGTATATGATTGTGATGGAATACTATTGGGCTGTAAGAAATAATGAATTTGACAGTTTTAGAAAAACATGAATAGACTTGCATGGAATAATAAAGAGCTAAAGAGATCATTTTATACAGAGAGAATAAGATTGTTTTAAGAAGAATTTTGAGTGAAGAGCTCATTTTAACACTATCAATGCCCGAATTAGCTACAAAGGACATATGAAGACACTATCTGAATCCAGATAAAGAACTGATAAACAGAAGAATGATTTCAGACTATATATATATATATATATATACACACAGACACACATATAGATGCATGTGTACTTTCTAATGTATCTCTAATGGCAGTCATCTCTGGGTGGGCAAAGGAAAAAAGAATCTGTATGATAACTTTATTATATATTTAAAAGGAATGGCAAGTTATACCTAATAAATTTATGAAAATGCTTGTTTTCCATAAATTAAAAATAAAATTAAAAATTTTTTCATTTGTGGGGATCAAAAAATAAGAGGCAGGTGTTGTGCATCAGAATGATCAATTACAAAGATGACAAGCAAGAAGTACAAACCAAATAGAACAAGAGGAAGGAGGTTGAGTCATTCCAAAAAAAAAATACTCTAATTACAAATTATCAATGGAATCCAAAATGCAAGTAGGAAACCCAGTTCAAGATCACATTAAAATTTCAAGAAAGCCAGTTTTCCTAATCTTTGATGAGGCAGTCATCCTCTGCTTGCCCTGTTTTATATAGTATATGTCTTTTTAAAGGAAATGATGTCCTTCTAAATTCAGAGAGATAATACTAACTGAAAACTAATTCTACTCTGTGTATACTTCATCTATGAGCCGATTCCTTTCTCTGTAGGGATTTCTGACATTAGGCATTTTATTGTCAAATGAAACTCTTTTAAGATCTTCTAGGAATGACCCTGCTCCAGAAAGATATCTGACTTAAAAGATCTTTTCCAGATCTAAGTTGAGTGTCAATGACAAGTTCTTCAGACTGATAAAGATAACCTTCCTGAAGTCAAAGAGGTAAGAGATGGGGAGAGAATGGTCCAATTATTTCCAAAATAGAACATTTTCCCCTCTAACTTCATGTACTAAATCTACTCTGACCAAGGTCTATAAAGTGGGGTACTCTTAAATCTTAACTTTGGAAGTCCAAGCATCAGCAAAGGTTCAGAAAATTATTATAGTCACTTCAGAAAATTGTGGAGGTAGATTTTTTAATTACTTAATTCCTTGATCTCAGCTTACACATGCAAATTGGAGCTAATTAGAATCATGAGATTCAAATACTGCATACTGAGTACTGCTGTGTTTTATTAAATATGCTTGTTTAACACCAGGTATAGGGAAGTGCATTCAACTAACTTCAGTGAATTACTGAAACTTGCCTCTGTAACTATCAGAGAAATACCGGCTAAATAATTAGTTGGCTAGATCTATTTTCATTGTCCAAAAGGAAGGGATCACTGATTGTCCAGTGGATTAAATCTCGGAGTATTTATAATACATTAATGAAAATGTTTCCAGAATAGAGAACTTTTACATGCCCTCTTCTCACCACTCACAGGGCTATGAATCCAATTCAACCCTTTATCATATCTTTCTTACACTTTTAGGTTTTCCTACCCTCAGACTTTCTCTTTTGCAATTCTCCCATCTACCTTCTGAAGTGATACTCCTATAACACAGTTCAGACAATGTTCCTCCACTTCTCAAGACGTTTTAATCTCTCCTGATTGCCTCTAGTATCAAAATGTAGTTGAACATTTAATCTCAATCCAAGGTAGAATTTCAAGCTAATTATATATTACCCTTCTTCTTGCATTTTTAATTTCAGCCAAAAATGGCCTGTTTTATTATAGTTCTGGTACTGGTAAGCAGTTTCCCATTGCTTATCTTTCAGCTTTGCATAAGTTTTCTCCCATTTCTTAAATGTTCTCCCTTCTCACCTTTGCTTTTAGGATTATTTAGCTCTCTTAAGGGTCACCTCAAGCACTCCCTATTGAAAGAGGCTTTTCATGAATCTTTTTCCTGCAGTCTTCTCTCCTCCCCACTAAAAGAAATTACTTTATATTTACTTTCTATTTGCATATCCCCTTACTATCACCACCAAACTTCTTGAAGATAGAAATTATTTTTCCTTCTTATTCTCCAGTGTCTTCACAAAATCCTTCTCTAATTCTTCCTTATGGTTTAGGAATACTCTCAATTATCAAAGGTAATGTTGGCAGAGTCTAAGTGCTAGATGGTTCTGCCATATTGAAAAGTCTTCACATATAACCCTGACATTCAAATTTGTTTATTTTCTGAAGATGATTCGCAAAATATAGAGATTCCTGACCAATAATCTGACCATTTGGAGATGATTTCTTTGGACAAGGCTACCCATAAAACAAAGGAAAGTAAAAATTGCCTTGATTTCCGTGCTACTCCTTTTCACTTCTCCAATGACAGTGGAAGAGTGGGATGGGGTGGGATGGAAGAGGAGGAAAGAAGCCTGAAGCTAGAATGGATTGCGTGATTTTAAAATGATCTATACATTTTAATTTAACTAGAGGCACTCCAAATAATCTATTGTAATGATCAACTAATAGTCACACTATTAGAGAAACTTAATCATATTAATTTCACTATTTTGGGCACAAAATGAAACAAAAAGACAGAAGGTGGTTGCATCTAAATGGAAGTTCATCTCACAGATTCTCTGTAAAAAGGCAAATAAAGGAATTGTCTCCAAAGGCAACAAGAAATATAATTATATGGAACATTTGGTTATCTCATTGCAGACTACATAGAAAATACATGCAAAAGACTATTATAAAATAATTGCACTAATGCTTTAACATGTATAGTAGAGATGTAGAAGTACAGAAATTCTACCAAGAACTTGATGAGATCCTCCAGATGAAATTAACCTTAATGTTAATGAAGAGGAAGCCTAGAATAGTGTATAGAGATCTATACAGAGGTCAACTGGGATTCAAGGACTATCTGTGGCACATACTGGTTGTATGATTCTGGGAACCTAATCTCCTAATCTCCCCAGACAACCCTCTAAAACCCTGAAATTTCAGAGCAGCCCATCAGTATTGGTAGTGGGGAATTTCAATATCAGAAACTTCATGTACAAATAAACAAACCAAAAACCACCTTTAGCACTAAATGACTCAAATACAAAGAAAGGAATAAAAAAGGATAGGGGAAGCTAGGGAAGGGAAGGAAATGAATGTGCTAGTCGTTGTGCTAGTGTTTTACAAATATTATCTCATTTAATTCTTAGAACAACCCTGTAGCATTATCAAAATTTTACAGCTGAGAAAACTAAGGCAGAGAGAAAACACAATACACAGTTACTGCATAATACCAAAATACTGATGTCTAAATCTAGAATTTTATGTGTGATTCTCATTGTCACACTGGATAGAAAATTATAATACTCACAGACAAGATTTATAGGAATGCAAGTAAAATGATCAATTGGTTTTTGTATAGCATAGACTAAAAATGTGGGAGTCAGGATGGAGGTGGGATATATTCCAGATCTTTAAGTCACTACAAGGACTATTTATAGAGGATGAGAAGAGTGGTGGCGTAAAAAGCCCATTATCTGAAGGATACATGGAGAAAACTGTGAAAATGACTTGTAACCATAGTCACCTAGGTTTCAAGAATTCTAGGTGAGTTTAGTAAACTGAAATTCTCCTTTTTTACCTAATATCCTGATCATCAGGTGAAACCAAATTCTCAAGTTCTCAATCACCTCAACTTATGCTACCTCAGACATACAGAAAGAGGAACAGAAGCTGGGAGATAAAGTCTTTCTTCATGATCCATATTTTCCAGAGGCAATTAGATTCTTCTCTTGCCCTATTTCATATCATTAGACAACTCCCTCCACTATTTTCTCCTCCTCTCAAATCTTGTATGAAATATTCTTTCCTCCAAAGCAACCTTTTACTTGTGATCTTTATCATATCCCATCCCATATTCTCTAGAACACTACCCTCACTATCATCCCTATTCTCTCTTATATAAAAATTCTCCTTATCTCTTTGCTACTACATAAAAACACACTGATATTTATCCATCCTCAAAACAAAGCTACCTAAGGAAAAAATACATTTTTATACACTCTTGGGCAGAATTTTTTTTTTAATTAAATACTTTCTTAATCTAATCTTCCTCTAAATCTTACAAGATAATTTTTCCTAACATTCTTTTCTTTCATTTTGACTTCATTTGATCCCTAATTTCTGTGCTTCCTTTCATCTCCTTTCATTCTCTTTTAAACTCTCTACAATCTGACAAATCTAATTTCATCATTCACCTAAAACCATTATATCTCAAGTATAAAGGTCTTTTCTCAATCCTCATACTCAGAAATATGTTACTGTGGATCAGCCTCTCCATTGGCACACTTTATTTTCTCAACTGTCTGATGATTCCTTCCAAATTTTTCTTGTTCAGTCATCATCCATATCATCATACCAAGACTCTGACTGATCTCTTCTCTTTTGGGCTCTTATCAGTTCAACTACTTCCAGATGATTCTCAGATCTATATATCTACCCCTAATATATCCCTTGAAATTCAGTCCTATATCACCAGCTATCTTGATTTTATTTAATTGAGTATTAGTTTTTCCAGTCAACAAAAATCTTATCTTCTCCCCCCCTCCCTTAATTTAATTGGGGATGAAAGAAAAACAAAACCCCTGTTAAAATACACATACAGTCAGGCAAAACAAATTTATACTTTAGCCATGTCCAAAAAATGTATATCTATATGTATGTGTATTTACATTTTATATATGGTACACAAATATGCCCTATAAGCATACATTTATACACATATACATATATAATTTTATATTCTAAGTCTTTCACCTTTTTATAAGAGGTTATAGCATGTTTTTTCATTAGTCCTCTAGAACTGATGTTAGTCATTATATTGATCACATCTCCTAAATTGTTCAAAAGTATTTCTCTTTACAAAATTGTTTTAATTGTATAAACTGAGTTCCTCACTTCACTGTCTATAAATGTGTATAGATCTTCCCCAGGTTTTTCATAAACTACTTCCCTCATCACTGCTTTTAGCATAATACTATTATATCACATTTATATACCATAACCTGATTAGCCATTCACAGTTAGTGAATATTCTCATTCTTTGCTACCTAAGGAAAAAATACATTTTTATACATCCTTAGACAAAATTTGGGTTTTTTTGGAATTAAATACTTTTTTAATCTAATCTTCCTCTAAATCTTACAAGAAAATTTTTTCTAACGTTCTTTTCTTTCATTTTCTTCTCTGTTTATATATACTGTTTAAAAGATTATCCTAGGTTTTCTCTCTAATTTCTCTCTAATTAGATAACTTAATGACTCTTGATTTTTTTTAATTCTTGTTTTTAACCTCAAAGTTTACATGCAGTTTTGTTATTTTCATTAAGAATTCCTATAAATCCTCTATTTCATTAAAAATTCACTCCCTATGCTATTTTCCCCATGTTTTATTACATTTAGTTTTTCTGGATTAGTTACTTTTGGCTTAAATCTTTATGTTTAATATTGAATATTCTAAGTATTGAATTCTAAGTTCATTCTTCATGCATAGTGCTGGTTGTTTGAAGATAAAAGTTTCTGTTTAGTTCTGTTTGTTTCAGTAAAAATGATTGAAAATTTTGCTTCATTGAAGATCTATCTCGTCCCCTGAAAGATAATGCTCACTCTCCCTGGGTAGTTAATTCTTGGTTGTAACCCCAGGTCCTTTTCCTTTTGAAATATAGTATTCCAGGCTCTCGGACCCTTTATTGTAGAAGCTGCCAGATCCTGGTTGTTGCTCCTTGATATTTGAATTGCTTTTGTCTGGCAGCTTGAAGTATTTTTTTCCTTGAGATTGTAGTTCTGGAGTTTTGCAACAATATTTCTTGGGGTTTTTATTGTGGGATTTCCAAAAGTAATTGATGGATTCTTGCAAAGACTATTTATTTCTCTGTTTCTAGAATACCAGGGCAGCTCTCCTTGATGATCTCTTAAAGAATGCTATCCAAGCTCTTTTTTTGGTCATGGCCTTCAGATAGACCAATAATTTTCAAATTATCTCTCCTGAATCTATTTTCAAGGTCAGCTGTTTTTCCAATGAGATATTTTTTTCTACCTTTTAAAAAAATTTTCCATTCTTTTTAGTTTGCTTGATTGATTCTTTATGTCTCATAAAGTCATTAGCTTCCATTTGCCCCTTCTGATTTTTAATGTGTAATTTTTTCAGTTAGCTTTTGTATCACTTTTTCCATTTGATTAGTTCTACTTTTGAATGTATTTTCTTCAGTGGATTTGTTTGCATTTGATCAATTATATTTTTAAAGAAATTGCCTTCTTTTTCTAAGCTGTTGGCTCTTTCTTTCATATCTCTCATTACTTTACCCATTTTTTTCTTCTAGTTCTCTTATTTGCCTTTGAAAGTCTTTTATGAGAACTTTCAAGAAGTTTCTTTGGGCTTGAGACAATTCATATGATTCTTTGAGATTTCCTTGTAAACATTTTGTCCTCATCTGAGTTACTGTTGTTGTCTTCTCTATCACCACAGTAGCTTTCAATGATCAAGGTTCCTTTCTGTTTCTTGCTCATTTTCTTTCCTTTTCTTTTGGTATTTCCTCCTTTTTTTACTTTCATGGTCAAGCTCTGCTCCTGAGATAAAATGGGGGCACTGTCTCAAGCTCCCTGTGCAGGTCTGAGTCTTGGCTCTGAGCACAGAGACCCTTTGTATTTCAGGGGGTAGCTTTATCTGTTCTTTCCAGGAATCATCTTGGCGTCCCAGAATTTGCCTTCTGAGTTGGGTTGGAGACTTCCCCACTTGTCTGCCCCTTTACTGAGCCAGGGCCGAGGGTCTCAGTTGCTGATCTACTGGTATTCCCAGATTTTTTACCCCAGTAAAACAGATCTTTCTTGGAGTTTTCCCCATATATCTTGAACAGGAGATAGGTTTCATTCCATCAGACGCTGTTCAGAGGCTTGGTTTCATGTGGTTTTTGAGGGAAACTGGGAGAGATCCTGACTTTACAACCCCATTTTGGCTCCATCCCCTAGAAAAACCCAGAGTACTGGTTGTTAAATCATGTGTGATTCTGACTGTGAAATCCAATAATCACAAAAATATGCAACAACTAGAAAGAAAGTATCATGTTCCTGAGAGTTTTCATTTTGGGATTTCTTTCAGAAGGTGATTGCTATATTGCTTCTATTTCCACTTATTTCCTGAGTTTTCAAGGAGAACTAGTATTTCTGGCTTGAAGGCTTGTTAGGCCATTTTCAGGGTTGCATGTCAACCTTGCTGTCTACCTGTCACCCAGCTCTCATCTGTTACCCAAAAAAGCTCTACCACAGACAGCAGCTAAGCCTAGTAAAACCATCTCTGCAGATGGGCCAAACCAGATTGAGGGTAACTGACAGGTCTAAAACATGTAAGACTTTCCTCAATGGAATGAGTGAATGAGAACACTTTGTTCCTATAGCCAAGAAAGTGACTGAAGCAAGTACTATTGAGCACTTGGAACTTGGTCAGACATCAAAGATGCCAAAAATTTGACTATGTCCACTAAGTCATCACTAGACATTCCAACTTTTGTTATACTATTGGACTTCAATGACTCTGGGGAGAGTGAGGTTGGTGATTTTGTGTAATTCTGCTTCACAAATCTATTTCATGCACAAGTCAAGATATCATCTTGTAATATCATTGGTTCTCTTCAAAAATGAAGGATGGGAGACAAAGAAATGACTCTGCAGATGATATGATGGTATATTTAGAGAATCATCCCAAAACCTACTTGAAACAACTAACACCTTTAGCAAAGTTGCAGAATGTAAAATAAACTAATATAAACCAGCATCATTTCGATATATTATTAACAAAGCCCAGAAGCAAGAGATAGAGAAATTCTATTTAAAATAACTGTAGACAAAATAAAATATTTGGGTGTCTACCTGCCAAGACAAACCTAGGAACTATATGAACACAATAACAAATCTCACACAAATAAAATCAGATCTAAACAAATGGAAAAATGTCAATTGCTTATGGATAGGCTGAGCTAATATAATAAAAAATGACAATTCTACCTAAATTGGTCTGTTTGTTCAGTGCCATACCAATTAAACTGCCAAAAATTATTTTATATAGCTAGAAAAAAATAATAACAAAATTCATCTGGAAGAAAAAAGGTCAAGAATATCAAGGGATGGGCAGTTAGGTGGTGTGGTGGATAGAGCACTAGCCCTGAAGTCAGGAGGGTCTGAATAACCTCAACTGCCTCAGCACCAAAAACAATATCAAGGGAATTAATAAAAAAAATTACAAAGGATGATGGCCTAGGAGTACCAGATCTAAAGCTCTATTATAAAGCAGCAGTCACCAAAATCTTATGGTGCAAAGAATGGTGGATCAGTAGAATAGTTTAGATATACACAAACAATAATCAGTGGCTATAATAATCTAGTATTTGATAAACCCCAAAACTCCAGCTTCTGAGATAAGAACTCACTAATTCATAAAAATTGCTGGGAAAACTGGAAAATAATATGTCAAAAACTCAGTATGGACTTACATCTCATACCCTATACCAAAATAAGGTCAAAATAGGTACATAATTTGAGAGTGCCTTGCCACCATTTGAGTGATACCAAAAGCAAATTAGAATCTTTGGAGAAGGGAGAAATTTATGACCAAAGAAAAACTAGAGAACATTATGAAATGCAAAATGGATAATTTTGGTTATACTAAATTAAAAATGTTTGCACAAACAAATCCAACACAAATGAGATTAAAAGGAAAGCACAAAGCTGGAGAAAATTTTTTTACAGCCAGTGTTTCTAATGAAGGACCATTTCTTTCTTTTTTTAAAAATTACAAAAAAGAAATACAAAATAAAAGAGAAAATTGTCATGTGCCTAGCAGAACATCAGGGAGGATTCAAAATATATAACAAATCATCAGATCAAGAAAGCATATATATATATATATATATATATATATATATATTAGTAAAAGAAGTTATATTTATGAATGTCCATTTTTTTTTCTTTACTTCCTTGTAAATTGTTCTTTGGTTCTCTGCTGTGCACTTTTTTTTACTTAATTATTTTTCCCCCTTTCATCCCTCCCCCATCCCCAAGCAAGCTACAGTTAAGAAAATATATAATTATGTAGATATATACATACACATACACCTACAAATACCCCACATACACTGCTTTCTCTTTAATTTAATTCTGCTCCTTAACTTGCCTTGCTATTACTTAACCTCCCCCTACCCAAGCATCTCTCCCTTGTCTTCTTCCCTCACCCTTGCTTCCCCATCTGCCCATCCTTCCCTTCATGGTATATATGTAATATTGCCTATAGAACCATTCCCAGTGTGAATAGGTTTTCAGAACTACAAGTCCTCCTCCCCCCTCTAATGCCTCTCTATCTATTCTTCCTCTGAATCTCATTTGTATAACATGATTACTATTTTTACCTTGACCTTGCCAACCTTTCATTTGCCAACAATACTCTATTGTTGATGAGAATTTTAAACATATAGTATACAATCTTTTCATGTTTAAACAGTGTGTCTGTGTTGAATTCCTTAAAATTGATCTTTCATATTGACTATTATGTTAAATTTTCTGTTAAGTTCAAGTTTGGTTGATGAAAAGTTCTGAAAATCTGCAGCTTCATTTATTGCCTTTTTTTCTCATTCAAAATTATAATTTTGCTGGATATGATATTTTTGGACGCAGGCCTAGTTCTTTTGATTGTCCATTCCAGGACCTGTGGTCTTTTGTTGTAGCTGTAACTTAAGAGAGTTAAGTCTTGTGCAATTCTAATTATGGCTCCAGTGTATTTGAATTTTTTTCTCTTGTTTCTTGAAAAAAAATTTCTCTTTGGTGTAGGGATTTTGAATTTTGGCAATAATATTCTTTTGCGTTTTCCACAAAACATCTCTTTGAGATGGCATTCAGGGTATTTTTTTCTATTTTTCTATTTCTACTTTTCCCTTGTTTTCTATCACTCCAGGACAATTTTCTTGGATTATTTCTTGCATTATTGTGTCAAGGTTCTCTTTTTGGCCACAACTTTCCGACAGTCCAATTATTCTTATCTTTTCTCTTCTTAATCTGTTCTCCAGATCTGTCATTTTCCTTATAAGATGTTTCACATTATGTTCTATTTTCTCGTTCTTTATAATCTCTTTTGTTATTTTTTCGTCTCTCATATCTTCACTGGCTTGCCCAATTCTGATTTTCAAAGAGTTATTTTCATCTGTGAGGCAATACCTCTTTTTCTAATTGGTTAGCTTTTTTTCATAAGCTTCTTGTTTTTCTTGGATGATTTTTATTTTTTTTATTTTTTCCTCAATATCTCTCATTTGATTTTTGAATTATTTTTTGAGTTCTACAAATTCTCTCTGAGCAGGGAGTCATTTCACACTCTTTGGTATAGAAGTTTTTTTTTTTTTTTTTTTTTTTTTACTAAAGTGAGATTCTCTGAAGATTATTTTTTTAATAAAAAATATTAGTGTAAGTACCTCTAATTGTGGGGTGAGGATGATGCCTCAAGTTTCCCTTCAGTTCTCCATTCTGATCAGAAACTCCAAACCAAGAGCTCCCCCCTCCTGCAAGTACCCACACCAAGCAGCATACTGCCTCCTGACTCTGCACTAACCAGGTGCTGGGTACTTCTTGCCCAGGACTGCATCTCAGCAGCACAGATGGTCTTCCTGTTACCAATAAGCCAAAGTTACCTCAATCTTTCCAGACTCAAAACCCCAACTAGACAAACAGTCCTGAAAGTGAAAGTCTCTGTGATTCCTGCGAGGCTCCAGCACATCCAGCCAGCCTGAGGGGTCCCCAATGGGTGTTTCTGAGGAGCTTACCCCGAGGTGTCTTCAAACAAGTTAAACTCCAATCTGCTGGATTTCTGAAAATCTTCTTGGGTTGTTCTTGAAGGACTCCAGTTCTGCCCCAAGTCTTTATTTTTCACCTGTCTGTGATCACCCTGAGGAGCAAATTTATTCTATTTGTAGAGGAAATCTGGAGAGCTTTACCAACATATTCCACTATCTTCTCAGAATCCTCCCCCTCATTTCCAAAATATATAAAGAATTGTGTCAAATTTGTAAAAATAAAAATCATTCCCCAATTGATAATTGATCAAAGGATATGAATAGACAATTTCTAAATGAAGAAATTAAAGCCATCTATAGTCATATGAAAAAATGTTCTAAATCACTATTTGATTAGAGAAATGCAAATTAAAACAATTCTGAGGTACTACCTCAACCTCTCAGATTGGCTAAAATGACTTAGTTTTCTTCATAGTTTAGAAATGAGGCATTTATGGGGCAGCTAGATGGTGCCATGTATAGAGCATTGTAAGTCAGAAGAAAGTGAGTTCAAATCCAGATTCAGACACTTAATAGTTACTAGACATAACTTAATCCCAAATTGTCTTGCCTCTCCAAAAAAGAAAGAAAAGAAATGAGGTCTTTATTAGAAACACTGACTTTCTGCTTCCCTTTTAATCTTGGTTGTATTGGTGTTGTTTGTACAAAAACTTTTCAATTTAGTGAAATCAAAATTATCCATTTTACATTTCATAATTTTCTCTAGTTCTTCTTTAGCCATAAATTCCTCTCTTTTCCAAAGATTTGGCAGGTACACTATTCCTTGCTCTACTAATTTACTTATATTATTTATGTCTAAATCATGAATTCATTTTGACTTTATCTTTGTATAGGGTGTTAGATGTTGGGCAATGCTTTGTTTCTGCTATACTATTTTCCAATTTTCTTCCATTTTTGATCAAATAATGAGTTCTTATTCCAGTAGCTATAGCCTTTGGGTTTATTAAACACTAGATTGCTATAGTCATCACTACTGTATCTGTGACTAACCTATTACACTGATCTACTCTTTTTCTATTTCTATCTGTTAGAGGCCATTTACTTTTAAGATTTCTTGAAATTTGACATAAAAGTTCTTGTTCTTCTTGTTCTCCTTCTTATTCTTGTTCTTCTTTTTGGTTATGGCTTTCAAATAGTCCAATGAGCCTTAATTTTCTTTTTTCTTTTTTGTTCTGTTTTCCAGATCTGTTGTTTTTCTTTTAAATTTTCAGCCTTTTGATTTTGTTTTAATATTTATTATTGTTTCGTGGATTTATTGGTGTCAATATATTCCATTCTAATTTTCAGAGAGTTTGTTATTTAGGCAAAATTTTGCATCTCTTATATTTGTCTCTATACACATGATATTCATCTAATAACATTTTCAGGGAGAAACTACCTTCCACTTTGGTCTTTGCATTCTTTGTAAATGTTTATTGATTTTATCCCCTCAGAAAAATATCAACAGTCATAATGAAAATATTCTGTTAAGATGTAACATAGCATAATGAATAGAAGATTGGATATGGAGTCAAAAAGAACTGGGTTCAGGTCCTTTTTTAACACATACTGACTTATTCAATCTGTGTCCCAAGGTAATTATTTAATTATCAGGTTATAAATGAGGTCCTGATGTGCATCAGAGAAGGGAAATTTCTACTTATGGAGTTCCTCATCTCCTATGAAACCCTAAGTTCAGAGAAAAACTATCTTCTAGGGTAGCAGATGCGGGGGGGGGACATTTTTGAAAAGGAGGACTTGAAATTGTCTGGTACTTTTTATTTTATTACAGTTATTTCCATGACTTTTTCCTTTAGAGTGATTTTCCACGCTATTGATTTGCCTGAAAAATACCATTAATTATAAATAAATTGCAAAGATTCATCCCTCTCTCTTCTCCATTGCCAAAAACGCGCAAAAAAAAAAAAGTTTGTGATGGTATATTAATAGGTGTGTAGCTACTTCTTCTGATTCTCTATTTCTTTTGTACCACTTTTAATTTAATTAATCATATTAGCCAGATTAGTTTATATAAAATCTTTTTTTGTACTTAATTTACCCTAATTACCAATTGCTCAAAATATGTCTACTTAGTTACTGTGCTGAAAACTTGTATAAGCTCAAGGGGGAAATACCCTTATACTTCATCACTTCCTCAGTCTTGAGGAGAGAAGAAAACTATTCCTTTGTAACCCTCTAGTGGTCAAAGAGGCCATGGAACCATGAGAGACAATTTAAGGGCTTGTCCTTTGCTTATGCTCATTGGAGACCTTATATAAAAAATCAGAATCTGTTAAATATTTTAAATCTTAATGAGTGACAAAGTGTATTACAGAGCTAAAGTGGTCTTTTTCCAATAAGTTTTGCTTTTGTTTTTTGTTTTTGTTTTGTTTTTTTACAAAGAGAATCATGGATTCTCTCATATCCTTAATAATTTTTTTCCCCCTGGGAGAGTTGAGAAAGCCCAGGACTTAATATATAGCTAATATTAATCTGATATCTATCCTTTATAAGAAGGATATAGTAGAATCAGAAACAATCAATCAAGCATTTATTAAGTATCTATTTGCTGGATACTGTTCTAGGTACTAGGATACAAACAGGCAAAAAAGAGCCATCTCTAAAGAAATTTATGTCATATTGGAGGAGACAAGTACATAGAGAACAAAACCCAATAAATATAAAGGAAGTCTTTTCAATAAAATCACAGGTAAAGCAAGATGCTAGTTATCACAATTAACAGAGTTCTAAAAATGCTAGTGAAGAGAAAAAGAAATCAAGAGAATAAAAACAGGCAAAGAAAAAACAAAAATAATTACTTTTTTTGGTCAGATGATCTTAGGGTCTACATAGAGAACCCTAAAGAGATAACTAACAATTAATTCAAACAATAATAAGGTTACAGTATATAAGATCAATTCATATAAAGTATGAACATTTATGGCTGTTGATTTTAAAACCCAGCTGGAAGAGATAGACAAAGAAACTCCATGCTAAATAACTAGAAAATATATAAAGTATACAAGACACAACCAAGACATATGAATTCAGTGATAAGCTATTTTCTACAGAAATAAAGCTGGACTTCATAAGTGAAGAAAGATAAATTTTTATGAATATAGCATAATTAATATATTAATTAAATGATATAATATTACAAGATAACAAAATTGATAATGCCATCTAAATCAATCAGTTCATTAATCATTATACCAATCAAACTATTTAAGAAATATTTCATAGAAAAAATAATAATAAAAGTTATATGGAGGGATGAAAGATTAAAAAAATTCTTAAGGGAAATAATAAAAAAGGAGAAAGAAGGGGAGCTAGTAATACTATATCTTAAACTATATCACAAAGCTGTTATCAAAATGGGTTAAAAAACAGAGAGTTTGATCAGCGTAATAGATTGGATGCACAATATACAAATGCATGCTAACATAGTAACTTAATAGTAAACTAGTAGCCTAGTGTTTGATAAATCCACAGATACTTGGATATATACTCATTATTCAACAAAACTACTAGGGCAAACTGGAAAGCAATTTGGCAGAAATTACCAAAATCTCATAATATATATCAAAATAATCTTCAAATGGTTACAATTTACACATTAAAGGTGATATTATAAAAAAATATATGATAATAGAAGAAATTGCTTCTTGGGCCTATGAGTAGAGGAAAATTTAATCACCATTGTTTAGAAAAGATCATAAAAGTTAAAATAGACTAAATTATATTAATTTTTTAAAGTTTTTGCATAAATAAAAACAATGAAGTTTAAGATGGCAGGGAAACAAGTAAATGGGGACTGTATTTGTAGAAAATCTCTATTAGAAAGGTTTTATATTCAAGACATAAGGGATTGATTAAATTAATAAAAATAAGACATTCTTAAATAGAGAAATAATTAAAAATATGAACAAGCAAGTTTTCTTTCTTGAAGGAAAAAATCTAATCTCTGAGGAGAGGAGGGAAGGGGAGAGGAGGAGAGGGGAGGAGAGAAGAGCAGAGGGGAGGGGAGAGGAAGAAACCCAATATAAAACTATGCTACCTTGTTGATTGCTGTCTGGCTCACAGCCAACTACAATTCCTAACAGGTTTTTTTTTTGTTTGTTTTGTTTTGTTTTGTTTTTATATATGAGCTATTTTCTAACCAAGTTATCTTAACTGTGCTTTCCATTTTTGTTTGTTTGTGGTTTTGTTTTGTTTTTGTTTTTAATCTCAGTGCATGGCTTGAATGTCTTCTGCTAATTTCAAACAGTACCAACAACTTTTCTAAATTACCAACAACTTTTTGAACCCTAATTCTATCACCCAACATACTCACGATAGATACATAAAAGTGTGATGCAAATTTGAAATGTGAGTTTTCTCTGCTTTCCAGGGATTGAGCTCTGTCCTTTAAAGTTGACACATATCAATTAATTGATATTTTTGTTGAGTCTGGTTATTTGATTCACAATTTCTACATTTTAGGATTTTGTGAGAAGCTTTTTCAAATTTCATGCTAAAAGAATAGTTAGCCATTTTCTTCTATCAATTGTATTCCCTAATGCTTCATCAAGGGTTAGTGAAATGATATTAGCTGGCACATTAAAAAATTGTAAGGACATTGACAAATGAAAACATTCACTTAGAATTCTTTATAGAGAGAGGAGATGATTCCAGATGGCATAGCTCCATCACTGCATGTCCTATAATATTCACATTTTCTCAAACTCTAAAGGAGATCAAAGATAGGAAATTGGCTATGGGCACTAGACCGAAATCACTATTATTCTTAAAGTTCTTGGGTCCTAAACTATCGTTGTCATGATCTGAGGGGAGTGATAGTCAAGGTTATGGTAGTAGTGGTTTGATTGGAAAAGCACATATCGCTTCCTATCTCTCCTTCAGGGTGACTTGCTGCTTCAACTAAACTGGGCTTGTCTGCCCTGTGAATAATAATTCAATATAAATATTGGCTTATTTTTATTGATATAGATTTAGAAATTGATATGGATCTTTTATTCTTTGTGATCTCCAACAAGTTTTGTTTTGTTTCATGAGGAGAATAGATAATTCAAACCCAGTTCCCTCATAATTATATATTATAACTTCTTGCTATCCAGGTACTACTATTCTATTCATGAGGAGTGTTCCAAGTACCTAACTTTTTAAATCACTATAGAAATATTATTTTTGTTATTATTATCATTAGTTGTAGAATGAAGTTTCTTAAATAAATGGATTAATTTAATATTTCTAAATGAGAGTACTCAATTTATACAAAAAAAACCCTCCTATTTTTATTTCATCCCTTCCCCTACAAAGTTCATCTGTAGAGTGGAAGAAGAAGGAAAATAGCCACTGAAGGAAGAGTATGGAATTTAAGTTTTATAGGACATGACGTGGGGAGAAGAAAGTGATCCAATAGAAAGGAGTCTTGCAGAGAAATGGAAAAATAGACAATACCTAGAATTGTAGTTTCTCATGCTCCTTATGTCTAGATATGGAAGGTACCTTAAAGAGTCCCTAGCCCAAGCAGCTCATTTTGCTGGATTTCTAAGCAAGTAGTTTTGGACATGTAAATATTTAAAATTTCTCTTTAATACGTCTGGTCTTTGGCAATGATATTTCATCAGGACAATGCATGATTCATTTGTTTCAGAGTAGATACAGCAAAAGCAACATCTAATTAGTCATTCTGATTATCACATCATCATCTCCTTTACTGGCTGGACCATAGTTCTTCTCTTTTCTTAGATTTTAGGACTGAAACAGTCTCTCTCATGATTGGCAACTTTAAACTGTTAGACATGTGTCTTAATTCCATTTCCTCCCTAATGCCTCTTTTCCAACAACCCAAGAGTAAATGTGAACAACTATGCTAAATAGCAAGACAGAAAGGAGAAAAGTCAATGCCAACAAATACTGGCATTTGCAAACTTGAGGTACACCCCTCTAGTTTGCTAAGACAAAGTAGGGACCAGGAATATTTGGACATGGACTCAGCTTTCAGAGAATTTATGTCACTGCTAACAAGGGGAAATAATTGTTTGATGTTACATTGATTCCTGAATAAACCAAATAAACTTAACAAGAAACATTCTTATTGCTTTTTATCGGTATAAGAGGAAGTCATTTTGATCTACTGGATTTTGTTGTTTTTAATGATTAATTTAGCAACCCCAAATTCAATCCATTGATAAAAGAAAATATAGATAATTAATTCAATTAAACAGACATTTATTTAGGTAATGATGATAATGACAATGATGATGGTAAAAATAACAGGAATTTATATTAAACAACAAGCTTATTATATTCCAAATACTGGGGTAGGTATCTAGGATACAAAGACAAAAGGAAACAGTGCTTTATATCATTATTTACAGTCTAAAGAGCACGATGGAAACATTTGTGCAAAATGCTATGCTCAGTACAAGATACACAAAAAATAGACATGACAAAGCATACTCCTCATCTCAATAAGTTTACAGTTTAAAGTGAGGAAAGGCTGAGTACACAAGTTGCTTTTCCCCAATACTTTTAATTTTTATTAATTTCAAAATTTTATTATAAACCACATTATAAACTAGCAATCCAAAGGACCACTTTAAGTCCTGTGTACTTAGAACATTATTTTTTTTCAATAATATGCCTCATTTGTTGCCAATCACAGTAATATGATTACCAATTACCACCATAAATTCAAATCATAGTACCAATCACAGGACTTCTATCTGATAAAAGCAATGCATTGAAATCCTTCTTTTTTCCTTTTATAAAACACTTTAAAAAGAAAGTGATAAAAATTCAAAGGCAAATGACTATGGGAAATTTGAGAAAGGTGAGTTTACTTTCAAAGCTGAGATAGAGTCAGAGACAACTTGATAGAGGAAGTAGAATTTGGGTTGGTTCTTGAAGGAATGACTTCAACAGATGGAACTGAAGGAAAGCCTAGTCTAGGATTGGGCAATGATGTGAGCAAATTCACAGATATTGGAAAGGTCAGAAAGAATAAGACTAGGTCCAGTTTGGCTAAGATAAAAACTTCCTAAAAGGAACAATATTAAATAAGTCTGGACAGGGTGACAATGAACCTTTTATATGGACCAGAGCAGTTAAGTTCAGAAAGACATGAGTGAGTTTTCACCAACTTCTCCTGAAAGCATGCAATTACAAAATTCAAAGATTAACCAATTTTATTTATAAATCAAAGACAACAAATAAGGTAGACATGAAAAATAACATTACCTCATGAAAAATAATATTACCAACTTAGGAACTCATAGAGAACAATATTACCTATTCAGGAGCAATAGTCCCCAGAGGTCAGTCATTTATAAATCATACAATGAGTACTCATCCAAGTAGACTGCTTATAATGTGACTCCTTAGTATGTTTTTCCATAGCCACATCAATAACACAGGGTTGCTTTGCTTATTCATGTCTTCTTGAAGTTCCTCCACTGTCCTGCAAAGTCTCTTACTAGAGTTGTTCATCCACAGTTCCTAATTATCATTTGAAGCTCTCAGCAACCTCTATAGCCATCCCTCCCACAGCTCTCAACAGCATCCAGCAAGTAGTATCCTTTGTCTTCCTCTACAGCTCTCAACCAGCAGTATCCCAGTACTTTATTGAAGCTTCATAAATAAAACTTCTCTGTTCCATATGTGGAGGAAGGACAATATACCCCAAGCATACCTCCTGCCCCACACCAGCTCTTCATAGATTATCTATGGACCTTCCATTCCACACTTCCTACCTTTTTTTCTTCCCTCCCCTCCAAAATGGGCTTGTATCCACCTGGCCAACTCAATCTTCTTCTCTTGGATATCCAAGGTGGGGAGTGGGATAAGATCAGAACTAGGTGCCTCTGGCATTGATGAATTAAGAAATATAAAATATTACTATCCTGACTATACATGAAATATATAGTAGAAACTCTGAGCTAGATTGCATATAGTATAAAACTTCATTGTATTCCTTGTTTTACAGAAGAAAAATTGAGGGTAGGAAGCTAAGTAATTTATATTCAATAAGTAGTAAAATTATGACTGGAACTCAAGTTGACTTCGAATTTGGTATTTTTTCTATCACATCATCTTGCCTTTATTTAGATCTCACTGCTAGAGAGAGAAGGTGACTAAGAGATAGAAATTTTGAACAATATAACGTAAGTAATGTAGAAAATGTAGAGTTATGAAAGAATATTGCCTTGTAATCATACGACCAGCTCTAACACATTGTGTCACCCTGCAAAAGCCAAGTTACTTGCTAAAAGAGAGTTGTTGTTTTCAGTCATAGCTGCTTTGTGAGACCCCATTTGGAGTTTACTTGAGAAAGATATGGAAATAATTTGCCTTTCAAAAAGTAACTTAAATTCAGTTTAATTTATAAAATGTAATTACAAAGAAGGACCTCATTAACTAATGATTTATTAAAATGTAATCCAATTATATAGTGTCTTCCATAAGACATGGCATTAGGAACTGAACATAGTACTTGGGATAAGTTTTCAAATGAAGGAAGGGTAGTTTCTGTCATCTTTCCAGTCACTCTCCTTTTACTGACATACCGACATACAATCACCTTTGTTGTTTTGATCATCATTGCAATATGAATTTCCAGTCTATTACTCTTATAAAGTCTTGGAATATTTTTCACATTAATTGTTGTCTGATAAAGTGGCTACCATATTGTACCTATGCATCTAATTTTTTTTCTTTTTGGATTAACAAAAAATGTGGTACATTACATGTATCTGTATTGAGAGTCATCTTATTAGATTTGACCTTTCATTCCTAATTCTCCTGATCTTGTATTCTCATCCTGTGACTTGACATGATAGCTATTCCCTTAGGGAAACAAGAAAAAAAGCAAAGAAAAGGGTAAACTTAAGTATTTAAGATAATTTGAATTATTATTTAAAATGAGAATAAAAAAGAAGATATATCCAACTCTTATTTTTTTTCTATCAGTTCATATTATTTTAATCATCAACAGCCAGCAAGGATTGGACTCGATTCATTTCCATCTTCATCAGCCTTGTGGTGGCTGTTATATACTCCATTATCATAGGTGGGAATCTTGTGGAACTATATATTTTTTTTTATTTAATAGCCTTTTATTTACAGGATATATACATGGGTAACTTCACAGCACCAACAATTGCCAAACCTCTTGTTCCAATTTTTCACCTCTTACCCCCCCACCCCCTCCCCTAAATGGCAGGACGACCAGCAGATGTTAAATATATTAAAATATAACTTAGATACACAATAAGTATACATGACCAAAACATTATTTCGCTGTACAAAAAGAATCAGACTCTGAACTACTGTACAATCAGCTTGTGAAGGAAATCAAAAATGCATGTGTGCATAAACATAGGGATTGGGAATTCAATGTAATGGTTTTTAGTCATCTCCCAGAGTTCTTTTTCTGGGTATAGCTGGTTCAGTTCATTACTGCTCCATTAGAAATGATTTGGTTGATCTTGTTGCTGAGGATGGCCTGATCCATCAGAACTGGTCATCATCTAGTATTGTTGTTGAAGTATATAATGATCTCCTGGTCCTGCTCATTTCACTCAGCATCAGTTCGTGTAAGTCTCTCCAGGCCTTTCTGAAATCATCCTGTTGGTCATTTCTTACAGAACAGTAATATTCCATAATATTCATATACCACAATTTATTCAGCCATTCTCCAACTGATGGACATCCATTCAGTTTCCAGTTTCTAGCCACTACAAAAAGGGCTGCCACAAACATTCGTGCACATACAGGTCCCTTTCCCTTCTTTATAATCTCTTTGGGATATAATCCCAGTAGTAACACTGCTGGATCAAAGGGTATGCACAGCTTGATAACTTTTTGAGCATAGTTCCAAACTACTCTCCAAAATGGTTGGATTCGTTCACAACTTGTGGAACTATATTAAGTACTAAGTACATGTACTGAACTAGACAACTATTAATCACCATGCTAACCTAGATAACCATTGTCTTTATCAATTCTAACTTGTAAGAATCCTTGTTTCAAGTTCAGATTTCTGGCCCATAACAATATGTGTATATTCATACACATGCACATGTTATGTGATTTTGTGTATGTTTGTGTGTATATATACTACTACTAGAAACTACTTTTGACCAAGAAGAATGAAATGGTTCAATTCAAAAAAGAGATCACACGCATTGAATATTTGGGATAAGACATAGAGGCACCAGAGATAAGTGTGATATTTCAAGCAGAGGGAACAGACAGCAGTGTGAGTGGGCCCTACAAGGACCTTTTATTTTTTTAAACCAAATTGAATTCCAGACTTCTATATCATATTCTTGCACTTGTACTTTCTTGGCAGAAAATACTGGCAGAACTGCTATAAGTGAGTAGCAGAGACAGAGAGACAATGAAAACTTTTCCTAATGATTAGAACTACCTGAAAGAGAAAGAGAAATGGGCTTCTGTGGAAGGTTTGATTTTTTTTTTCATTTCTGAAAGGTTTTAAGCAGAGGGAAGGTAAGTGCTTGTCAGAGATGTTGGAAAAAGCATTTCTGCATAGATACAGATTGGAGCAGATGACCTTGGAGAGCACTCAACTTTGAGAAGCCATGATTCTGGGATTCTAAGATTTTGAGCAAACCATTAATAATGGTTTATTATTCATTTATTTATTAATATTAAATTAATATTGCTAAATGTCTTGCCTCTGGATCAGCTGATAATGTTACTGCCCTTTCTTATCCTTACATCAGTGTCTTCTTACATCAATGAATCAATTCATGCTCCATATTCCCTGCTCTGGGCAGTTTGTGGTTTAGGATAACTGGCATTATTTGTTTTCATTAGCTCCTTTGGTATTCCAGACATTCACAATGTAGACAGAAACCTTTCCTTCGACGTATGATCAAAGATTTGGTTGAAGTCAATCAAAACTCTCAAAGAACTGTCCTAACAGCATCTTTCCTGGGATTATTGTTTCACTAGGATTTAGAAAGGATCCCAACACCACTTTTCTTTTGTACTTGGATGAATTTGTTAAGAAAGCATTTAATTGTTTAAATGTGTGTTTTTTTATTTTTTTTTATTATATAGGATATAGATTTTATATCCTATTTTATTATATAGGATATAGATTTTTTCCCTTTAAAAAGCAAAGTTAATTTACTCTGGATGAAGGGGGAGGAAGTAGCAAGAGCCATTCAGAGAGAGAAAGAAACAGAGAGATAGAGACAGACAGAGGGACATACAGAGAGAGAGAGAGAAAAAGAAAAAGAAGAAGAAGAAGAAAAAAAAGAAGAAAGAAGAAAGAAGAAGAAAGAGGAAGAAGAAAAGGAGGAAGGGGGAGGAAGAGGATGAGAGGAGAAGGGAGGGAACGCATTTATTAAGCACTTACCATATATTTGACACTGTAGTAAGTGCTAAGGATACATAAAAGCCAACAAGGTATTTACTATCCACAAAGAGCTTACATTCTAATGGGGGAAGCCAACATATAAAGAGACACTAGAAAACAAGGAAAAAAGGTACCCACATGGGAACATGGTGGAGAGATTGTAATAATAATAATAATAACAACTAGCATTTTGAGGTTTTCTAGACACTTTACATATGCTATCGCACTTGATTCTTACAGCAACCCTGGGAAATAAATGTTATTATTATCCCATTTTTTACATTAAGAAATCAAAGCACAGAGAGATTTTAAATGACAACCTTAAGGTCACAAAGTTAACATGCATTTGAGGCAGGATTTAATCTCAGCACTCTATACTTCTCTCCTAGTGGCTCAGTTCCCAGAGAAATGAAACAAAAATCTCACCTATCAGGGATTGTATAAGCCAGGAGTAGATCTCTAATTTCCAGTGCAGTAGAGATGGTCAGAGAATGAGACCACGGAGTGAAGAGGGGTGTAATGGACTGAAACTGAGCAGATGCATTGAGGTCCAAGCACTTAAGGCTAATTACCAATTGGACAATACTCTATTAGTATATGCTTGGAGAAAGAATGGCCCTGTCCACTACTCTGTGCAAGCTTGATCTGTTGTATAGGAGATTGGGTGGAGGATTTGGAGGGTAAAGTGAGAGAGCCAGAGTCACTCCTGGCTGCATTCTTGTCACATTTGCTCTCACTTCATATCGCCATTCCGTTCACGTCCACAAAGAATAAAGATCAAGGACGTTTGCTGATCCTGACTCCAGCTGATTCTAAAGTATCCAGAGTGCTAATGAGGTCATCACAGAGGGGTATTGTTAATAACCTATTCAGGAAGAAGGGAACACCAGACTAAGTTTCTCATGTTGGAATGGTAGTTAAAAGAAAACAAACAAACAAATAAACAAAAATAGAAGAAACTCATTTTGGCAGCAGCTTTAGAATCTCACATTTGGATACCTAAACCATTTTTACATAGTTCATCTTTAAAAGCCAATTCAAAGTCACAAAGGAAAAGTCAAGGAAGAATTACTTCTGAAAATCTTGGGTCTTGTTCCCAACTGAATTTCTTCAGGAAAATCTTTAATATAGAGTTTAGGTTCATTCAAATCTAGATCTATCCAGATGTAGATAATAGAGCTTCCTCACAAAAATGAACACAAAGTACATTCCAGGTATTCCACCCACCAGAAAAAGTGAATAAGATACAAAGGATGCTCCAAGCTCATCAAAAAATTTAAACCACTCAAAAAGCCCTTTTTTCCCCTTATGCTTTCCTAAAATGTAGGTACATTTAATGAGAGTACTGAACAAATGCTCTTTATCTCAGCCCAATATCATTTGAGCAACACATCAATCTCATGGAGTTGACAAAGTTCCTGCTCTTCATGGTGTAGTAAAAGTCCTTTACTTGATAGATAATCCTCTCTTCCTTCTATAATAAGCATTTTATTAAGGAACTTTTCCTATGAGAGACCTGTACTTGACTTTCAAACACATGAGTTGTTACCTCCTGGTAACCACCTGGTAACCACCAAATTTAGAAGTGCTCATTTGCAAAAATCATTAGTTTCTGACTTTGTTCATAAACAGAAATAAAATCAGATTAAAGTAGACAAAAGTAGATGGGATAAGAATTATCCTGCTATCATATCCTGAAAATAAATGACCGGAGTCCATAGAGGTAATATTCTCATTGTCAACTCTGAAAAATAAAACAGAACAAAAGAGGTAACAGTAGTTATAAGCAACAATATTTCTTTATTTTGTGAGAGATGAGAAATGATACATATACCAGGGTCTGCTCTGATACCAAGAAGACCCAGTTCACTTGAACTTTGAGATACATAATGAGATATAGCTGTGGCAATGAGCCAAATTTGGTCTATAGCTGGGCTTCATGACTGGAGCATGATCTGGAGAAGCAGGTGCTTCTCCAAGCTCAGGGAACTATCTAGTTCCTTATCTAGGTCTGGTGTAAAACAATTCAGATATTTTGCTGTAGCAGAATTTAGGGTAAGAGCAAAGGATTGTGATGCTAAACTTAGGGCAAATCTTGCTTTTTGGACT
Source organism: Sarcophilus harrisii (assembly GCF_902635505.1). Taxonomy (NCBI): domain Eukaryota; kingdom Metazoa; phylum Chordata; class Mammalia; order Dasyuromorphia; family Dasyuridae; genus Sarcophilus; species Sarcophilus harrisii. The sequence continues at coordinate 515,830,403 of NC_045428.1, forward strand.
TTGTATCTCCTAACAGTATAAAAGAAAGGAGTAAAGAGGCATGATTTTGGCATGGGGATCCTGACACTGAGCAAGCATAGCCTTGTGTTTTTCCTGCAGACTACTATTTTCTGATCCAGCTGGCAGGGGTGAAAAGAATCTACTCCCTTTCATAATTTGCTGTACACTGGTCTATAAATTCCATGGCAAAGAGTGTCCATAGAATAGAAAGGGGCAAAAGAGATAAGTCATTTAAAGACTGGGAGAATGGCTTTATCCATTTGTGGCAGCTACAGTCATATGAAGACCAAACAGAGAATTTCTCTTTGTTATCTTAGCTAGGGATGAGAAACAATGTTTAGCTCCATGGAAGAAATTTATTCCAACAATGGTCCACATCATGTAATCATATTTATTGAAGGACTCAAGAAATTAATCAAGGGCTTTCCTGATCTTTTTTATTATTATTATTATTATAATAACTTTTTATTGCCAGAACCCATGCCTGGGTAATTTTTTACATTATCCCTTGCACTCACTTTTGTTCCAATTTTTCCCCTCTCCCTCCACCCCTTCCCCTAGATGGCAAGCAGTCCTATATATGTTAAATATGTCACAGTATATACTAGATACAATATATGTGTGCAGAACTGAAAAGTTCTCTTGTTGCACAGGGAGAATTGGATTTAGAAGGTAGAAATAACCCAGGAAGAAAAACAAAAATGCAAACAGTTTACATTCATTTCCCAGTGTTCTTTCTTTGGGTGTAATTGCTTCTGTCCATCATTGATCAATTGAAACTGAGTTAGGTCTCTTTGTCAAAGAAATCCACTTCCATCAGAATACATCTTCATGCAGTATCGTTGTTGACGTATATAATGATCTCTTGGTTCTGCTCATTTCATTTAGCATCAGTTCATGTAAGTCTCTCCAGGCCTTCCTGTATTCATCCTGCTGGTCATTTCTTACAGAACAATAATATTCCATAACATTCATATACCACAATTTACTCAACCATTCTCCAATTGATAGGCATCCATTCATTTTCCAGTTTCTAGCCACTACAAACAGGGCTGCCACAAACATTTTGGCACATACAGGCCCCTTTCCCTTCTTTAGTATCTCTTTGGGGTATAAGCCCAAGAGTAGCACTGCTGAGTCAAAGGGTATGCACAGTTTGATAACTTTTTGAGTATAATTCCAGATTGCTCTCCAGAATGGTTGGATTCATTCATGACTCCACTAACAATGCATGTGTCCCAGTTTTCCCGCATCCCCTCCAACATTTATCATTATTTTTTCCTGTCATCTTAGCCAATCTGACAGGTGTGTAGTGGTATCTCAGAGTTGTCTTAATTTGCATTTCTCTGATCAATAGTGATTTGGAACTCTCAATATAAGTGGTAATAGTTTCAATTTCATCATCTGAAAATTGTCTGTTCATATCCTTTGACCATTTATCAATTGGAGAATGGCTTGATTTCTTATAAATTAGAGTCATTTCTCTATATATTTTGGAAATGAGGCCTTTATCAGAACCTTTAAATGTGAAGATGTTTTCCCAGTTTGTTGCTTCCCTTCTAATCTTGTTTGCATTAGTTTTGTTTGTACAAAGGCTTTTTAATTTGATGTAATCAAAATTTTCTATTTTGTGATCAGTAATGGTCTCTAGTTCATCTTTGGTCACAAATTTCTTCCCCCTCCACAAGTCTGAGAGATAATCTATCCTATGTTCCTCTAATTTATTTATAATTTTGTTCTTTATGCCTAAATCATGGACCCATTTTGATCTTATCTTGGTATACGGTGTTAAGTGTGGGTCCATGCCTAATTTCTGCCATATTAATTTCCAGTTATCCCAGCAGTTTTTGTCAAATAATGAATTCATATCCCAAAAGTTTGGATCTTTGATTTGTCAAACACCCTATAGGCTTTCCTGATCAATGCCCATTATGCCAAAATCCTTAGTAGCAAATATATCCTTTGGAGAAAGGATGTACAGCTAAAATTAGGTAATATGAAATAAGTCATATCAGTTATAGTTTAACTGGCCCTATTAAATTCTATCATTCCAGTATTTACCTCTGGAACCATGTCAACCAGCAGCTATAGCTTCAGCTCTATTCTAGAGACTTGAACCAAATTGATCCCTGGGCATGGGAGCAGATGTAGTCCAGGGATGCAATATCAAGTAAAATCTTTGCTGAATTGTAATTAAACTGTGATGTCAATAAAGTGGATCACTTATACAGAAAAACTCAGGTAAATGAAAAAATTCATTTGCCCTGAATTACTTGTTGCAAGATTTTTATTGGAATTATCTGGGAAGAATGCCTCAATTTTCTGTTGATGAGACTTGAGAGTCATAAAACTCACAAAATCTTAGAACTGGAATGGGTCATTTTTGTCATTTAGGCTAACCTCTCCCTCCCTGAGGCAAGAACATTCTCTATGGCATCATTGATAAGTAATCACTCAACTTTTCAATAAATACACCTAGGGAAGAGAACAATAGACTTTTCAAAGACAATAACACAAGCTCAGTAGGGAGCTACAAGCTAAGGGAACATGAAGAGAGGAAAGTTTTCTTATTAACAAGAATTATCCATTCTATCATACATTTTTGCTATGTGTGGTGAGAAATGGATGAAGGTTTACTTTCCACAGATTTACAAGATTTAAATTAGAGAAATACAGAAAAATAAAACTTAAATCAGAGAAATGAAAGTGAAACTTAAGAAAGGAAATGTAAAGTTTATAAAACTTATAGAAGGAAGCCATAACTTAAAATAAGAAACATACTATGAGATGTAATTAACGATGGGGACTCACACTCACATTGGGAATAGGCACTCCAAATAGGCTGTAACCTCTGTAGTACCTGCTCAATGGGGAAATCAAGGAATGAACTTGCATTTCAGAGACAAGATATAAAAAAATCATATTTTAGTGACATTAAGGGCTCATTTTCTGGACACTTGTTCTTGGCAAGATTGTGATTAAAAATCCTTACTTGACTTTATAAACAGGTCTATAGAGTTCTTGATAAGACATTTGTCTCTTGCAATGTGTACCTTGTTAACATCAAGTTTGAGTAGTAATAAAAAGTGAGGGTTCTATACAAGGAAAGTTTGGAGGCAAATCCCTAGTAATTGGGCAATCAATAAAGACCTCTTGAATAAAGTGGAGTTTGAGTTCAGTATTAAAGGAAACCAGAATTTCTAAGAGATGAGTGGGACAATTACTCTAAGCATAGGTAACACTGATTTCAAAGATTTGGATTGAAGAGACAGAATGTTATCTGTGAGAAAACCATTAAGCCAGTATGACTGATCTGAAGAGATTCTGGAAGGAAATATGCAAGATGACTGGAAATGAAGATGGGGAAGAGTTTTGAATGCAAATCAGAGAAATTTATTAATTATGGAATAAAAATTCCAGAAATCACAGAGGAAAGGATGTCCAAAGTTTGAATGTAACATTATTGGAATAGAATTGAAGTAGATGGTAGGGAGAAAGCAGTTATTAGGGATTCAAAATGGGGGTTTGCTCTTGGATAATTATAGAATCAAAATAAAAAGGAGGGGAAAATTAAAAGGGAGGATTTTTTAAAAATAACCGCTGGGGAAAAATCTAGGCAGAGTATCAGTTGATGAGAGTTCTTTCCTTCCAATAGTCTCTCTAAAAGAGGTCATACTTTAGAGGCTCACCTCACAGATTGCTCTTTCCCCAGTCCTCAATGATAGGGTAAGACCCCAGGAAAAAGGCCATGTCCCTGCTGGCACCCCCATGTCTAGGTGGATTATAGGGAGGAGTATCAATAGGATTATGTTGATCCTACAGTTATTGCATATGTGTAGACCCCAGATTATTACTTTCTGAGACAAGTAGGGAGGGACATTGACAGGACTATCTTGTCCTTAAATGGGTCTTTGTTAAAGTGGCCCCTTGCTGAATTACTTGCATTAATAGGATGATGATCTAGGTGCTGGTATACAATAACCACCATGATTTGAAAAATATTGATTAGGTGGACTTCAAAGAAGGAAATTTTTCTGTGTGATGGAGATAAAAGGAGAGTCTAAAAGTAGTAGTGGGAACAAGTAATATTACAGCTCCTATCCAGGATGAATAAGTTAGGGAAGGAGAGGATGAGAAAAGCTATAGACCCTGTTGAAGAAAATGTTCAGGGATATAACATTGTTAGGGGAAAAATTAGTCTAAATGAAGGTGATTTGGTGGAAGTAGACATCCAAAATGAAAGAAAGGTTATATATATAATAGGAATTTCAGAAAGCACTATTAGAGTTCTGGGAACACTTGGAGTGGGACATGGATAGTGTAGGATTGAGGATAAGAGAATCAGGGTCAAGGATAGAGACAGCTAGTTCCTAAATGGACTGCTATTTGTTAATAGAGAGATAATGAGAAAGACAGGAGGTTGGAGTTTGTTAGTCAGAAGTGCAATAGTGGACATATGAACAGTGAAGTTTGTAGGTGCCAAGGATTTTTATAGAGGGCACTGGACTGGGTGTGGGACTTGGTTTGTTGCTGAAAGTGCTTTTCTTAGCAAGGGGAGTAGTAGACAACCAACCCTTGCTTTACTTGTCCACAGGATTTGGATCTAGGTTTGGCCCCGCCCTAAGAAGTAGTATTATTACTAACAGTTGTCATCATCATCCAAATCATTGTAGTAGTAGTAGCAACAGCAGTAAAAATTGCACAAAGTGTCAAAACATTGGTATTTTATATGTTAGGAGACCAAGACTCAGAAAGATAAAGTGTAAACAAGGAAGATAAAATTCAAAACCAGCCTTTGCAGTGTCAAGTTCAATGTCCTTTCTAGTAAACTATACTGCCAGCTATTCAAGAGCAAGAAACATACCATCCAACATGAAGCTGCCTGGCCAGCAAAGCCACATTAATTCAGATGTGTCTTACTCCACCAGACTCACACCCACCGACTCAGGGAAGTAATTAGGCCTGAGCAATTAGCAGAGTTTTTATGCTAATGTCTCTCGAACAGTTGGGAAGGCTTTTTGCCTGCTCATTTCCTTCTGACTTGATAGTCAAGCGTTTGACTCAGTGTTCTTGTCATCACTATAGTTCAGAGTTACATAGAGGGAGAGCACTTTTATTTTACCACAGATTATCATTTAGAGAAAACAGATCCCAAATAGCTAGTTAAAATGTCTTTCTAGATTTCAAGGAATCCTGTTATCAGCTCCCTAACATAACAAACATAGCTAAGGAAGCAACATTTCTTTAGTCAATATTCCTTGAGCTGCTTCAGATAACCAGGTTAATGACCTAATGGAGTAAAACAGCATTTTCTTTCAATAATTTAAAAGATAAAAATAAATGGGTTAGTGCTTTACATATAAAAATGAGGCTATTGATTCAAGGCCAGCAGGGGTCACTATCTGCAGTGCTTCCAGTAGTATTAATGGATCATCACATATATCATAGATTTCAAATTGGAGGAGACCTGAGAGTTAAGTCATCTAGCCCAGGTGTGCTTAAACTTTGTTGTTCTCAAGACTCATTTATACTATTAAAAAATTATTGATGATTTTTTTCTTCTTCTTCCTCTTCTTTTCTTTTTCTCCTTCTTCTTCCTCCTCCTCCTCTTCTTCCTACTCTTCCTTCTTTTTCTCTTCTTTCTCGTCTTACTCCTCCTCCTATAAATTACTTTTTCCTCTTCTAGGTTTCAATCTCTTTAGTTTGTAGGCTAAGGAATATCTCCAACTTCTCTCCAATCTCCTCTAATCCATCCTTCAAAACCACTACAAAATTAGTCTTCTAATGAACAATTTTAGCATGTTACTTCACAGTTCAGTGAGTTTACATAGCTCCTCCTTGTTAACCAAATAAAGTTCAAATTCCTTAACCAAGTTGCTTAAACCCTTTGCATTCTCACCCCAATTTACTCTTTTAACTTAATGCCAAGATAATCTTCCTCACAGTATGTGCCAAGGTCAAACTAAAATGCTTGCCAACTCCAAAACATAGATTTCATAGAAATTTAGAATTGGAAAACCCTTAAGGACATCTTTTCCAATTCTTAAATTTTACATTTAAAGAAAAAAAAAGTCCAAAGAATATCATTAACTTAGCTGATGTTGTAGAGGTTGTATAAAAAGTTGTATAAAAAAACTGACATGTAAAGTTCTGATTCCAAAGTACTTTGTTGTTTCTCCCATGCCATTTTTGTTGTTGGTATTATTTTTTATGCTTTCTAACCTCCTTCCCTTTGGCACTTTGTTTTCTAAATAAAAAAAAAAAAAACAGAACATTGGGTTCTGGAAACATCTAGTAATAAATATACTTTTATTGAAATACCATTTAATTTAGCCTTGAAAGTCAGGTCAAATGCTATCTTCCTCCATGAAAACTTCCTTGAGCTCCACAGCATGGAGTTCTTTTTCCTTCATATGCATTTATACTTTCAAAGTATCACAGATTTTAGAGCTGTAATAAGCTATAGAGGTCATCAAATATAACCCCTTCATTTTACTTTTGAAGAAATTGAGTCCCAGAGAGCTTACATGACTTCACCAAGATCACATAAGGAGGTGATGACAGAACTAGAATTCTAACCCAGATCCCTCAATTCTAAACACATGGTTCTCTGTTTATATTTTCCTTTTTCAATTACTATTTTGGTCATTTGTAATATGCACTAATTAATTTGCATATTTTATTTTTTCTCATTTGACTGAACTTCTTGAGGATTAGCATATTGTCAGGTATTTTAGTATCTGCTACAGCCATAATGGCTAATTTTCTATTACTCCTGAAATTACTTAAGATTAGTTACAATTCTAAGTTGGATCCAAATGTATTTGAGTGTTCGCTTTTAGAAAATGCCCTTCTGCATGTGTTATATCTTCCCCTTGAATTTGATTATTGCCAATCGTGACTTTTTTATTTGTTTTTGTTTTTAACTTTTGGACTTTTGAAAGACTGGCAACCTTTTTCTTCCTTCAGTTTTATTTTTATTTTTAAAATAGCAAGAAGATACTTCATTTTTTCATTATTTTAGAACTGTGAGGATCTACCCATGGAAAGTAAGCATTATTAGCTGGTAAAGTCTGCTCAAAGAATTGACAGTATATTATTGATAATATTTCCCATAGTATTATCTCCTTCTTCTTTCCCATTATGCTTGGGCCTTTGCCCATAATGAACTTTAGACAAGTAGAAAATTCCCAGTTGGTGTGTTGGTGAGATGTAACAATTGAAAAGCTTGGTATATGTGTACTTTGGCTTGGTTACACAATCTGTTTTGCCATAGTAGCATTTGGAATAGTTCCCAAATTGGAAAACACCTAAGCCTTTTGTTTCATCCACTTTGTGGTTGATTTGGAGAATTATAACCATAATCATCAACAATGAGAATCAGCTATCTGGGATATACTACATGTAAGGCTGGCTATATAAACATATAAGATACCTTCTCCTCCCACAATTTCCTATGGGTAATATACAGTAGTTGGGAAGACAGGACCTATACTTAAATGGCAAATGTAACAAAATACCACAGGCAAACTGAAATGTGGGGCATAATCCAGGATCAAATACCATCATTATCTTCAATAAATATTTATCAAGTTCTTATTTTGTATGGAAGTCTGTTCCAGTAAGTTCAGAGAACAAAAAAGGGATAAATAGAAGTACCTTGAGAGCTTCTTTCAAAACTCAATTCAAGTCTACCTTTTACAAGGGGCCTTTACTATTTCTCTCCCTGACCTCCAGCAGCTAGCTGCTCATCCTCTCAAATTTACGTTTTCATTTACTCTCTATATATCTTGTATATGGTTATTTGCATGTTAGTTCTCCTTAGGAATGTGAACTTTTATAGAGGCAGAAACCACATTTGTTCTTTTTGTGTGTCAGTATTTAGCCTGGTTCCTAAGCTTAGAATAAGCACTTAATAAATGTTTATTCACTGACCCTTCAGTGAAATTACTATACATTCATTTATTTATTCTATAAATGTCCTGACTTGACCTTCTTCTCTGATCTTGAATTCCTGGGAAATACTTTGTAAGAGAGCACAGGCTGCAGACTGAGCAAGGTTCAGATTGAATATACCTGCCTCTAGTATTTAGTACAATGGTAAATATATTCCTACTTATTCCCATTGGGGAATGTTAAATCATAGCCACTACTGTTTTATATTTTCATCCTTCATCCTGTCTTATATTTTCATTCTGTCTACTAGAGCAGGCACATGAAAGTCAGCAGATTGGCAGGAGCTTTAATCAGGTAGCTTTGACAAAAGAGACAAAAGAATTAGAAACCAAAGAATCTTTCCCAATAACTCAGGGAAAAGAGAAAGAAACATGTAAACTTGAATGCTGGTTGGGACTAGAATAATTTCTTGATAGCCAAAAAGACTTCAAGAGTCAAGAATTAAGAATCCCTCCCCTCCCCTCTGTTTGATTGGAAAGATAAGTTGTACATATTCCTTCACTGATATTGGCAAGTCATTCTTCTGATCAGAGGCTTGTAAATTCTGTGCAATGTTAAGTGTATTTTAAAAGTTATATTCTGCCCTATGTGTATATATTTTATTATAATAGTTATTATTATCAGATATTCTAATTCATAAGCAGCTGTTATTACATATCATCACAAAAGCAAAGTTGCAAAACACAAGCATCAGAGACCCTCAAATGTTGTTTCTATGTTTGTAATCTAGGCATGATACAGATCCCAGTTCTCTCTAGGTTTTTTTCTCCCTCTAATTATGACTGGTTCTCTCATCCCACTTGATGTATTTCAGCAAATCAGAGTATTTCTCCAGTGTTGACCAAATGGCTAATATTCTTTTTTTTTTAATTCTTTACTTTTTAAAACATTTTAAAGCTTTTTATTTTCAAAACATATGCATAGTTTTCAACATTCCTCCTTGCAAAATCTTGTGTTTTAATTTTTTCCCTCCCTTCCCCCTACTTTATCCCCAAAATGTCAAGTAATCCAACATATGTTAAACATGTGCAATTCTTCTATACATATTTCTACAACTATCATGATGCACAAGAAAAATCAGATGGAAAAAAAGGAAAAAAGGAGAAAGAAAACAAAATGCAAACAAACAAGAAAAAAGAGAAAATACTGTATTGTGATCTACACTCAGTTCCCACAGTCCTTTCTCTGAGTGCAGATGATTCTTTCCATCACAAGACCATGGAACTGGCCTGAATCACCTCACTGTTGAAAAGAGCCATGTCTATCAGAATTGTATAATCTTCTTGTTGCTATGTACAATGTTCTCTTGGTTCTACTCACTTCACTTAGCATCAGGTCATTTAAGTCTCTCCAGCCCCCCCTGAAATCATACTGCTAATTGTTTCCTATAGAATAATAATATTCCACAGCATTCATATGCCATAATTTATTTAGCCATTCTCCAACTGATGAGCATCTACTCAGCCAGTTCCGTATGGCTAATATTCTAACTCTTAAGATTCTAGGAATAATCTTTGAGGTAACCAGTGATATCAATATTCATTGGAATTGTGCAGCTCCAATGAGCTAGGCATATTGTTTGATTGCCAAATGTGTGTTTGCCTAAAAGACTATTTTACAAAGAATTCATGCGAGTCAAGTGCTCACATAGAAACTCTCAAGATTTCTCTAAAGAACTTTGGAATTATTTGCATGGGGCATGGGAGATACCTAGCATGGCAGGCCCACATCAATAGCAGATTTTAGGTAGTTCAAAAGAAATGTGAGATGTGCAAATTTAGAGACATTTCCACTTCAAATATTCATGTAGATTATTTATGTTCGACCTGTGGTAGAGCCTTCTGAACATGTATTGATCTGATCAGTTACAGTCAGTGACATTGTACCTTGACTCCAATATAATGACATAATTTTGGTCCACTTTAAGAATGTCAAACTGAGATGGCAGAGAGTGGACCGATCTTTGAGCTTTTCCTGGCTTCCCTCAGAATCAACACCAGATCAAGCCTCTGAATTGGTTTTGTAATAACAACCCACAAATATTTGTAGTGTAACAAATTTCTAGAAGAAGATATCTTGGAAGAACTTCAGAAAAGGTCTGTTTAATTGGGCAGGGGTAAAAAGGAAAAGGGGGAGGTGGTCGAGTGCAGGTGGAATGGACCCAGAATGGTGTGAAGTCCTACTAGGAGGCTCATAGCCAAAATACAAGTGTTGGCTATTCTGTTTTGTTCAGAAGCCAGTTGATCAGCGGACTAACTGTAAGACCTCCTATAAAAATACAAAAGGCAAATAGTGAACCTCTGAACTCCAGAATAACATGGGACTTGGCCATGCTCACCTAAGATGGAAGGAAACCAGCAGAACTGGCCCAAGGCAGGATGAAGCCACTGTCTCCCTTAGAGGAAGCTTGGAACAATCTCTCCTTTGCCTGAACAGCAAATCTCAACCTTATAAAAAATGAGCAAAAAAAGCAAAAATAATTCCAACCATAGATAGTTTTTATAGAGATAAATAACAGATCTCAAACCCTGAGGATACTAAAAGCAAATCTTCTCCAAATTAAGGTCCAAAGGATTATATGAGTTGGTCTCTTGGAAGAATTCAAAAAGGATCTTAAAAGAGAGAAGAAAAATAGGGAAAGGAAATGATAATGTTGCAGGACAGTTTAGAAAAAGAAACACAGAAATTGTCTGAAGAAAACTCCTTACAAAATAGATTTAATGAAAAAGCAAATAATTCCTTATATAATAGATTTGAAAAAGAAACCAATTTGTTGAAAAACAGAATTTGTGAAGTGGAAAAAAATTAAATGAACAAAATACCTCATTTAAAAGTTCAATTGGCCAAATGCAAAATGGAATTTAAAAAAAAAAAAGCTAACTGAAGAAAACAATTCACCAAAAATTAGATTTGAACACATGGAAGTGAATGACTTAATGGAACTTCAAAAATAAGTCAAACAAACCCTCCCCCAAATGAAAAAAAAAATAGAAGAAAATTTAAAATACTTTATTCAAAAACAACTGACCTGGAAAATAAATCCAGGAGTGACAATCTAAGAATTATTGGACTACTGGAAAACCATGATGAAAAAAAAGAACCTAGACATCATCTTTTAGGAAATCATCAAGGAAAACTTCCCTGATGTCCTAGAACAAGAGAATAAAATAGCCATTGAAAGAATTCACAGATCACCTCCTGAAAGAGACCCCAAAATGAAAACTCCAAGAAATATTCTAGCCAAATTTCAGAATTATTAGATGAAAAAGAAAATATTACCAGTAGTCAGAAAGAAATATTTCAAATATTGAGGAATCACAATCAGGTTTACCCAGGACCTTACAGCTTCTACTTGAAAGGATTGAAGGGCCTGGAATCTGATATTGAAAGAAAAAGGAACTTGGATTGTAACCAAGAATCAACTAACCAGTGAATTTCATTTATTTCTGATGAAAAGACCAGAGCTGAACCGAAAATTTGATCTCCAAATATAGAACTCAAGAGAAACATTAAAAAGGTAAAAAAAGAAAAAAATGGAAAAGAAAATTTAAAAGAAAAGTTGAAAATGTTTACATCTCTATATGGGAAGATGATATGTTTAACTCTTGAAATATGTAGCTCTGTTATGGCTATACTTTGAAGATGCAGGTATAATTGGATTTTAGAGATGATAAAAAAAAAAAAGAAACTAGAGGAGGAAAAGGGATTCTATTGGAAGAAGAGGAAAAATGGATTTAAAATGGAGTAAATTACATCTCGTGAAGAGACAGACAAAACCTATTACAACTGAGGAAAAGAAGGAAGGAAGATGAGCATTGTATGAATCTTACTCTCATTAGATTTGGTTCAAAGAGAGAATATCAGACATATTTAGTTTCACAGAGAAACTTGTCTCACCTTATAGGGAGGAAGGAGGGAAAAGAGAAAAGGAAAGGAAGAAGCTAATAGAAGGGAGAACAGAAGTGAAAGTGGAAAGGTATTAGAAAGGGGCAATGGCTGTGTAACGGGAGGATTATTTAAGGGAGATGGTAGTCAGAAGCAAATTACTGGGGAGGAGGGATGTGGGGAGCCAACACTAATCTATGGATAAAGGTCAGATTCCTAAGATTACTCTAACCTTGGATAGGCAGACTTCTAGGCACTGTTCTAATCACATCCTTGAGCTTCCTACATCACCAAAGATCCCTGGTCAACTCGTCCTTGGTGGGAAACTAATCCTTTGTCTAGGGCCCCTCTGAACTGAGTTTGTGCGATCCCTACTTCCTTTCCTCTTGCTATAAATTCTTGTACATTTGCCCACAATAAACGAGACTTGATCAGAAAGCCTGTCTTGTCTCCATTCTTTGCATCTTCTGTCCCTTGCCCCTTCTCTTTTCTTTCAGGGTCCACACTCTTGTCTTGTGGGTCGGAACAATTGGAGCCCAAACATGGGGCCCGAAAGATTTTGGAGTAAGGAGCAGTTGTTGCTGGATCAAACCTCTGAAAAAAAAAGACTGCACAGTCCTGGAGAATTCAGAGAACAAAGTCTCCACAGGTCTGCCTGCCCGGAGGAATAGAGACCTGAGGTAAGTGAGGTTTCGATACCATGGGACAGGACATTAGTGTACATGATAGGTTTGTTGAGGGTCTCAAAGACTAATTAGGGACACGTAGAGTAAAGGTTAAGAAAAAAGAACTTGTAACATTTTTTAAGTTTTTAGATCTCTGTCCATGGTTCCCACAGGAAGGAACCATTGATGAGAAAAGGTGGAAAAGAGTTGGAGATTGTCTTAATGATTTTTATAGAACTTTTGGACCTGAAAGGTCCCAATCACAGCTTTCAATTATTGGAATTGCATAAACTACCTAATTGCTGCCCATCAATATGATGAGGATGTTAACAAAGTAATTCAGGACAGTTCCTCTTTCTTAAAAGGTGCCCTTAAGCACACCAATTCTAGGTTGGAATTAGGCTCCCATAACAAGGAAAAGGAGATAACAAACGAGGATTCTGTATCAATTACCATTCCCTTTGATAAGGTGACCCTCCTCACAAAGCTGCTTATAAAAAAAATCTACCTCTCCCTCAATGGCTTTTCTTCAACTTCCCCAAACGACGAGCCTTTAGACCTTACTAGCTTCGCTGACTAAAAAGGGGAAGCGGTTCTTCAGCCTCAGTTGGGCCTACAATGGACAACAAAATTAATTTGGCATTTGGGAGAGTAAGTCTGTCTGGGTACCTTTTGGGGTACCATCTGGTTCTGGTTCTGATTAATCTGGTTCTGTTCTGGTCTGTTGCTATAAGACCTGTAGACTCAGAATACCAATGGGTTTAAAAATTCTGAGATGGGTATTTTCTGGGATGCCAGAAAATATCCTCTGGGTATGTGTTATATGTTTGTTTAATGTTGTAACTGTGTGTTCTATGTTCTGTGTGATTTGTCTGTCTGCTTTGTTGGTTGAAAAATTTTTAAGAACAACGTTGCAACTGTGCTTAGTAAAACGGAGCTCCGCATTTGTCTGTGAGTGTATTAATAGTTAGCAAGCTTATAAGAGATAAGAATTCAGCCTCTGTGTTGCAGGCTCAGAAAATATCAAGAAGTGTGAAAAATCTTTCTCCCTCTGTCTCTGGCTGACTGTAGCAGTCTCGTGGGGGAAAAGGGAAAAAAGGGAGAGAAGGGAAGAAATTTTAAAAAATAATAAAAATAAATAAATAAATAGATTGAAAGGGATTTGAAAGTTTGGAAAGTTAAAAAGATATATAGATAGAAGAGCAGTGTGCTAACATTTAAAGAAAAGAAGTTTGAATGGAATATCTAGGCATTTTCTGTGAAAGCAGAGAAAAGCATTAAAAGGGCTTGGAAGTTCATAGAAGCCCCTTTGGCTTCTGGAAGGGAAAAAGAGAATTCAAGCTAAAACAAACTTCCTTCTGGGGGTGGAGGTCCTGGAAAAAGCCCCTAGTCTGTTTGCTGGTTTAAGAGCTTTGTTAAGTTTTAAAAACAATGATTAAGAAATTTGGGATTTGGTTATTTGAAAATTGTTTGTGATTTTAAACTTTTTTAACCTGATGTACTAATTTGTAAGAAAGGAAAAGTCTACTAGAGTAAAGAGCAATAAAATTCAAGCTTAGACTGGCCTGGGCAATAAAAAGTTCTGGAGATAAGATGCAAATAGCTGTTAGAAGAAATGTGGCAGAAAAGAAAAAAACAGAAAAACTTTTAAAAACAGCTGTATTTAGTTTGATTCAGTTTGTTACCTTCTGAAATATATTGAGTTATTTGTTAACATAAGTTATACTTTAAATCCAGCTCTGCTGGACATGTGTGGGTTTTGTGAAGTTTTGAGTTATTCACTATATAGTGTGAATCTTACAGGTTTTTGAAGGAAAAAGGAAAGAGAAGGTTTGGAACTTGGTAGATTTGGGAAGAAAGTAAATGAACTGATGGGCTAAATCTTGAAAAAGATCCCCATGTAGGACATTGAGTGGGGAACCTGAGGGAAGTTTTTTCCTAGGGGGCAGGAATGGGGGAAGGGAATCCTCTACTCCCCTCACCCCTCTAAGCATGTTCCTGCCGTTTTTTTCTTATCTGATTACAGCCAGTACAGCAAACTGTGCTTTAAAGGAACATGCTTACTTTTAAGTTAATTGATTGAATACTTGTTTCTTTGATAGATAAAGGTTTTCTTGTTTAAGGAATATGGTCATAAATGTGATCCATACTTTGGTATGAATATTTCTAAAAGTTTAATTGTTTTTTAAAAAAAAAAAAACCTTCTTGAATTCTTTTATGATTAAAGGGCCTCTGAAAATAATAGTTTTTTTCTTTGTCCTTTTGAAAATGTTTTTGGACAATATGCAATTTGGGATATTTTTCTATGTATTGGGTATTTTAAAAGCAAAATGATTTGTATGTATAATGTTCACTTATGTAACATCTACCTAGATATGATAATTGTTCTAAGTTATGAACTTACTGAGACAAAATTTCTTTCTGTTATTACTATAAGGTTATGGTAAATCTTTGTTTAAGATTTATCAGAAATTTGATTAATGAAATTTGTTGTTGGAGGTAAAATTTCTTGGGCTTATAGTTAATTAGTTAATGCTATTTGGGAGTTTTAAAGCTCCATCCTCTGACAGTTACTGGGACGATTGATTGGAATAAAACTGGGTTAAGGGTATTTTATCCTGTATGTGCTGAAGGTTGAGTTTTAACTGCTTATGTTGTGTTATAGTTATGTTTTTGCATTTTTCCTTCTGTAACTGATCTCTATGATCAGAGCAATGGTCAATAGAAACTGTTAATGCAATTCAATTATGTCATGCCTTGCTATTTTCAGTCTGATTATATGTAATCATTGTATCCTAAATGCTTGGGCAACTATTTAGCTTGGTCATCTGTCTGTTACTGGATATTTGTGTTTTGTTTCTTTAAGGTTTCTATATGATAAGAGGACAATTAATAAAAGTCTGTAAGACTGCAGCTGTTTGCCTGGCCTGTAAAGCAAAGTCATCTCTTCACATAGGAAACAATTTATTTTGGCCTCCTCATATTTTACAGCAGTCTGGTGAACTGAGTCTTTCTATCTGAGACTGATCTAATCTTTCTTTGTTAGATTTGTGTTTTTGTTCTAGATTTTGGTCAACTTACAGATATTGGCTTGCTTCTGGAACCTGGATCAGCTTTGACTGTCAGCATGGCACACCCACATTTCACAGCCTGGAGAGGCAGTTTTTAAAATGAGACCACTTAATAAGCAGAGAAGTTACAAAAAGGCCAAAGGTAGTGTGTACTCCAAAAAACGCCAGAATAAAACAGGATTTGGCTATACCCAACCAGCACCAGAAGTGACTCAGCACAGACCAGCACTGCCAGTGCAGTCACAGTCCACATGACAAGGCTCCTGCCCAGGGCACTGACACTTTTACACAGCATGGGGGCTCTGCCTGGGGCAGCCTCTCATCTGCACAGGAAGTGGGGGAGGATCTTCCTGGGCAGTCACAAATCTGTATAACAAGAGGCTCTGCCCAGGCCAATAGAACTTCCCCAGCACAGTTGTGCTTCCCAGGGCAGAAACACTCCCATTTTGGGGCTCTTCCCAGGGCAGCTGCTGATCCACACACAGTGGGATTATACTGGGGAAGTGACACTTTCACTGCTCAGACACTAGTCCCAGGGAAGCCACCAATCTGCAAAGTGGGGTTCTTCCCAGGGAGTGACACTTTTCCTGCTCAGCTGCTAACCCCAGGGCAGCCACTGATCCACACAGCGAGACTATTCCCAGGACAGACACTTCCACTGTATGGGGCTAGTCCCAGAGCACTTCGGCAGCTCACAGATCTTAGCAGCTCCTTTGCAAGACAGCAATTGTCAATATATCTATCCCTGCTCTGCAGAGGAAGCTGGTAATTTCTTTGCCCTGAAGGTAGACTCCAAGGACTTTTAAAAAATGAATAAAAGAGAAGTATGGAAAAGTATGGAAAATTTACTTAAAGAAAAATTTGATAAAGTGGAAAAAGAAAACAACTTCCTGAAATGTAAATTGGAAAAGATAAAGAAGTCCCAGGAAAGTAGGATTTGTGAATTGGAAAAAAAAAAATAACTCAGTTAAAAAAAATAGTGCAATGGGGGAAAAAATTCCATAGAACAAAACAACTCACTTAAAAACTCAATTGGATATATACAAAAAGAAATTAAAAAGCTAATGAAGAAAATAACTCATTAAAAAATCAGAACTGAACAAATAGAAATGAATGATTTGTTGAGACATCAAGAATCAGTCAGGCAAAACCAAAAAAAAAAAATGGAAAAAATAGAAAAAATGTTAAATATCTACTTGGAAAAACAACAACCCTGGAAAATACATCTGGGAGAGATAATATGAGGATTATTGGACTTCCTGAAAATTATGTTGAAAAAAGACCCTAGACACTATTTTACATGAAATCATCAAAAAGAACTGCCCAGAGGTAATAGAATCAGAAGGTAACATAGGCATTGAAAATTTTATTGAACACCTGTGGCTAAATTTCAGAACTACCAGACTAAGGAACAAATATTATAAGCAGCCAGGAAAAAAAAAAAACCCAATTTAAATACCAAGGAGCCACAATAAAGATCACTCAGGATCTAGATGCTTCCACATTAAAGGATCAAAGGGTCTGGAATCTGATATTCCAAAAAGCAAAAGAACTAGTAATGCAGCCAAGAATAAATTCCCCAGCTAAACTGAGCATTTTCTTCCAGGGAAAAAGATGGACATTTAATTAAACAGGTGAATTACACTCGTGTTTAATGAAAAAAACAGAACTAAACAAAACATTTGATGTCCAAATATAGGACTGAAAAGAAGCAGAAAAATGCAAAAAGAACTCTTGAGAACTGTATTTCTGTTATTGACATACATAAAGAGTGCATGCATAATTTGATTTTAGAGATATTACAAAAAAAGGGGGAAGTAGAAATGGAAAGGGGATAGTAACAGAAAAAGGGAAGAGGGGAGATAAAAAGAGGGAACTACATCCCATGAAGAGGCAAAGGAAGCAATATATCTGAGGGAATTTAGGGAGGAGGAGGAATGTTGTGTGAACCTTACTCTCATCAGATTTTGCTCAAAGAAAAAATAACTGACATATTTTGTTTACAGAAAAACTTATCTCACCTCATTAAAAAGTGGGAGAGGAAAAGGGAAAAGGAGAAGACTAATAAGGGAAAGGTATAAGAAAGGGGAAGGGATTTAACGAGGGTGGGAGGGACTATAAAGAGGAAGAGCTGCGTGAAACAAGTGGTGCCCATAAGCTTAATATTGGGGAAGGGGGTAAGGGGAGTAAGAAAAAGAAAAGCATAATCTGGGGATAATAATATGGCAGGAAATACAGAATTAGTAATTTTAACTGTAAATGTAAATGGGATGAACTCTCTTATAACGTGGAGGTGGATAGCAGACTGGATAAAAAAACAGAACCTTATAATATGTTGTTTACAGGAAACACATTTAAAGCAGGGTAATACATATAGAGTAAAGGTAAAAGGCTGGAGCAGAATGTATTATGTTTTAGGTGAAGTCAAAAAAGCAGGGAAAGCCATCCTTATCTCAGATCAAACAAAACCAAAAATTGATCTAATTAAAAAAGATAAGGAAGGAAACTATATCTTGCTAAAGGCTATTATAGACAATGAAGCAATATCAATATTAAACATATATGCATCAAGTGGTATAGCACCTAATTTTTTAATGGAGAATTTAAGAGAGTTGCAAGAAGAAATAGACAGCAAAACTATCATAGCGGGAGATCTCAACCTTGCAATCTCAGAATTAGATAAATCAAACTGCAAAACAAATAAGAAAGAAGTTATAGAGGTAAATAGAATATTAGAAAAGTTAGGTATGATAAATCTTTGGGGAAAACTGAATAGAGACAGAAAGTAATACACTTTCTTCTCAGTAGGTCATGGAACCTATACAAAAATTAACCAATGCAGAAAGGCAGAAATAGTAAATGAATTCTTTTCAGATCATGATGCAATAAAAACTACATTCAACAAAAAGCTAGGGGTAAATAGACTAAAAAGTATGTGGAAACTAAATAATCTCATCCTAAAGAATGATTGAGTGAAACAGCAAATCATAGAAACAATTTAATAATTCAACCCAAGAGAATGACAATGAGACAACATATCAAAATTTGTGGGATGCAGCCAAAGTGGGAATAAGAGGAGATTTTATATCTTTAGAGGCTTACTTGAATAAAATAGAGAAAGAGAAGATCAGTGAATTGGGCTTGCAACTTAAAAAGCTAGAAAAAGACTAAATTAAAAAACCCCAATCAAATACTAAACTTGAAATTCTAAAATTAAAAGGAGAAATTGATAAAATTGAAAGTAAAAAAACCTATTGAATTAATAAATGAAACTAAGAGTTGGTTTTATGAAAAAAACCCAACAAAATAGATGATCCTTTGGTAAATCTGACTAGAAAAAGGAAAGAGGAAAATCAAATTGTTAGTCTTAAAAATGAAAAGGGAGACCACCAATGAAGACAAAATTAGGGCAATAAATAGGAGTTATTTTGCTCAACTTTACGCCAATAAATTTGATTACCTAAGTGAAATGGATGACTACCTTCAAAAATATAGGCTTCCCAGATTAATAGAAGAGGAAGTAAATTGCTTAAATAGTCCCATTTTTGAAAAATAAATAGAATAAGCTATTAATCAACTCCCTAAGAAAAAATCCCCAGGAATGGATGCTTTTACATGTGAATTCTACCAAACATTTAAAGAAAATTAACTCCAATGCTATATAAATTATTTGAAAAAAAAATAGGGGATGAAGGAGTCCTAACAAATCCCTTTTATGACACAGCCATGGTACTGATACCAAGCCAGGTAGGTTGAAAACAGAAAAAGAAAATTATAGAGCAATCTTCCTAATGAATATTAATGCTAAAATCTTAAAAAAATATTAGCAAAAAGATTACAGAAAATCATCCTTATTATAATACACTATGACCAAGTAGGATTTATACCAGGAATGCAGGGCTGGTTCTATATTAGGAAAACTATTATCATAATTGACCATATAAATAACCAAAGTAACAAAAACCATATGATCATCTCAATAGATGAAGAAAAAGAATTTGCCAAAATCCGATATCCATTCTATTAAAAACACTTGAGAGAATAGGAATAAATGGACTTTTCCTTAAAATAATCAGTAGCATCTTTTAAAAACCATCAGTAAGCATTATATGTAATGGGGACAAAGTGGAATGATTCCCAATAAGATCAGGAGTGAAACAAGGTTGTCCACTATCATCATTACTATTCAATATCGTATTAGAAATGCTAACTTTGGCAATAAGAGGTGAGAAAGGGATTAAAGGAATTAGAGTAGGTAATGAGGAAACCAAATTATCACTCTTTGCAGATGATATGATGGTATACTTAGAGAACCCCAGAGATTCTACTAAAAAGCTATTAGAAATAATCCACACCTTTAGCAAAGTTGCAGGATACAAAATAAACTCACATAAGTTATAAGCATTCTTATATATCACTAACAAAATCCAACAGTTAGAGTTACAAAGAGAAATTCCATTTAAAGTAACTGCTGATAATATAAAATATTTGGGAATCTATCTGCCAAGGGAAAGTCAAGAACTATATGAGCAAAACTACAAAGCACTTTCCACACAAATAAAGTCAGATCTAACCAATTGGAAAAATATTAAGCACTCTTGGATAAGTCAAGCAAATATAATAAAAATGACAATACTAATTAAACTAATCTATTCATTTAGTGCTATACCAATCAGACTCCCAAAAAACTATCTAAATGATCTAGAAAAAATAACAATAAAATTCGTCTGGAAGAATAAAAGGTCAAGATTTTCAAAGGAGCCAATAAAAAAAAAAATCAAATGAAGGTGGCCTAGCTGTACCAGATCTAAAACTATATTATAATGCAGCGGTCACCAAAACCATTTGGTATTGGCTCAGAAATAGACTAATTTATCAGAGGAAATGGCTAGATTCAAAGACAAAATAGTCAATAACATTAATAATTTAGTTTTTGACAAACCCAAAGATCCCAGCTTTTGAGATAAGAATTCACTGTTTGACAAAAACTGCTGAGAAAACTGGAAATTAGTATGGCAGAAACTAGGCATTGACCCATACCTAACATTGTCAAAATGGTCAAAATGGTTCAAAATGGGTTCATGATCTAGACATAAAAAATGATATTATAAACAAATTAGAAAAACATAGGATAGTTTATCTCTCAGATCTGTGGGGGAGGAAGGAATTTGTGACCAAAGAAGAACTGGAGATCATTATTGATCACAAAATAGATAATTTTGATTATATTAAGTAAAAAAAAAATTTGTACAAACAAAACTAATGCAGACAAGATCATAAGGGAAGCAATAAATTGGGAAAGTATTTTTACATTCAAAGGTCCTTATAAAGACCTTATTTTTAAAATATATAGAGAATTGACTCAATTTTATAAGAAATCATGTCATTCTCCAACTAATAAATGGTCAAAGGATATGAACAGACTATTTTCAGATGAAGAAATTGAAACTATTTGTAGTCACATGAAAAGGTACTCTAAATCACTATTGATCAAACAAATGAAAATTAAGACAACTCTGAGATATCACTGCATACCTCTCAGATTGGCTAAGATGATAGGAAAAGATCATGACAAATGTTGAAGGGGATATGGGAAAAGGGGAGCATTGATATATTGTTGGAACTGTGAATGGATCCAATCATTCTGGAGAGCAGTTTGGAACTTGTGAAGATCGCGTATTTTTAAATCAGCAGGAGGCAGGAATTCAGGTTAGGGGAAAATCGTCAGTCTTTATTCTCAGTGAAGAAGGATCAGAAGTGGAATAGAATCGGTGATAGCAATGTGTGCAGCTGAGTCAAGAAGCTAGCTCGACCAGCAGCCACACAACCAGCAGCTAGGAGTATCGAACCCAGGCCCAATCTCCCCCAGCTTCTTTCCCGTCTCTCTGCCTCCACCCACCAAAATCGTCATTTCCTATACAACACATTAGGACTTGCACGGAGAGTGGGCAGGGATCATTCTTTATCCAGTCATGTATATTAATAGAGTATAGCCCAATTACTATTTAGCTTCACATACTTGGGACCTCAGTGCATCAACTCAAACCTCAGCTCATTACATCTCCCGCTTTCTTTTATTTAAGAACACAGGTAGTCATGCCATCCTTGACTCCTCAGGGAGGTCAGAGCCCCCAAGGGGAGGTGATCACAGCCTCCCTAACTTCTCAGGGAAGGAGGTGAAAGCACCAAAAAGGAGGTGATCACAGCCTCCCTGACTTCTCAGGAAAGGCGGTGAAAGCACTAAAAAGGAGATGATCATGCCCTCCCTGACATCTCAGGAAGGGAGATGAAAAGCACCAAAAGTGGGGGTTGCTAGCGGGTTTCTGGGCTGAAGGGTCTTATTATGCACAAACCCATCAGCATGGGAGGTATTACACAAGCACATAGCAATAACGCAGAGGCTATTAGTGATGACTCTCCCCACAATCAGTGCAGGCTCGATGTGGTGTAACAAACATGAATTGTACATGCAAGTAGCAGAATAGCAAACAATATAAATCAACATGGTGTTGGAAAAGATCACCAGAAGTCCTAGAAGGAGGGTATGTAGACAACAGTCACACATACTACTTCTTCAGCAGCCAAGAGATAGTCCAAAACCAATCTATTGTCTATTGCTTCACATGTCAGGGAATCCAATGATCCCCCTGAGTTTTTGAAGTCCTGCAAAAGTCTTTTTATGTGTTAGGGAATCCAATGATTCCAGCAGACTTTGAAGTCCTGTAACAGTCTTATCATTTCTCAGAGAATCCAATGATTCCTGAGAGTTTTCAAGTCCTATGTCTCAGAGAATCCAATGATTCCTGAGGGTTTTGAAGCAACAATCTTTGATGTCCATGAGTCAAACGCCATAACTGCCACGCTCTTTCAATGGTGAGCACAATCAGCAAAAGAACCACCCGATATTTCTTGTCTTTCCTTTGTTTCAAGGGTCTGTTCGCTCTCTGCGATGGACAAGGCGAGATATGGCTCGCTGGCACCATCTGATTCCTTCTCCACCTGCAGAGATACAAGCAAACCCTCTCCCCAAAGCAGTTAGCCTATCTGGTCCTTTCCATTCACCACTTTCTGGGTCTCTCCACATCACCTGGCGATTATCTAAAAATAGTGGAGCTGCTCGCACTGGACACTGCCCTTCCGGTGGGTTATAAAACCTGTCTGCCGGAGCCAGTGCATCTTTGTGAAAAATCAACAAGTTAATAGTATAAGAGCTAGATTTAGAAGTTCTAGGTTACCTGTGGCTCCCTTTCTTTTGTTTTTGAGGAGCATTTAATATCTCTGTTTCTCCTCTCTACTATTGCCTGTCCTTGAGGATTGAAAGGTATGCCGTGGTGTGTAAAATCTATACTGTGCACAAAAGTGTGCAAAATGTTTTAAGTATAAGCAGGACCATTGTCTGTTTTTATTGCTTGTGGCACACCCATAATGGCAAATGCTTGTATGAGGAATTAGTGACCACTGGCTGTCTTTTTGCTGCTGGCATTGCAAAAGTGAATCCCGAAAGGTGTCTACCACAACGTGGATAAAAGATAGACGACCAAAAGATTTATAATGGGTCACATCCATTTGCCAGATTTCATTGGGTCTCAAACCACGAGGGTTCTTCCCTGGAGGCAGTGTAGGAGCATGGAAAGGAAGGCAAGCCGTACAGGCTTTTACTATGCTCCTGGCTTCCTCTCTTGTTATTCCAAATTGTAAACGTAAAGCTCAAGCAGCCTGATGATATTTAGAATGAGATGCCTGGGCTTCCTGGAATAAAGGGGTATTGGTCAACATAGTTAGAAGGCTATCTGCCTTTGAATTGCCATCAAATATGGGACTTGGAAGTCCACTATGAGAATGGACATGTAATATATAGATCTTACCTGGATGTTTTCTCACTTGCTCTTGAAGTTTCTTAAAGAGCTGATATATATTAGAGGCTGCAAATTTTATTTGGGCTGTGGCAATTCTTTGTACCACACCTACTGAATAGGCAGAATCAGATATTATATTTATGTCTCCTGGATAATAAGTAAGAACTAGAATGATCACTTACAATTCATTCTGCTGAGTGGACTGAAAAGGAGTTCTGACTACTCTCTTTATAGTTAGATCATGAGAGTACACAGCACAAATATTATGTTTGGATGCATTCGTGAAGATAGTTGTTCCTTTAAGAGGAACTTTAGAAACTTTTTCTTCAAGAATCCATCGCCGATTATGTAATAGTCTAGTTATCTTTAATGGAGACCCATGTAAAAAATTTGGAGCCATGGCTAATAAAATTTGCCACTCTGGGATGGTCTCACAACACACATTAATTTGTGTATTGATATAAAAGGTGTATATCTTGTCAGGTCTTGTCCCAGATAATTGTACTGCACGCTTAGTGGCCTTTAATAAAATTCTAGCCACAAGCACTGCATAGGGTGTAAGGCTTTGTTCTGGTTGTACCGGGAGGTTCACCCACTCTATCACACTGTCTCCTTGATGAAGGACTGCTGTGGGTGCCTTGTGTGGCAAAACTGATATCTCCAAGGGTTTTTGAGTGACTCTTCTAACCAATTGGATAAAGCCAGTTCAACTTCTCTCAAAGCCTCTTGAGCTTCTTTTTGTAAGCTGCGTGGTGAATTTAAAGCACTGTCTCTTAAAATGTCATATAACGGTTGTAACTGATAGGTAGTCAAACCTAACACTGGTCGTATCCATTGATATCTCCTATCAATTTCTGAAAATCATTCAATGTGTTTAGCTTTCTGTTCTTAATGAGTTTTTGAATTGTAAGCACCTTTAGGTATACTTTCATATCCTAAATATTGAAAAGGAGCATGTCTTTGAATTTTTTCTGGTGCTATGTATAATTTGTAATTCCTTAGTGTTTCTATGGTCTTTTGTAGACATGCTTCTAACATTTGTTCCTCAGGTACACATCTCAAAATGTCATCCATGTAATGTAATAGCATAACTTTTGGGAATGCTTTTCTTACTGGAGCAAGAGCAGCAGCAACATACATTTGACACATAGTAGGGCTGTTTTTCATTCCCTGTGGCAAAACTGTCCATTCATATCTTTTATAAGGCTCAGCTAAGTTAATGCTGGGCACTGAAAAGGCAAATCTTTTTCATATCCTCCTTATCCAGAGGGACAGAATAGAAACAATCCTTAATATCTATGACTTAAAGAGGCCATTCTCTAGGCAACTGAGTAGGAGATGGAAGTCCAGGCTGAAGAGTTCCCATAGTTTCCATCTGTTCATTCAATTTTCTTAAATACATTAACATCCTCCATTTTCCAGATTTCTTTTCACAATAAACTGGGGAATTTCAAGGACTTAGAGAGGTTTTAAGTGTCCTTGGTCAAGCTGCTCCTGTACTATATCTAATAAGGCCTGAATTTTATTTTTTACTTAAGGGCCATGTTCTATCCACATGGTATCAGTTTTTCCTTGGACAGGAACAGGTGAAAGTGTTGGACCTAAAGCAGCCCTGTTTAAAAAACCAAGTACTATTTTTAACCCTAACCTGTAAATGTCTCTTCCCCGATTGATGGGGATTTTTTCAATATAAAAGGAGTAAAAAATCCGTTTTGCCTTCAAAAGTCCATCTCATAGGGTCAGATAACTTCAGCTGCTATTGATCCTCCTACCAGACATGGGTGTCTCTTTAATTTTGGCCAGTGACTGGGCCATTGGCACCTTAATGACTGTCTGATCTGCAAAGTGTTCACCAACCTTCCAATGGAAGGCCATTTATAAGATCATGAGATAGGTCGGTCAGTCGTTAAGCTGCTGTCCATAAATTGTGGATTTGTGATTGAAATCAGAATCTGGGTGATATCACCAGGCTGTTATTAATTCTGTAGAGTAAATTATTTCTCCTGGGTGATAATCACAATTGTCGTGTATTGGTGATGATATTATTTACAATTCCCCAGTTTCAATGTATGTGATGGAATTTTTGTACATACTTCAGGAGGTAAAATGGCGTACTTGCCTGGAGGAGGGATCCATAGGCTGGAATTTCTCTCCCGGGGGTTCCCGTTTCTAGCTGCATACAATTTCTTCCTCCCTAATTGTTCCTTTTTCCCATCAGGTTGCTTCCGCTGATTGATTGTGTAATGCCTTTCTCCCATCATTGGCTTCCTGGTGATTACTATTGGGGTATTGGGGCTAGGCACTCTTGGGTGCCCATTGGCTGCCACATGCCCCCAAGTGTTTTTCCGCCCTGGGGCTGGGCCCCTCATCCGTTTCCCTGAACCTGTCTACATTCTGAGGCCCAATGGGAAGCCTCTGTTGATTTTTGGACATGGGGTACTGGGTCTTGTTTCCCCCCTTCCTTCACTTGCCTCTATACCACATTGAGCTTTAGATGCCTACTTTTACCACATGAAAGATTGGGTTTTCTAGAAGTCCCTTGCCAGAAGGGACCCTGCTACCATGTTGGGATCTTGGGAAGTTGCATATATTTTATAAAATGATTTGTGCCATGTAAGTTTTATGAATCCTCTAAAGGAGCATCCTTGGGCAGTCCTAGTATAATCCCTTCTGCACACCTATTAGCATTTTCCTTCAAAGTTGACTTATTAAAAAATCTGTTGATGAATTTTCCCCATTATTTCTTGTGATGGAGTCTACAAAGTCCCAAAGCCAAAAAGGGTTCATCTTCCCTTGTGTTATTTTTGTGAAGGCCTCACCTTTTATTTTTAGGAATGAGCTTTGATAGTTTAAAATTTGCTCTATGTGCATGAAATTTAATTTGCTGTGGTTTGTATGGACCTATACCTTGTAGTAGGTCATAGGTGATCAGCATGAACAGCTTTTGACTATTTTGTTGGGCTTGTATCCAAGAGCCACTATATACAGAAAGCCAATGTAATTTTGTCCAGGTTCCGGCATACCTTTGCTATAGATTTAGCTTAGGAGTCAAGATTTAAAAGCCAAATTTTGTAATAGATCTTAACATAAGCTGATGTAGCCCCTAAAGGCAGGCCTTTTTTAAGATCTTTAATGATTTTATGTTAAAAGGGGATTCTTTACTTTGTTGACCTGAGGATTAGATGGGAAATTAAGGAAAATAATGGTGAAGCCCCGGATGTCCACCTTTTCTTTGGCCTTAAAGCCCTCTTGCAGTCTGCTCATAATTGGTGCTGTACTGCCCCCCCACTACCCCTCCTCCTCTTCCTGGAGGGTGGGTTGGTGGAGGAGAGTCAATCCTTGCTCCTGAGGTGGGGCTGAACTGCCTCCCTGGGTGGAAATACCCACCCTTGCTTACTTAAGTTCCATGCCCTGTGGGGATAGGATTAATCTCTTCATTGCTTCTCCAAATATCATGGCTCTTTGAGAAGGGGAGAAGGAGCCACGGTTTTTTTTTCTTTTAGGGATAGGGTTTTTAGTGCTAACTGAATTATATTTATAAATAAAATGCCTTGATGGAAATTGAATGAGGACCATTTTCAAATACATGGACATCTCTTGTCAAAAAGGGACCATTATTAGATCGCCCTCCTCTACAAACCAAGGGGAGATGCAGTTTAATATACCCAAAATCTAATCTGTTCCCGTTTAAGTAGGCCTTGTCTTTCTATCAGCTTATGCATTTTTATGCCCCTTGGGGTTGGGGGGGATGGAGAATCTTTAGCTAGCATTTGTCCCATTTTAGCCAAAAAAAGATTACTGGTTTAGTTTTTAAGAAAATAAGTTCCTTGTTTGTCTATTAACAATACTCACTGAAAATGAAGACCTAAGGATAATTAGGAATTGTGAATCTGGATGACTAGATTGCTGAGATTCCTGAGAAATTAGAAAAAAAAAAAAAAAAAAAGAAGAAGAAGAAGAGACAGATCTTGTAATCTTCTGGATTTGTCTTTTAAAACCCAGGGTCAGGAGATTTCAAAATGACAGAATGAATGGGAGTAGAACAGTGCATTTTTCTCATATTATTAAGCCAGCAAAGGGAAAAGTACCAGACAGTAATAATCAAGAAATGTAAAGAGAATCTACACTAAGTTAATTTTTCAAGACCAGGTCTACATAAAGAAACAGACAAAAGCCTATCTGTATTAAGGAAAGGGTCCTGACATAACCTACCCCGTGAAGGCAGCTTATATAAATCTTCTAGCAAATGGAATGAGAGCAAGTCAGGAGCAATAGGAGTTTGTATTCCAAAGCTGGAACCACAGTTAAAGAGTCAGTCTTGGATCAAACTGAACGAGATGAGGTGAGATCTTTCAAGATAGTTGTGAAAATCGAGTAAGGCTTCATCTACTTCAGAGTTTGAGTAAGTAGGCCTGAAGGACTTAAAGCATTGAGTCAAGGGCATACTTAAGTCCCCTTCCTGCTATCCTCCCATGACATCAGCGTCTCCCTATTTCAGTCAAATATCGGCAACTATGGACTTATTGGTCAAGTTCAATTTCTTGGGTAGTTCCCACGTTTAGAATGTAAGATCCTCAGCCAATAAGGATGAAGGTCAGTGGTGGGAGGGAGTATTTGCATTAGGGATTAAAAGTGTTAACCCTACCCCCATGGGCTCCTTCCTTCCTCCCATTGTCTGTTTGATGGGTGGGGCGTCCTTCTTGCCAGAATGTATAATAAACTTTGTTTTGCTTCTAGAGATCTCTCCAGTGTTTTTATTAAAATGGTGATCCCTCACCATTTCTGAACCACACAAAACTGAACTGGTAGAGCTTTTTAGCCTAAGATGATTGAAAACCCAAAGTATTATATGCTGAGTAGTACACAGAAGCAGCAGAGGCAAGACTGCAGATGAACCACATCAAAACCAAACAAAGCCTCTCTGTTCCTATCAGAAGTATGGAAAACTTGATCATCACATGAAATTCCCAATTTAGGAAAAAAAGTAGGTAAATGAGTAAACAAAAGAAAACAGCAATGATAAGGAAATGTCATGAAGAGTACTGCCTGATAAATCAGAAAGAAGCAATGGGAAATAAAAATCAATTTATATCAGGGTTTCTTAACCTTTTTATTGTAAAAAGTTACTTGGAAATCTTCTAAGATCCATGTGCTCCCTCTCTCAGAATAATAGTTATAAATGCATAAAATATATTGCATTACAAAGGGAAAATGCCAAAATACCATTATAAGAAATTTTTTTAATGACTTGATGAACTCCAGGTTAATAACTTTTGGTTTAAATAAATCTTGGTGATAAACTTAACTAAGCAAAATAAACACGAGGGGAGTTAAAGATGAGAATAGAAGTACAACAAACAGAAGAAAAGTGGAAAAGATTTGTAGAGATTTTTTATAACAAATTTTTCACCATCAATAGTAGGAATGAAAAGAGAGACAAAAAGACATTCAGACAAAGAGAGACAAAGGTACAGACAGAGACAGAATCAGAGACAGAAAGAGAAAGAGGTAGACAGAGACAGAGAAAGAAACAGACATAGACATACACACAGAGAGTCTCAAAAGTCTAAGACATAGCCATCAGTGAGGTTCAATAAATCAAAAAAGTCAAGGATAGGAAGCCAAACTGAAAACAAAGAAATGTATTTGCATGCTAAAGAAACTGTTGACAGCAGTTTCAGTTTCCTAGAATATACATAAGAGATAACTTTTCTGGCCTACTCAGACTAGTCAATCAGCAGTATTCACAGTACAGGGAAAGGTAGAGAAAAGGAGACTCATTCAAGAAAGAAAAATGGGGGGTTCTGGGAAGAACATTTGTCATGTAGCTAAGAGAGTCTGTTATAGTTATTGGCAAGGGTACTATTTCAAGGTTAAGAGACCAAGAAATGAAATCAAATATTTTTACAATTGTGAAAGAAGTCCTTTTAGAAAAAAACTATAAAGTTGAGGTAACCATTTAGACAAGGTTACAAAAGTATCTCTAATTTAAGAACAACAAATAGTAATTACAACAATGGTTAAGGCTATTCATTTTACATAGCTTGCTGAATTTTATATTTCTTTTCTTGGACAGATTTCTATATTGTTACTCCATTAAAATATCAAGAAATGATTTTGCTTCCTATTTTCCCTCATAACATTTTGCAAGGGCACTTATAGTAGCATAATTTGACTTTGACTTAGGTAGAAGAACAAAATAAACCTAGAAGAAGCTACTAAAAATGCTAGGCAACAGAATGATAGAGTAGATAGAACTCTGGGCCTGGAGCTAAAAGTTCAAATCAGCCTCACACTTACTAGCTTTGTGACTTCAGGCAAGTCCCTTAACCTTCTTCAATAGTAAAATAAGAATAGGAGCCACTTTTTTCTTACAGAGTTGTGAGGAACAAATATGATAATATTTATAAAATGCTTAGCATGGTATCTGGCACATTGTAGGCACGTTATAAATGTATATACCTTCCCTCCTACCCCCATATGTATAAGGTATTGGAGAACATTCCTTTGAGAACTTTAAAGGAAGCCAAACCAGTTAACACTAAGTTTAAGACTGGGTGTTATTATTATTTTTTTTTTCAGATTAGTTCAAGTCAGGGGTAATGTCCTTAAAAATTTTGAATAAATCTAAGTAGAAGTAGAAATAAACTTGTTCTACACCACCCACAAAAGAAATGGGAGTAGGCACTCAATGTAAGGAACGTTTCACTATAAAGAAGACCTAAGAATTAGAACTGTCACAAAGATCATACAATAAGACCAGGCAAGATTTTATATGAGTAATGTGGGGCTAGTGCAACATTAGAAAAACTATAATCATAATTTATATTAATGGCAAAGATAACAAAAAGCATATGATCTTAAGAACAGATGCGAAAAAGTCACTAAAAACCAAAGAAATAAAATAAAAGCAAGCATTATCTATAATGTGGATATGCTTGAAGCCTTCCCAATACAATATCCATTATTACCAATATTATTCAGGATTAGTACAATCCTGATACTAATTTTAGCAATAAAACAAGAAAAAAAATTGAAGGAATAAAACAAGCACTGAGGAAACAAAACTATAACTTTCCTCTTTCCACCTGAGAAATTTTTATGTGATTTCAATAATATAGGGATATAAAATAGGGATACAAGCAAGGTTACATTCCCTTTACTAATGATAAATCATGATTTTGTGACCTCCCACATTCAGTTACAAAACCCCATATAGGGTTGCAACCCAGTTTAAGAAACTGGGGAATAGAGTAGGTACTATATACACAGTAGTACATGACCAAAGCAACCTAGTATTTGATAAATGCAAAGATCTAAACTTTTGGGATAAGAACTCACCATTTTACAAAAATTGCTGGGAAAAGTGTTTAATAGAAACTATACAAAAATCAATATTTCACATTGTATTAAAAGGTCAAAATGTATAAATGGAGAAAAAATGTATCTATCAGATTTATGGATAAGGGAAGAGTTTATGACCAAACAAGAGATAAAAAAGGATCACAAGAAACCTTTGAATGAATGGTTCATTTTGATTACATGAAATCAAAAAAGGTTTTGCAAAAACAAAACTAATACAATCAAAGAAAAAGGAAAGTAGGACAACTTGGGGGATAAATGTAAAAGCTTCTCTGATAAATGACCAATATCTCAAATATACAGGGAACTGAGATAAATTTATAAAAATATGAGCAATTTTTCAATTGATAAGTGGTCAAAATATGCAGAAAATATCAAATCAAATCTATCAATAGTCACATGAAAACAGCTCTAAATTACTATTGATTAGAGAAATGCAAATTAAAACAATTTCAAAGTACCACCTTATACCTATTAGATTTTGTTAACATGACAGAAAAAGAAACTGAAATGCCGAGGGGCATGTAGAAAAATTTGGACACTGGCATTGTGGGTGAGGTTGTAAATGGTTCAACCATTCTGGAAAACAATTTGGAACTACACTGAAAAGGCTATAAAATTCTATACTCCTTGATTTAGCAATGCCAGTACCAGGTGTAGATCCCAAAGAGATCAAAGAAAAGGGAAAAAAATAACTATATGCAGAAAAATATTTATACTAGCTTTTTATGATGACAGAGTTGGAAATTGAGGGAATGCCCATCAATTGAGAAATGACTGAACAAGTTGTGGCATATAATTGTGACAGGATGAAATGTGTTTATATTCTTTTGAAATTTGGTCAATATGGAAATATGTATGATGTGTTTGTCTTCCCTCCTGGGAAGGAGGAAGAAAACTTGAAACTCAAAATTAAAATAAAAAGAATATTTTTTAAAAATTGAAATGTAATTGGGAAATACTTATCAAAATTTTTAAAGTGTAAAAAACAAAAACAAAAACAAAACCCTTGGAGCTATCCCAAAATGGAATGAAGTGTCTCCCAAAATGATGGATTCTCCATCCCTGAAATTCTCTCAAGTGTCAAATGGAAGAACAATCAACATATTAAGTATCTGATATGGGGCAGGCATGGTACTCAGGAATGGAGAAATAAAGAGAGGTAAAAGATAGCCCACGCCCTGAAGGAGTTTATAATCCAATGATAGGATGACCAGTTATGAGATGGATGGTATAGAGTTTTTAGTTCACTTGAAATTGATCTTGTAAGATTCTATAAATCGTTTTGTATGTAGATTTGGGAAATTTGATGAAAAAATTTACCCTTCCTCTTTCTTTTCCTGACCTTCATGGTTAAAATTCTCCTGTGGCTTTATATACAAGTTTATTTTTTCCCTCTGGAAATGCCCTTGCCCCAGTTACCTTCTCCATGTCAGAGGAATTCCTCCCAGTTCTTTCAGGTGTCTATCTTTTGTCTAGTGGCTCTTTATTTTAATGATGCTATGAAGTATCACATAGTCCAACTTGAGGGACAAATGAATTCTGCTTAAGTGAGATCAGGAGCAAAGTGTTTTTCCATTGAAAAAAATAACACACAATTCCCACATTAAACAAAAGTACTTTACAATGGTACCCTCTCTGAGTAGTGAGATTACCATAGACTTCCACTCCATTTGAGGGGCTTCTAAATACTAAATTCTGCCAGATCACTGTGGGATTTAAATTTTATAGGTGTAAGCCTTTTTTCTAATTACATTATTTATTCAATCTCCTTATATTCCTAAGATATATAGCCACTAGTTGTTACTCAACATGAAGCAGAGCAGAAATATTAAAGTGTTATAAAGTGATTTGATTGAGAGTATGTGTGTGACTAGTTAATGAACCTCTAGAGAAAATAATGAGCAAATTATTATTTGTTTTTCTAATCTATATAACATATTAAACATGTATATGTTAACATATACACATATATAATATATATTATTGGCCATCAATGACTTTAACAAATAAAATTGACATTCACAGTTCACAAATGACAGAATTTCATGTATTTTCTCTTACATACCAGGAAGTAAAGATCAGCCTCAATGTATGGAAAATCCATGGAAAAATCCAGACAAAAAGATGGGATTAGTTATTATTTAAACTTTGGCATTCGACTCTAAAGTTTGTTGACTACCTCCTAAGTAAAGTATACTATACTAAGAGCTGGAGACATGAAGATAAAAGAACACAGAAAACATTTTTCTTTAAAAAGCCTACTACATGTATTTGCTTATGGTTCTTTCTGAAAAACCACCAATGGAGTAAAATTTCCAAGGTAGCTAGTAGTCTTTCTTCTCCTAGCTATGTCCCTCACCTTTAGTGTTTATTTGAAAGAATAGTTTTCACTGCTATACCCCCCACCCACCTTCTCTTATTAATAATTTCAAGTAGTTAGCTTTTATTATTTCTAAAAATCATATTGTTTCAGCTATCCCAGTTTAGTCAACATTAAGCTAGGTGAGTCATTAAGACAGCCACTTCTAAACACCAAAATCCACTCACATTCCTTTTTCCCATAAACCATATTTCTCCTATAACCTTAGACTCTGGACCCATAAAGAATGACCAATCAGATTGAAATAATTCAAGACATTGTTCAGTACTGTAAAAGAAGGGGCAAAAAAGAGGACAAACATCTATTATACAGACCTAGCAAATAATTCAGTGTTTTGATTGTGAAAATGAATTATTCAAGAGGCCTTTTGCTTCCCTGTCTCATATAGTAATTTTTAAAGTTCCATGTATAAAAACTCTCTGAAATATACAAGCTGTAACACGCCAGAGGTTTCACTTGAACATTTGTCAAGCAATAAAATTCCTTTTAATGAACACAATCACTCCCCTCATGATTCATACAACAAAATCCATTTTTACATGGTGGTTTTACATCTGGTGCTTTATAGACATAAGGCACAATTTTTTTTTAAACAACATGTCTTTGAAATACAAATTATTTTTTTGAGTTACAAATTATCATTTCTCCAGTGTTTTCTATAGTAAATATAATTTAACAGTGTTTGTTGGTTGTTTAAAAAAAAAAAAAAAAAAAAGGTCTTTTGATAGACTCATATCCAAAATGAGTTTGAAGCTGAATCTTAGTGGGCACCTTTGAGTTTTAAGAAGAAATTCTGAAACAGAAGATTTCAAAAAAAGCTCTACTGAACTCTTAAATTTTTCCTGAGTTAATATACGGAGATGGAGTGAGATGAATGAAGAAATACCTCACAATTGGGGAATTGGTGTGGCAGCCACAGCTATGCTCTCAATGGCACATTCGTCAGTGCCTCGGAGGATTCTGAAGTAACCATTCTCACCCCAAGAAGTTCCCCAACTATTTTTAACTATCCAGTAATCCTCGCCAGTCTTTTCATCAGTGCCATAGCCTACGAGAAGAACGGCATGATTGGTCAATTCAAAGGGATTGAAATTGTCCCTCAGCCCTGTGTGATGATAGATTCCTGTCCGATAGTGAATGAAATCATCATATACTTCAAAAGCAACGGTCAGGGGTCCATTCTGAATCAGTTCATGCTTCATCAAAGCTTCATTGCAGCCTCCATAGAAGCCTCCCACATAGTGGTACTCAGATGTATAATAACGAGAACATTTCTTTGGAGTGCATGGAGAATCATAAGCTTGGTAGGGAAAGCATTCCTCTTCCACCAGTCCAAAATCTTGGGCATACTTCCCCCCAATGAGATAAGGGAAGCCACCTTCACAGCCTAAGAGAGGTAGTAAAAAGAGCACGTTAAGTGATATTCCTCCACTGAAATGATTCCCATTTTTTTTTACTACTCTTCCTTTCCTTCTGCTGCCCATGAATTAATTTATTTCTCTTCATTTCTTATAAAACAGGAGAAATATGCCTGCCAGGTTTTAATTATTTACCCAGAACTGTCTTCTGCTAAGCTGGAACTAGGTCATAAGCAGCATTTGAAATTGGAGAACTTTTTATGTTGGACAATATTCCATCATCATCAAGTCCCATGGAGCTTTATATTTATAACCTAAGTTTGGCCTATTCAGAAAGCTAAGGAGAGAATTAAAAGCAAACATGCCTACAAGTTAAATGTAGGGGAGACCAATTCTGACATGTCATGGAGACATAGAATTTAGTGCTTAAAGGAAATGTAGGTTATTTAATCCGACGCTTCAATTTTTAAATGAAAAAAAAAAAAAATGATGTCTAGCAAAGTTAAAATGGCTTGCTCTAAAGTACACAGCTAACAAGTCAAAATTAAATCAAATGAGATAATCACCAACAATCAACATTTATAAAGTGGTTTAAAGCTTGTGAAGAACTTAACATGAGCCATATAGCTAATATTGTCAAATATGAAATTTAAACTCAAGTTCTCAAGCCTCCAAGTCAAAAGGTCTTTCTATAACACCAAAACATTAGATCCTTGCTTCTGTGAGAGGGGCAAAATCTTCCAGGGAAGAATACCTGGGGTGGAGGACTACAAAGATGGTTCCTGACCTCGAATGCTCTGCTTACCTGTCTTTGTTAGTTTAGATGCTCCTATCTGTAGATATTTTGTTTTATATCTATTTCCCAATGGTCATTAAACTTCCAGTTTAGATTCCCAATCCCTGTGATACTGACTCCCTCACTGCCAAAGATCCAATTTCTTCTACCAATAAGGGATGTCCTCTCTCTCATTCCCATATAACTCAACACTGCCCCAACAATTTTCTAGTTCCTACTTGCCAGCTGCTTCTACTGTGCCCTTAGAAACTCCAGTTTTATAAAGAACAAGCTTCTTTTTATTCTAGACCTTTTCCTTTCACCCTCCTTCCAGCCTTTGGTTACAGAACTAATTCCTCTCAAATGGTGATTCAGCCCTTTGGCCATCCTTTCTTTAACTGACTAAACCTTCCTTCATACCATTTATTTGACAAAAAGGTAAAATCAGTATCCTCCTCTCTCCATTATTATTCCTAAACTTCCATTCAATAGCTATAGTTTAGGAACCTTTCCTTCTTTCATCTTTACTCTTTCCAAATTCACTATTCAATTCAGATCCTGTAACTGATGTTTACCAACCCTCAGACATTCTCCCTGCTTTTTCCATGAATTCCTTCTTCTTTATGTAGCCTAAGATCATACTGGCTTCCTTGGCTATCTCATCCCACTGTTGACCACTTATAGTCCACTAAAAAAATTAAGATTTGTTTTTCAGAACAATTGTCTAATCATCCATGCCTCTGCAATCTTATGCTTGTAAAGGTGACTTTTTGGTACTCAAATGGAAGACTTTATATTGAGCCCTACTGAATTTTATCTTTAAATTCAGTACAATGCTCTCACTTTTGGATCCTTTCATTCAGTTGTTCCTTCCTTCTCTGTGTCATCTATAAATGTGATAAGCAAATCATCTATGCCTTTATCCTAATTACTGATAAATATGTTGTTTAGCATAGCACCAAACACAGATCTCTAAGGTACTCTATTGGAGATCTTTTTCCACATGGATATTGAACTACTAATAACAGTAACAATGCTATCAGCGAACATTTATATAGTCCTTATTATGCACCAGGCACTGTGCTAAGAACTTTACAATTGTTATCTCATTTGATCCTCACAACAATCCTGATAAATTTTTTATAATATTATTCTCATTTTATAATTGAAGAAACTGAGACAAATAGCGTTTAAGTGACTTGCCCAGGATCACCCAGCAAGTAAGTGCTAGAGGCTGATTCTAGTTAGATTCTTGAGGCCAATTTGAACTCAGATCTTTTTGACTTCAGATATATTCTATCCAGTGCATCATTTATTTGCCATTAACAATTACTCTTACTATATCATCGTCTAATCCATACCTCTTCTTTTCTCCTAGAGAATAATATGAACAACTTTGTTTAAAACTTTGCTAAAATCTAGGTAGCTTAAATTTAAAGATGTTCCCTCATCTACCAGTTTAGTACTTTTGTCAAAAAGGAAAAAAAAAAAAGTTAATTGACATGACCTGAATTTTCCCAGGAATAAAAGCAAATCCCACTCATCTCCAGTTTGCAGACTCTTCTATTTCCACTTTAGAAAACTACTACAAAATTTGCCCATCTCCAATTTTGTGGTACCTCTTTTATTTCTCATAGACTATTAAAATCACCCACTAGTCAGTCTCCCCACTTTAAATCTCTCTCCACTCTATTTTATCCTTCACACAGCTGCTAAAGAGATTTTCCTAAGGCATATTTCCAAACATGTCACCTCACTGCTAAATGATCTCCAGTGTTTCCCCCCTTTAAAAGTTATAATAAATTATAACCTCTTCCATATGGCATTTAAAGTTTTTTGCAAACTGACTCATTTTTAACTTTGTTTCTTACAAAATATATTTTTTTATTCATCTTAAGGTTCTGCCAAATTCAGTTACTCTGCCTTCTTTATACATGACACTTCATTTTCCCCCGATGTCTTTATATTGGCTGTTCTCCATTCCTGGAATGTGCTCCCTCCTGACCTGTAGTTCTGGTAATCATAGTTTCCTTCAAATTTTAACTTAATCATCATCTTCAGCATAGTCTATCCTGAGATCACCAAGAAATTGGGAAATCCCCCCCCCCCAAATACACTCTGTTCATTTTTTTAAAAATAGATTATGAATATAGTTAATATCTATATATGCTGCATCCCCATTTTCTGGCTAGGATACAAATTTCTGGAAAGCAGAAATTGTTTTCCCTTTTGTATGTATATGCTTAGCATTTAGCACAGGATCTAGCATATATTAGGTGCTTAATAATTATTTAATCACCTGCAAAATCAAAGCCTTGGAATAGATAGCTTTAAGAGTCCCTTCTAAATCTAAATCTATTATCCTATTCTCCCCTACTGGTTAATTCACCGCATTTTTTCTCATGTAAAGTGATTTGCAAAGCACACAGTATACAAATATGAGCTATTATTTTAAAAAATTACTATCATATTCAAGTTTAGAGCCAGTGATTTTTAAACTATACTATGCTTGTAGCTTTCAGGCAAAGCTTCATGGTGATTCATGTGAATATTTCTGGCTCATCTTGTGGATGCCCACAGCAAAAGGGAAAGGTCCCTTTTCTATGTGACTCATGCAGTATATTCAATAAATCTTAGTGATCAATTATCATGGGTCTTTTATCATATTACCTTGTCTTAACTGCCAGATACATGTAAAATGCTATAGAGATATATACCATTATTATAATTACCTTGAGAATATTCACTGCAAGACACGATCTCCTGGGGACTTAACACTGGCACCTGAGAATTATTGGTTTTAATACGAATTCTTGACTCCAGCATACCCAGGGAAGCAAATGCGTAGCAGCTGCCACAGTTTGCTAGAGAAACAGAGACAGACAAGACATGTGAATCCTTATGAGTGTTATCTTTCCATGTAGTCATACAGAATTGATACACAATCAAGCAAAATGCAAAACTCATTATCCTATTAATATATTTTTAAAGCATTTGCACCATATAGAAAACCCAATTGGAGCTTCATAATTTTACTTTAGATTTTCTTTTCCCCTTTTCTTCTTTCTCTCATATAGTTCAAATTCAACCAACTGTGAGGCAAAAAAGCTTCAGGAAACATAAAGAATATGTCAAGTATGGGGCTACAACAGACTTAAACTCACGATCAGTCATGTCACTATTATTACAGACCTTGAATTCAGGAGTGATTGATATAGCCCGAGTATTTATGTATCTTTAAAGCATTCGCATTCTCTTAAAGAAAGTACCTGTGTTCCACAAATCTTTTATACTTAACAACTGTCTACTTGATAAATGACTAATCACCAGATAATTTCTCATCTCCATACTGAGGCCTAATTCAAGATATTTTTACTGTGCATATGAATGTTACAGAACTACAGATCTCAGGTCATGGTTATTTACTCATAAACCATTTTACCCTCATCTCTAACCTCACTCCCACCCTCACCTAAATACAATTACATTCATATTCTAAAAGAGAAGAAAAATATAGAGAAAGATTAGGGAAGACATTATAATCACTGATTTCCATTGTTATTAGCAAATATATTTAGCTTTAAGAGTCTCCATTTATTACAGAAAAACAACTACTAGCAAAAGCAATGGGGATCTTTATCTCCTAGTATATTATATTTCCTCTAGGAATTTTTTTCAGCTCAAAAGAATGGATGTTTGGGGAAGGGAAGGAGATTGCTTTAAGAATGTGTTTTTTGAGAGGATGTTTATGAGAAACAGAAAAAGAGAATGTTAAAATGAGTATGGAAAATTATTGGTTGGTTGGTCATTGCCCTTCATTCTCAAAGAGAAATAAAATGACATTGCTATGTTGGGGTCAAAGTATAGTATGTCTTGTATATTAATATTGTATTTAATTTATACTTTAACACATTTAACATGTATTGGTCAACCTGCCTGGGGGTTGGGGGAAAGGAGGGGAAAAATTGGAACAAAAGGTTTGGCAATTGTCAATACTGTAAAATTACCCATGCATATAACTTGTAAATAAAAAGCTATAATAATAATAAAAATAAAAGTACACTGTGTCTAACTGTGGCTTATCACACCAACATGAGCTTAGAAGGCACAACCACAGATCAGGTACAAATGTCCATATGAACATTTGAACGAGAATTCAGAGGTGGAAATAAGTATGAAATATGGTTGGAAATCTGGAATTGGAAAACATAAGGAGGTCATCCAGTGCAAATTTCTAATTTTATAGATAAGGAAACTGAAGCTTATATTGGTTAGAAGCTTTGTCCAAAATCATCCAGGTAATAAGTGGCAATATTGGGATTTCAACCAAGATTACTTGATTCCAGATTTAGCATGATCTTCAATACATCACACTGCTTATTTGCCAGAGCAGACAAGGTTAAATCATAGTGAGCTACTTGACAAGGGTAAGGGAAGAAGAGAACTAGAAAATACCACCTTTATCTCTTATCTAATTGCTTCACATCTGTAAAAATTTTCATATAGATTTCTTTTTTCCCCAAAGACACACAATATAAGGCTCTTAGATCTTTAAATTCATCTCGAATCTTGTGGGAAGACTTTGCCCATCTTTATTGGATAGTTAGATGGTACAGTGAGAGAGAACTAGACCTCAGGGAGAACTGGGTTCATAGGTAATTCAGAAACTTACTAGCTGAGTGACCCTATTTAAATCATTTAAACTTTGCATACCTTGGTGTCCTCATCTGTAAAATGGGAATAATAGAATCTAACTACCAGAGTTGTGAGAATAAATTGAACTATTTGTAAAGCACTTTACAAAGCCTGAAGTAGTATACAAATACTGGCTGTTATCACTGAGCTATAATTAAGAATTAGTTACATAATTATATTGACTTTCATCTTATCAGGAGATAATATTCTTTAATAGTGGCATAACATTATATTAATTTAACACATCAACTCTACATAACTGAGACTCATTTTCCTTATCTGTAAAATGACCAGATTAGGGCTAGATGCTCTCTCATATCCCTTCCAACTTTAAAATTGTATAATTCTTGAGAAAAAAGTATTTAGAATCAGGACTTTAGTAGAATAAAATAACTTTCTGCCTCTCTCTCCCAGGAATCTCTGGGGGAAACAAATTGATTAGTCTCTTAAAACTGCTTCTCTACTTAATATGAACATCATACACAGATTCCTTAAATCCCTTTGATTAAGGATGTGTCTTTTTTTCTCTTAAATGCAGAAGGAACTGAGCTTCAAATGACTTTAAATGTGAGCTGTTCTGTTTTAAAGAGGGCCTTTTCTGACCAACATGACAAAAAGACCAGGCTGCCCACACTAGGAGAAAGGGTTCTGTTGTTTTCTGGAAAAAGAAGTTGTGCATTTCCTTTTACTGTGGTTGATTCTATGAATTCTATTGGGTTGATGTGCTGATATCTTAGAGTTAGTGGAAATTTCCAAGTTCTTCAAATGAGGGATGAGAAAATCAAAAATCAAAATTCAGTTCCACAAAAATGAATCTCTGTTTTTTCCCCTTTGTAAAACATTAAAAATTAAGAGGAAGAAAAAAAGGAGAAGTTGTGAAAATTTTGTTTTTCCCAAGAATCTGCTGACATGTAGATTATGAGTGAATTCAGTTCTTTTATTTAATAAAGGAATGTCCAAATACCAAACAGAGAATAATGAAAAATGAAAAAAAGCTAACCCTTGCCAGAAGGACATCATAGCTTTAGGAATTTCTACTTTTTGCCTCTTAAATGAATACCTCTAATAATAAGTGGAGCTAATCTTTTGTGATTTATATCTCCAGCTAAGCCATTCCTATATCTCAATCTTTTCTCCATTCTATTTCTGTCATCCCATGGAGGCCAGGCTTATTCCCAAAGAAGGGGTGGCAGGGAGTGGTGAAAGTATACAGACTTTTACATGACTACTATTTGCATATTGCTTTAAGATTTGCAAAGGGCTTTGCAAATATAATTACTTCTCACAAGAAGTCTGTGAGATTGGTGCTATTATTGTGCACATTTTACAAATGACAAACTAAAGTAGAAAGAGATTAAGTACTTGACTTGTCCAAAGTCACATAGGAATTAAGTGTTTGAGGCTACATCTGAGCTTTCTGAGTCAAGATCCAGAGCTCTAACCACTGTATATGCTAACTACTTCTAAATGGCTGAAATGGCCTTTAGGAAAACAGTAAGATAAAGTCTCTGACATTAAATTTAAAGTCATGGGACCACAGATCTAGAACTGAAAGGAATTTAGAAATTGCCAAATCAGCCTCTTCATTTTTTTTTTTTTTTTGGATGAAACTGAGGAAGGAATAGGGAGGTAGTGACTTGCACAAGAGAGTCACAAGAGCTATGGAAGAAGGTATATACTAAATCAGTGTACATACAATAACAGATGTAACCAGTTGTCCTAAAAAGATTAAGAATAATTTTATACATAGGTGGCAAATTTATGGGGTCACCAAGAGACCTTTACTATGCTGGCTTTCAGACAGCATACTCCACTCCTGTTTCATGGTAAAAGAATCAGTCATGTGTAGAGTATTTGGCTACAAAATGATCCTAAAAGTTATACACCTGACAATGGCATAAATAATTGGTACAAATGACTATAGACTAAAAATATAGGATAATTTTCTACCAGAAAGTGTTTAGAAGGAAAATTATCAAGTTCACACCTACTATACCAAATTTATGAAAATAAATTTGACTTTATGATTTGACTTTGCACAAGCCTGGCTCTAACCAAAATTCTTCATTCACAAAGGCAGATTACAATCAACTTAACAATGTGACCTTTAAGTTATCAAAGCCCCACTATATGCTGGGATTCTTAAATATTAGCTAAGCCCTCCAGAATAGTGGGTTGGTCATAGACCCAGTGAAACTTTCCAACGTAGTAATAGCAAAGTTACTTATTTGAAAAGGAAAAAGCAACTCCTTTTAAACCGAAGGCATCAATGATCATTCCTTCAAAGATCTGGATCCAAAGGGACATTTTTTTTACCTTGGTTTCGAACAGGACTAACATAGTTGACACCATTAACATTTCTCCAGTCCCAAGACTTTGGCAAAGTTGAAGTTTTTTGAAGTATTTCATGGGTCAATGGTGCAGATTTTGGCCTAAAAGAAAAATATACACGGATTAGCATTTAGTTAAGTTTCAGTTGTTCATTTTGCAGATTATGCATGTCCTTCTCCTTGGCTACTCCATTAGCCTGTATGGATTCCCAAGCCAATCACAAGGGAGGTGGATTAATAAATATTCATGGATGTGGGTGTAAGTGTTTGAAGGAAACTGACCATATAGATTTCTAATTATATCATGATAAAAAGTAATTTGGGATTAGTCACTGTTTTCTCAGGACTTTGTTTTCTTGCATTAATATAGGGAATGGAAAGCTGACATTATGGTTTGCCATGTATGTATGAGTCACCAAACATTCAATTCCACAAATATTTATTCAATACTTATTATCAAGCACCTGTGATATTGACATCTTTGGCACACCTTTACATCCTAGGCTTTCTCACTTTTCTCTAATGTGTTTTAGCAAGGGACTGGGGCAGGCAAGAAGTCTAATAGCCACTATATAGGGAGAGAAGGAATGATGAATAGTTGGGGATATCCTTGTACATTAATATTAAGGCATGACTAAACTGTAGTTAGACTAAATGGACAAGCTATACATGAAATTAGGTCATAACTTTAGTCACAGTTCATGTAAAATAGCTAAGAGGCAGTAGATCTATGGTGAGATTGATGACTGAACTTGCTGTGCATAATTTTAAAAGTCAGGGAAGGAAAAAGGAAAAAAAAAAATCCTAAACAAACATATTAGCAGCTCAGCTGATTCACAGATTGATTTTGATTTAGACCAGTTTCCAGTTCAAGTCTTTGAAGAGATTTCTGCAAGCTAAGAGTTCTTAATGTGAGATTTTATGAATTAAAAACAAATGGTAACTTTCAAAATATTTGATTTCCTTTTAATATGATACATCTTTATGAATTTTAAAACATTCTTCTGTGAAAGGGTCCAATAGTTTTCACAACACTGCAGAGAAGTTTATGACATAAAAAAGGATATATAAGCCTTTACCATTCCCTTTAACTTCTCCCTTTTTTCCATTTATTTCTTTTGTAAGAAAAATATGCCCATTTCTAAACAGAAAGGAAATTTAGAAAGAAATGAAAGAAATAGCACAAGATGACTATCCCTCAAGAATGTCAACAATATACTTAGACATTTCCAAAGAATGGTCTACATCTGCAACTACTATGTAGCTACCACTATAGGAATGC
This sequence comes from Sarcophilus harrisii, assembly GCF_902635505.1. NCBI lineage: Eukaryota > Metazoa > Chordata > Mammalia > Dasyuromorphia > Dasyuridae > Sarcophilus > Sarcophilus harrisii. Next base: position 515,874,021 of record NC_045428.1, read on the forward strand.
TCTTTGCAATGCAAACACCTTTGTAGTTAATATTTGGATGTGGTTCTTGGAAAGACTAATGATCTAAACCATAAAGCTTTCACCATGCTAGTGTTTTCCATTTGATATAATTTAATTGGACACTTTTTACTACCACATGGTGGTTGCTGCTGGGAACAATGGAAAGAAAAAATAAACACAGTCCCTGATCTTGAGCTAACTAAAACTGAATAAAGAATATAAACAAAACTGACATGCTACAAGGTATGGATATTGGTGGTTATATGTGATTATCTTCAGAACTTTATAGAATAAGACTGAATTCCTTAAAAGTTAACATTAAAACTTCAATAAACTTATGGTTTCTTTCATGTGGTATTCCCTTCATCAGTAAAGAAAACTATTCATCTACCCCTTTTCCTTCTGATTATGTCCTTCCATACAAATTCTACTGAAGATCAATCCAATGTGCATCAGGCCCATGCTCTAAGACTTTTCATGTGCATGGATACCAATAGAACTCTTTGATTCTCTATTTTTGCTCCTACCTCCTTTTCCAATTATACATTTCCTTAATGATATCTCCTTTACAATAGTTCTTCACTATACACTATCACTGGATATGTGCTGCAGCCTACTTACACCTACCATGTGTCTGTTTCTCCACAGTTTTCTGGGTAACCTGTTTCATTAGCTTCTCAAAGTCTGTGATGTTTCAAAGTTCAAAACAATACAGAATAGAACTAGTCATCACTGGGAATATATGAATTAAAAGGGTAGACCTTATACTGGGGACCAGTTTATGACTAGTACAAAGTACTACACAGTCTAAAATTCAACTAAGCCTACTTTCTTCCTTTGTTTTACTTCTGGCCCAAAATTTCTCTATATATACACATTTATATTTTCCTTTACTATCAGGCCAGTCACTTTAATATTCATTGTATTGGGCAAATCACTTAACATCTCTCAACATCAGTTTCTTCATCTTTACAATAGGAATAATAATAGCATCTAGCATCTACCTTCTAAGGTTGTTATGAGGATCAAATGAATAACATGTAACTGCACTTTGCAAACCTTAAATAATTATATAAATGTGAGCTAATATTATCATCAAATTGAGGAGGTCCTATAAAGTTCTGGATCATGATACAATCAGCATCATGTCATTAGTAAACAAGAGCATATAGAGAACATCATTATTTATAGGATACTCCTCTTTTGTTAATTATTCAGCAACTATATAATAAATGCTTAATACATGCCAGGTAGTAGAATTTCATTGCGGGGAGACGTTCTTCATGATAATGACAAACTCTTTTGGAAAGCATATGTCTCACAACTTAAGGCTTCATCTAACATAAATAACCACATGGTTATTGAACAAATTATTTTGTGTCAAGGTTTCTGATATGATTTTAACATATGCATACTAATGTCCTCAGACCTGAGCCTCTAAGACTGATTTTCTTTTCTTTTATATTTTTTATTTTTCAAAATGCCTTCTTATTTATTCTTACTTCAAAGTAAAATATGAATGGATTTGCGGTCTTCTCAATTTGAACAATATCTTCCAACAATGCAGACTCTCACCTATATGTGACCGCCATTTCCATTACTCACTTTCATCCCTTCTTTTTTTTAATTTTATTTAATAGCCTTTTATTTACAGGTTATATGTATGAGTAACTTTACAACCGATTTGCTTTTCAAAGTCAATAGTTTTTTAAAAATTGCACAAATAGAAAATATAGTAGAATCTTGTATTCTTTGAACCTTTTAGTCAATTATGTAACTATTGAGATTTAATATTCTACAGGATATGTGAAACACATTAGATATAATCTGCTTCATCAGTTTGAAAACAAGAGATCCATTAATTAATAATTATTTAATGATTATCTGATAGAAGCACAGTAACTAGAGCATTGCACTGAGAGTCAGGAAAATGTTAGTTCAAATTCAACCTCAGAATAGTTGTATGTCCTTAGACAAAGCATTTAACCTCTGTTTAACTCAGTTTTCTCAAGGATAATATTAGCACTTATCTCTCAGGGTTGTGAAGAGGATAAAATGAGATAATATTTATAAAGCACTTAGAATAGTGCCTGATACATAGTAGGTGTTGCTGGTGGTGCTTATTATTATTTACCTAGCATTATGCTAGATACTAATGAGTATAGGAAAGTATAAAGTGGCCCTAACAATCAAAGAGGTTTTTTTAACCTATCTTAAAAACATAAAGAGGTCCCCAGCACTTTAGGCACATTTTCTGCAGGGGATTGGGGATGGGGATGAGAGGGTGAAGAGACATATGGCTGAATCACATAGGATAAAAACAAAGTAGGTTTAATTATAAAATAATGTACAAGTACCTCAATGAACAAGTTTTATACCAGGTTCCATGAAAGTTAAAAAAAAAAAAAAGTTTTGCTAACTGCATTGCAATGTAATTGATTTCCTTTGTAATTAAATGTATTTTATGAGTTTGAAAAGTTTATTCTAAGAAGGGGTACACAAGTTTCACTAGATTGCCAGTTCATGTTAAACAAAGCAAAACAAAAAAGGCAAAAACCAAGCAAACAAAAACATCCAGTTATGAACTCCTACCGTAAATAGATAAGATATTATAAGAAAATCAAATAAAATAACATATACTTTGCAAACCTTAAAGTATTATTATTATGATTTCTATGCCTTTACAATGACTGTCCCACATGCCTGGAATGCACTACTTCATCAATTCTGCCTCTGAAAATCATTAATTCCCTCCAAAACCCAACTCTTACCTCTAGCTACCATGAGGTTATTCTTTTCCTCCCAGATTCTCCAACTCCTTTGAAATAATTGCATATATTTTGTATATATTTTATATATCATGGCTATGATGTGTGTTGATTCCGCAGCAGAACAAAAACTCCACAAGGACAGAACTTACTGTATTTTTGCCATCATGACCGCAACATGTAGCATAATGTCAGAGGCTTAAAAAATGCTTTTTGACTGATTGATGGAAATCATCAATCCATCAAAAAAAAAATATTGAAGTACAATCTATCTTGACTAATGTTTTTGTTGATTTGGAACTTCCCCCCCCCAAAAAAAAAAAAAAAACTAACAAATCATCCCTAAATAGTGGTATAGTCTAATTGGAGGAGAAAGGATGAATACTGATACAATAATTAGAGGACAATTATGTCCTTATTGCTAATGTGGTCATTGGAGCTTCAGAAAAAGTACTGAACATCAAAAATATCCTATTTATACCACAAGGACTTGAGTATAAAAATGTGAAAATTACACTTGCAAGATGAAAATTAAATGTTTCATTAAGGGCTTAACATACTAACAGCAGTAATAAATTCATATCTTCCAAAGTGCTTTTATATTCGTGATTTTATCTGCTCCTTGCAACTGACATGTTTTATCTCTAAAAGCAACTAAAAGTTCAACACAATCATTTCTACCTCAATAATTTTCTCTTGGTTCAACACAATCTCCTAAATTCTGTCCTTCCATTTAGTCTCCTAAGTGTACATTCTCAGTATAGGCTGGCACTCAAAAAAAAAAAAAAATGATGGAGAAATCACAAGAGGCCAGAGATTTTCCTTTGTCAGAATACTTTTGGTTTGTAATTCTTGACAAAAGAGATCTTTCCTACTTTGTGGCTGCATTTTGTCAGACCAGGAACATGTCTCTTCTCACTGTGTGCACCCAAATACCCAGACACCAACAGAAATACATCAGAAGACAATTCTATATGACTAATTTTGCAAGGTAATTCTTATCTGTCCCTTTGTCTGTCACACTTAAACAATAACCAAAGAAATTTTAATTAATACTGAAATAGAGGGGAAAAAGAATTATAGGAGTAGTACTGTCACTGTCAAAAGTGATATTTAAGTTCGAAAAATCAAAGGACTTTATTGGAGATGCAAAAGAAAAAGGAAGGAAGGAAAGGGAAGGGAAGGGAGGGAGGGAAGGAAGGAAGGGAAGAGGGAAAAAAAGGAAAGGAGGGAGGGAGGGAGGATGGGAAGAGGGAAGGAAGGGAGGGAGGGAAAGAGGGAGGAAGGAAGAAAGGAGGGAGAAAGGAAGGAAAGAAGGGAGGAAAGGAGGCAGGGAGGAAGGAAGGAAGGGACGGAGGGAGGGAGGGAGGAAGGGAGGAAGAAGGGAAGAAGGAAGGAAGGGAGGGAAGAAGGAATGAAGGGAGGGAGGGAAGAAGGAAGGAAGGGAAGGAGGGAGAAATAACAAAATACTATAAGCATGTTTATAACAATCTCCAACCAAAATTGGACCTTTCTCTACAAAGTACTAGTTTGGAGAAGCTAGAGGACTCTAGTGACTCCAGCTCTAGAGTGTAAGTAAGGAAGACCTGAATTCAAATCTTATATCTAACACTTAATCTCTGAATGATCCTGGGAAATATTTTTTTGTTCTTCAGGTTTCCTCACTGATAAAATGAGCAACCCCTACTCAAATCATTGAAAGTATCAAATAAGATAATCTATATAAAAGTAATTTGCAAGTCTTCAGGTGGTATGTAAATGTTAGTTATTATTCTAAATAATTACATCACATTTCTTTTTCCTCTAAAGTTTAAAGTGCTTTCCTTACAATCATCCTGCAAATAGGCTCCATAAATATTGTTCTTCTCACTTTACAGATAAAGAAACTGAAGTTTTGGAGACATGAAGTGATTTGTCTATGACCACACAATTAGTATGTATTAGGTATGACTTCATTTCATACTTCCACATACTCTTCAGCTTTGCCAGATATTCTTCAAGACCCTGAGCAAATCTTTTCTCCTCCAGTTCCCAGAGCATTTCAGGCCATGGGAAAGAGCAATGGATTTATAGTTAAACAATCTGGGTTCAAAGCCAATGTCTATCATCTTCATGGCCAGAGGCAAGTCACATCTTTGATTTCTAATCTGTAAAATGAGGTACTTAAACTAGATGGACTCTTTAGGCACTTCCAACTCAAAATCTACAAATTCTATAATTCTGTTCATTATTTTCTAGAATATTCACATGACAATCACCTAGTGTTTTGAGACACCTCTTCTATTTCCATCATCATTGACATTTAGTTTTTCATTAATGTTATTTATTATTTGTTATACCTAAACATTCTAATTTAGTGAAATCTAATGAAATTTAAGCTCTACTGATACTGACTTTAAAAATTCATGGCTAATTTGTTAGCCATCAGAGGAGGAAGTCCACTGGAAACACAACCAACTGCTTTTATTGGAAAGGCTTTATTTACACATACACACAGACAACAGATAGCTATATTAAAAACCATGCTAATTTTTGAAGCAGAAAACTTGGGATTGAATTGTATCTCTTCCAATTACTCTGTGCCTCTTAGTCAGAGGATTTGAGCATATTATCTATCTAGAGCAAATTAGTTACCCTGTTTGGGTCTAAGTTACTTCATTTGTAAAATAAGAGGACTGGATTACTGATATATATATTAATGCACAAAAGGAAACAGAAGAAAGTCCCAAGGAAGAACAGAAACAAAGTAGTTTTGAAAGCAAAGTAGGAATTTTTTTAAAAGCAAGCAGCATGAAATTGATAATCATATTTTCACATACATTTTTAATTTATATTCTGTGCATTTGGAAATATTCTTTATTGGATATTTAAATTCAGAATAGCAACAATGGAAAGTAAATAAAAATGAAAGAGTTGGGCTGGATGACCTCTAAGACTTCTGCTTCTAAATCTTTGATCCTTTGAGCCTAATGTGTTCTGAACATTAGAGGAAAGAAACCTTATCTTTGCCTAATGTAATCAAGTATTCATGGAGAAGATAGTTATCAAGTTGGGTCTCAAGGGACCTGAATAGTTTGAAATGTGGGAGGCGGCTTTTAATGAATATAGAGCAGCATTAGGAATGGAAGTGGAATTAGTGCATTAATCGTTCAAGGGGTGAAAGTAATCTACCTTGGATAAAGATAGAGGGCAAATGTGAGGTAAGGAAAGTCAGGGATGCTGGGTAGAACAAGGCTGTAAAAGCATGAATAAAGTGTCTGATTAATTAGCATGGTCATAATGAGCTCTTTTGGGGGTGTGGATGGAGAAAAATTAACAGGCAAAATCATGTGGTTGAAGGACAAAAAGAATTCTAATAACTAGAAATTTGCAGGTCAGAATAGGAGAGGGAATGTAGAAGGAAGGTAAAGGATTCTGGGGAAAGGGCATTTTTAAAGAGCTAGCAAGTATTCCAGCTCATATGAAAGCAAGGTTTGTTTAAGTAATTAGATTTCTTGTTCCAACAGCACCTGGAACATAGTATGTGCTTAATAAATGTTAATTTATTGATTGTTTACTGAAGTGAGCAGAAGGAGATCTGTTTGGAGCGTAAGGAGTTGATATAATCTCTATTATTTTTAAATAGTAAGAAAGTTTAACATGTATGTATTACTTTATAATTTGCAAAGTACTTTTCAAATACTGTCTCATTTAATCCTCATAACAACCTTGGGAGATATTATTGTTTTCATTTTTCAGATGAAGAAATTGAGTCAATGATTAATTAACTTGTCCAGGACCAGTCTCTCTAATAAGTTTCTGAGGCTGAATTTGAATTCAGGTTTTTCTAACTACAGGTCCAAGAGTCCTTTATCTACTGCTCCATTTAAGTCAATTTTACTCTCATATGGAATTGGGAAGACACTAAAGATGGTCTGTATTATAGGTTAATCTGATGCCTCTATACAAGGAGAGGAGAAGCAGGAAGAGCAGATATGACTGTTTCAATTATTCAGGTAAGAAGGAATCAGGATCTCTGTTAGGGTGATGAGGTGCCACTGAGACAGATCCAAAAGATCAATAAATAAAACAACTAATATTGGGCGGGGGATAGAGGAGCATGGAATTTTCAAAACAAGGTGACTAAGAAATCATAATCAATACCATTAATAGAAACAAGAAAGTCAGGAAAAGTAGAAAACAAGATATTCAAGGGTTTTGAGTTCTTAAAAAAAAAAAAAAAAGATAGAACCGAGAGGGTATTACCTGGGATATGGATAACTGTAGCCGCCCCTTCTCTTAATCATCTGATCCAGACTTAATTTTTCATATTCCTCATACACAGTAGCAATCCAGGAGTTCTGAGCAGCATTGATGGCATCCACAAAGTCATAATTGTATTTGAAATGTTCCTGTAAATTCCTGAAAATGAATTATACATTTTAGTTTATAATCTTTAATACTTTCAGAACCAAAGCCCGCAAACATTTTATAACAAATATCTTAAGAATATTGCTCCGACATTTTCTCTGCACTAAAAGTTGCTAGAAGTCATAGTGGATAAAATGCTAAAGGAGCCAGGAAGACAAACTCAAACTCTATCTCAGGTACTTAGGCAAGTCACTTCATCTTGAGTAAGCAAGGTTTCCTAATCTGTTAAACGAGGGGACTGGATTCTAGCCTTCAAGGTCATTTCCAACTTTAAGTGTATTCAGATTTCTGTCTTATAATCAAAATTATTGTCATTTTTTTCCTTCCTCTTTTAAACCGTAGGTTGAGCAGGCAGCTATCTTTTATATATCTTTGAATTCTGAAAGTCCAGCACGTCTCATCTATGGTAGGTGCTGAATAAATGATTTTTGAATTGAAATGATGTGTCAGGCAAAACAAAACATGTGAGGACAAATGATGACAAGATAATGGTGATAAATGTGTACAGCACTTTAAAATTTGCAAAACATTTTACAAATATGATTTCATTTGTTCCTCACAATAATCCTAATGATGAATGATATTATTATCCTCAATTCACTGGGGCAGCCAGCTTGAGCATCCTGCCCAGGATGACACAGTTGAAGTTCTAGATTTGAATTTCCTTTCAAACACAAAATATTTCTGCTTGATGTAGCCTCACTCACCCTTCACCTCCAAAAAAAAATTCTGCATATTTACAAAGCAGATTAAATGAAGAAGGGAATTATCATCAATACAAAATTTCTCAAATTGACAGTGATCATCCTAGACATTAAAAATGGAATTTAATTTTTCCAGATTCAATTCATATGACTTCTCAGGAAATGCATATGTCATGTTGTGTGACTTGTCTGCATTTTTACACATCTGAATGGTGTTATTTTTAATTCTTTATATTCCTATATTTTGACACTGTATACATGCCATCAACAGCACTGATGTTATACAGTATGTTTTGGAAAACTCACTGATCTTGAAAACATTCAGTTCCCTACTTATTCCCTGATTGTGAGGAGGTAACATGTATAAAGAGCATTATTCTAGGTTCTTGGGATGCAAAGATAAAATCAAATTATTCCCTGTTCTAGAAAATGTAATTTTACTACCAAAATAAATATTGATCATTCACCACATATTTGGAGACAATAACACTCAAACCTACTTCATTCACACTCAGTTTCCTCATCTATCATATGGGAGAATAATTTTACTCAGGGACAATTAGGGGGAACAGTGGATGGAGTGACAGGTGTGGAGTCATCTTCCTGAGTTCAAATCTGGCTGCAAACTGACCAGCCATATGAGTCATTGCCAGCCTGGGCAGGTCACTTAACCTTGTTAAGTTCGTTCATCTGTAAAATAAGCTAGAGAAGAAAATGCCAAACTACTCTAGTATCTTTTGCAGAGAAACCCCAAATAGGGTCAATAAAAGTCAGACACAAATGAAAAATAACAACAAATTCAATTTATACTGTTACCCTCACAGAGTTGTTGGGAGGAATGTACTCTGTAAAACAAAGAAACAACAACAAAGCCCCAACCAACTATGCAAATATGAACAATTTTTTTCTTTTTGCCACCTAATGTCTAATACCCAGAAATATTCAGAAATTTAATGAGTCAATCATATAGTAGAGTTATAGTAGAGTAGTCTTGGTAAAAGATCTGGCTCACCCCTTTATTACCTGTGGGATTCTGGGCAAGTTAATTTACACTCTCTAAGGCTATATTTCCTTTTTAGTAAAAATGGAATATCTTTACATTCAAAAGATTACAAATGATTACTCTCAGGTTTTATCAGCTTTGTGAATATGTGCTTTTTTTTTGTTTTTATTTTTTATCCATCCTGGGTTGATTCTTAAGTGGTACACCCTGAATCTGAATAATGAGTGTTATGTAAATGAACTCTAAACTTTTGCAAACCTTAAAGTGCCAGGAAATGAGAGTTATCATCATCATCATCATCATCATCAAAATTATTGTCTTCCTAAAGGATTTTTGTTAGGTTGGGGAAGTGAGCTCAGCAAAATATCAGCTTAATATCAATCCCATGACACATATGCCTCTCAAGAGAATTTTATATAAATAATTTGTGTCTAAACTAATCTCCTTTACCACACCTAAAACAGGAACTGCTATTAAGAGTACAGAATCTGAGGCAAATGACTTAATAAACTACTGAGTGCATCTTGAAGCAATATTTTGTTTCATGATTAGGAAAGGAAATGGCATAGCCTTAAATAAGCACCTTGATAAAGAATAACAATAGCTAGTATAATTTGTTTTTACTGAGACTGTGTAATAGCTGTTAGACTTCTAAGTCAAAGAGACCATTTCAGAAGCCAGGAATCCAGGTTATTTTTGAGGATTTGAGAGTGTTATTACTTTACTACTAAATTAATAGCCATTTGTTGAATTGGGAACCAGACTCTTCTTCTTTGTTTTTTCATTGAGGTCTAGCTCCTATAGAATGTCAGCTGCTGAAGGATATGACTGAGATTATGTCTACCTCCAAGGAAACATGTTCAATCTTGAGCTGGATCCCATCCAACTAAGAAACTTTTCTTCTACAGTACCCTTCCATTAAGCTTTAGTATTACCCAACTCACAGAAGGAGAAAACCAACTAGAGAGGTCTGGATGGAGATGGATTTCCCTGTCTAGATTGTTGGACAAGTCTCATGATCAAGCCATTTTTCAGAAGAAGGAACAAAACATTTGTGACCCACCTCCCCATTAAATGGCCAACAATCAGGGCTGATTTTCAATTGCCTTTCAAGAATTATTTAAAGCTTTTAGGCTTTCCATGTCTTTTGCCTTTGGTTGCTGAGAAAAACTGTCATCCATCAATTAATTGATTGCTGGTTAACCTAATTGATTATTAATTACTCAGAAAGCCTGTCTCTTAGGTTTTTTTTCATTCATCATAGGAGGGAGGGATGGATGGAGGGTATTTTAGAATAGTGGATGACTCTTAAGGGAGAGGAATGTATAAAAGTACTTGATGTAAAAATCATCTTTCATAAATAAAAGGCAGTTTTCAGATAATAAATTGGTTTGGTTTCAAAAAAAGGTAGCTGGCTGTTTTTCAGCCAGAATACATTTTTTCCCATCAAAATGATTTTATAAGTAGCAATAAATGTTCCAGGCCAATCCACAAAGCCTATTTCACCAACAATATGGTTGAATACTGCACATGGGTAAGGAAAATAGATATTTCTTGTGGCTCAGTAAAATTCCATTGTGCAAAATACAATGAATCCAGAGAAACATGAAAGACTTGAACTGATGTGAAGTGAAATAAGCAGAACCAAGAAAAACAACATATACAGTGATTACAACATCAGTGAAAAACAATGACCAGAAGATAATCAAAAACTTATGCTGCAAAAATACAGAGAATAGGCATGGTTTCAAAGAAGAGATGAGAGGTCACTTTCCACAGTCCTTTGCAGAAGTGGGGATCTATAGAACATTTAATATACTGTGAGATTTTTAAAAAAATACATTATTCAGTCTTGCTCACTTTCCCCCCTCCTCTTTTGCTTTAAATAAATTCTTTGTTATATGAGATAACTTTCTGGAAGGAGAGAGGAGAAAAGACATAGGACAATCTAAAAATAAAAATAAATAAAATTTAAATAAAGGGCATAATCATTTAGAATCATAGGACCTTAGAGCTGGAAGGAGCTTTGAGATGATGCTTCCCTATGTTTAACTCCTTTACTTGAGCAGAAGTGAGGCCCAAATAACTTGTTCAAGGTCACACAGCTGATAAATGGCAAGACTAAGAATAGAAGTCAGGTGTTTTGACCCCCAGATCACTAATATTTTCACTCTAAACTATACTACTTACACCTTATAGAAATATAACATTTTTGAAAAAGTAAAAATCATCCATTAAGAGGTTTATTTCATCTAAATAAGAATGCTTAAAGAAAAAGCATATTTTCTGAGAGAGAGAAAAAGAAAGGAAACAATTGGTAAATTTTGTAGTGATTCTAAAGTCTTAAAAGAAACTTCTAGACAGCTAGTAGTAGAAAAACAGAATGCTAGACTGGAATTAGGAAGAATTGACTTAATTCCTATTCAAGTCACTTAACCTTTTCTCTACCTCAGTTCATTTATAAAAAGGGTATAACAAGTACTTATCTCACAGATATTAAAGATTAAATGAGATACTATAGGTGGAATGCTTTTCAAATTTCAAAGCACTTTATAAATCTAGCTATTATGTTAGTATTTTAAAGAGTAATGATAGTATAATAATCCTTTATTTTATTGATTTACTCTCAAAGCATGAGTTTTTCTTTTCCAAGGATACTTGTATCCTTGTGCTTGTATCACTTACTACTTACTAGCACTACTCTTATGCTTATAAACTATAATATATATATATATATATGTATGTATCTATACACACACACACACACACACACATATATATTTACATATAGATGGAAGGCAAAGAAAGAAACAGAAAGATAATAAAGAGAAGAGGGAGAGAGAGAGAACAAAGTGTGTAGTAGAATTAACTAGGAGTTAGGCCTGGGTTCTTGTTTCAGCTCTGCTACTAACTAGCTATCCCACACTTTGAGCAAATCACATTAACTTTATAGCCGTGATATTCCTCATTTTACAAATGAAAGGGTTAGATGAGCTTTGTAGACCCTTATAGATTCTTATTCCTGATACCACCAAATGGAGAGAGGATGACATATTTTCCTAGATTGCTTGAAAAAGAGTTCAAAGAGAAAGAGAGAAAAAAAAGGAATTCCAAGTGGTCTCACTGTATATGGGTGGGGGAAAGAGAGAGAGAGAGAGAGAGAGAGAGAGACCTACAGAGAGAGACAGAGAGATAGAAAGAGAAAGAACAACAACAAGAAACAGGAGGAGAGAGAAAAGTTAGATGAGAAGAAGGGAGAGAGAGATCTTGGCTGTGTTGTTGTATTGATCATTTGTATGTGTGACATTTTTACAAATTATATATTTCATTACTTAGGAAATGTCTATGTGCCATTTTGTAAGGTTGGGATAAGTGTATGTTCATACAGAATTATAGTCTCAGCAGTTAACTTCAGAGGATAATTGCTCCAATCCATAACTAAACAGAAATTTTCTCTCTCCTACCAAGTCATCATCCATTCTCTACTTGAATGCTGTAGGAGCTCCCTACATTCTGAGGCATTTCATTCTAATTTCAAATAATTATATTAGGAAGGTGTTGGCTTTTCTTTCCCTTAGATTAACCTAAATATACTTCTTTGAAAATTCTACTGATGAACAACTAAGTGGCACAGTGGATAGGGCACCAGCCCTGAAGTCAGGAGGACCTGAGTTCAGATCTGGCCTCAGACACTTAATACTTCCTAACTGTGTAACCCTGGGCAAGTCACTTAACCCCAATTACCTCAGCAAAAAAAAAAAAAAAAAGAAAAAAAAAAAAAAAAAAAAAAAAGAAAAGAAAATTCTACTGATGGGTCTGGAGGCACCGAGTATCACAGTGATGAATGATGATCTTAGAGCCAGGAAGTGCTAGCCCATCTCAGTCACTAACTAGCTATGTGATCCTGGGCAAGCTGAGTAATCTCTCTTAGCCTGTTTTCTTTATAGGAAAATGGAGACAATTAAAACACCTACCTCATATAGCAGTTGTGAATCTCAAAAGAGATAATGTATAAAGTATGTTGCAAATCCCAAAGGGCTACAGAAATGCTGACTATTATTATTGTTCCCCATTTCAGCCCTCTAGCTCAAACATAGGCATACTTGAAGACTATTTCATTCCTCTTCTACCATTTCTTTTCCAGGCCAAATACCCTGACTTGGTTCAAGAGTTCCTTCTATAGCATGGCTTCAAATCCCCCCAATTACCCTTTCTTCCCTCCTTTAGATTTACTATAATTTGTAAATGTCCTTTCTAAAAATGAATAAAATTTCCAGAAATGAATATAATATTCTTGCTGTGCCTTAATCTGGCTAACAAGTTTGTAACCTCCATCACTTTAAGTTGTATATTGCTGTCATAGTGACCAAGTCTACAGTCGATATTTTCTGATACTAAGACATTATGTATGTTTTTGTTATAATGACCATAGTCGATGGATATTTCCAGATACTAAGACACTAGTGCTTAATAGAGAAGCCATCCTGGGTATCCTTTTAAAAACAAAACTGAGAGGTAATGTGCTGATATGGTTAAAATGCTAGCTATATCCAAATACTGCTTCTGACCTCTACTAGCTGCTGACCTCAATAACTCACAATTTTTCCAGTCTGTTTCCACATCTTAGAAAGTAAGCTTCTTGAAGGCAGCCAAAGTTTCAGTACATTCTGTGTATCCTCCATGCTTAGTACTTAATGGAAGTATTTAATAGATGTTTATTAGTGCATGAACTGATTTAGTGGATGAACTGATTACTTATCTATAAAGACATAAGGGTTATATTCTATGGTCTTTAAGATTTTTTCCAGTTCTAATTCTATCATCTTGTGAAGCTTAGGAACACTGAACCAGGATCTCTCCTATAAGAATAAACACATTACAATGAAGTCCTGTTCAAATTTTGAACAATGGGTGTTAAGTCTTTGTTCCACTGGAAGTACTACTACAGAATAACAAGCTGCCAGCTTAGAAGCAATAGGTACACCCTGGGGTATTGGATCAGGGTTAAGAGTACTCTGTTATGCCATGATTAATTGTTGGCACTGGAGAATTAACCCCAAAGGAAAATATGTTCAGATTTTAGTGCCACAGAGGCTAAGAAAGGATTGGGAGGAAAATCAGGGAATAAAATTATAAAAGCATTTGTTTTCTCACATTCATTTTAAGCTACACTAAAAAAGAGATGGTGGTTGTTGTCCTTTATTCTCAAAAATGACCAAAATGATATATCCATGTTAGAGTTGACTTACAATGTGTCTAACAGTAGCTGATCAGACCAATATGAGTTCAGAATGCTCTGCCATAAGTTGGACACAAATACTCCCTATGAACACGCAGGGTAAATTCTCTAACTTTGCTCATCTTGTGTTTCTTCTGCTTTGCTCAAAGAGCACAGTACTTTCTCTGATGAAGACATGCCATGCTGGGTGATCCTGGGCCAGTATCTTCTAAGTGATGCAATCAATTCTCAAGTTCTTAAGAGAGATTTTGAGAGTGCCTTGTTTTGCATATTCTGACCACCTTGTAAGTGCTTGCTCTATGTGAGTTCTCCATAAAATATATATATATATATATATATATATATATATATATATTTTTTTTTTTTTTTTTTTTTTGGCAAGCATACATTTGACGTGCAAACAATATATCCAAAGGCCCAACAAGAGCATTATGGAGGGAAATGAGCCAATTAATTATTTTAATTATTACCTTCACAATATTTCCTTTCATTTTCACAATGGAAGGCCATAATTTACTGCCTTTATGTGGTATTCACTAGGAGGTGGGGAGATTGTGAAGAAGAGTGGTATAGCATATCAGAATGATGTTGGAGATTATGTGATGATCAATTCTGATGGACATGGACTCTTTTCAACAGCAAAGTGATTCAGGCCAATTCCAATGAATTTGTGATGAAGAGAGCCATCTATGTGTAGAAAGAGGGCTCTGGGGATTGAGTGTGGATTACACCACAGTATTTTCAACTTTTTTTGTTGTTGTTTGCTTGTTTTTTGTTTTTTTTTTCGATCTGATTTTTCTTATGCAGCACACAAGTCCATTGTGTGAAATATGTATAGAAGAATTGTACGTTTAACATATATTGGATTATTTGCTGTCTAAGGAAGGGGGTAAGGAGAAAGGAAGAGAAAAAATTTTGGAACACAAGGTTTTGCAAAGGTGAATGTTGAAAACTATTTATGCATGTTCTTTGAAAATAAAAAGCTAAAAGTAGCTTTAAAAATAACAAGATTTTTTTCAGCCATTAGGGAAAAAAAATGATGCTGGATTTGGAGTTCAAGTTTCTGGGTTGATATCCCAGCTTTTCTACTTACCTATTTATGTGATCTTGGGCAAATTACTTAATGTCTGTGGACCTTTTTTGGATCATTGTAAAATGAGGTAATTGGCCTAGATCAGGACTTCTTAATTTTTTCCACTTATGACCTCTTTTTGCCAGAGATATTTTTATGCCCCCATATTGAATCTGAGTAGAGGTGTTTCTGGCAGCGCTGCTGCATACGTAGTACAAAGTGTACATGTTGTATGTTCATTACTAATGGCCAGAAAACCTCAGTTTCATGTTGTGTTTGATTTTGAATTAATTTTTGTTCATTGCATTCAGAAACCTTTTACTGTGGCCAGCTTTTTTGCAACCTCCACATTTTGTTACATGACCCCATACGGGATTGTGATTCACAGTTTAAGAAGCTTTGATTTAGATGAATAGACTCATCTAAATCTGGAAAAAGCCTGGGAAGACTTACATGAACTGATGCTAAGTGAAATGAGCAGAACCAAGAGAACATTATACCATAACACCAAGATTATATATTGAACTTTTCAACAATGGACTTGGACTTGGATCTTTTCAACAATGAGGTGAGTCAAGGCAATTCCATTAACTTTCTGATAGAAAGACCCCTCCACATCCAGGGAGAGAACTATGAAACTGAATGTAGATGAAAACTTAGTATTTTCACCTTTCTGTTGTTGTTTGCTTGTTTTTTTTTTTCCCTTGTGTTTTTTTTTCCCTTTTAATCTGATTTTTTTTTTTCTGCAGTATGATGTATATGGAAATGTTAGAAGAATTGCAAATGTTTATATCAGATTGCTTACTTCAGGAGGGGGGGAGAGAAAGAGAGAAATTTGGAACACAAGATTTTGCAAGGTGAGTATTGAAAATTATCTTTGTATGTATTTGGAAAAAAGAAAAATAAGTCTTGATTTAGATGACTTCTAAAGTCTTTTCAAGATCCAGGATGGTATAGCAGAAAGACACTGAACTCAGGTTATAAACAAGTTCAAACTTTAGTTCTTTTTCTTATTACATACATGGCTTTGACAAATCACCTAACTCTTCTTAGTTTCAGTTTTCTAATTTGTATGATAAGCAAGTTGGATTAGTAGACCCCTAAATTATCTTCCAGCTCCAAGACGATGAGCCAAAATTTTAAAGGACCAAGATATGGGGCCCAAGTATATGTGAAAGTCCTGAATTCTAAGCTAAACATGAATTTGGGCTTTATTTGGTAAACAACTGCAAGTTTTTGATTAGATGAACAATATGATCCAAGATTTGGAAAATTGTGTTGGAAGTAAAGTAAAAGCTAGATTTTAAAGGAAGGGGTAACTAAAAGAAATAAAAATTATCAGGGAACTACTAAAATAGTCTTTTTTGTTATTGTTGTTTGCTTTTTTCTTGTGGTTTTTCCCTTTTATTTTGATTTTTCTTTTACAACATGACTAATATAGAAATATGTTTAAAATGATTGTACATGTATAACTATATCTGATTGCTTGCTGTCTTGGGGAGGGGAAAAGTAAGGGAGAAAATGAGAAGAAAGTTGTAACTCAAAATCTTACAAAAATGAATGCTGAAAACTATCTTTATATGTACTAAGAAAAAATAAAATACTATTGAAATAAAAAAAAACTAAAAAATAATAAAACTATATCTAAAAAATAACTCCTCAGTTAAGAAGAAAATGGGGCCTAAATTGCAGTGGTAGCAAAGGGAATAGAAAGAAGAGGACAGAAATGAGATTTTAAACAGGACTTAGAGACTTATTAGAGTTTGTATAGTAAAGGCAAGGAAGAGTCCCTGATGATTCGTATATGTTGAGTCTATATGATGAGAACCGCAGCATATCTAGAGGATGAGGTCCATTGTACAATTTTCAATGTAGATCATTTGGGGAGAAAAATAGATGTAGATGTCATCAACATATAAACAAAAGTGGACGCCACAAGAGGGAGTAGAATAACTAAAGAAAAAAATATTTTTAAACCCATTTGTGTCACAGACCACTTTGATAATCCAGTGAATCCTGTTTTTTAAATGCATAAAATAAAATATATAGAACCACAAAGGAAATCAATTCTATTGAAAATCAATAACTTCTCTCAAATAACCTTCATTTACTACTCTTTATCTTCTTCATACCTTGTTGTTTACATGCTGCTTCTTCCATTACAATGTACACTCCTTGACAAAAGGTGTTTTTTTTTTCCTTTTTCTTTTCTTTGTATAACCAAGGTTTAATGCCTGACACATAATAAAACATTTAAAAACTGCTTGTTGTTTTTATATACTCTTCCCCAATTAAACTCCTTGAAAGCAAGAAATGTCTCAATATTTCTATTTGTATTTCCAACAATTAGTGGTACTTGACATATAGAAAGTAGCTAATATAAGTTTTTTCTTTCATTCTTTTTCAGGCCTATTATTTCTCAGACAATCAGGAGTTTTTAAAAGCAAGAACTTTAGATAGCTTCTAACACTATCTAATTTTTTAAAAAACTGCTTTGAACAACAAAGAAATAATTTTATGCAATCTAAGGATTTTGTATTACAATGGCAGGCTTATAAAAGTAATATAATAACTTTTTCACATAACATTTTAAGCTATAGTTTATTCACGTCAACTCTGTAAAACAAACAAGATACAATCCTTTTTGCTCCTGTTTAACAGTTGAGGAAACTATGAGTCAGAACGATGAAATCACTTGCTACAGTTACACAGCTAGTGGTCACAGACCCAAGATTCAAAGTCAGAAATGACTGTGCTAGTATAACATTTGATTTTACAAATATTTTACTCATTCCTTAACTGGGCCAACTCACCTTTCTTTGTGTTGCCTCAGAGGTTTATTCACTCGAACATTTTCTGCAGTGCTTTCAAGTTTCTTTGCAGTGAAACATGCCCAGTTCTTGCCCAGAACATCGTGTACCCATCCAGGAAATGTCTCATGACAGTAACTCGTCACATTGTGGCCTTCCTCCTTATACTGAAGTGAAAGGAAGCAAAGATTTGATCATTTTCCTACCCAACTCCTCCATATTCACTCAGACTTTTACCTTATCCATTTTATTTTTAAAACAGAAAACTTCTGCAAACCCCACCCCCAAGTAATTCATTTATATATGGCTTTAAGGTTTGAAAGTACCTTTTCCACAATGACCCTCTGAATTAAGATAACAAAAATATTATTGTACACATTTTTAATAGATGGAAAAACTAAGAAACGCTAGTCCAAGGTCACACTGTCAATTAAGTATAAAGATGAGATTTGAATTTATCATCTATGTGCAAGTCCTGTACTCTTCTTACTTTATCTCACAAAGCATTACAGAGAAAATCCATGTGCTTAGAGTAGTTGTGCTAGAAGAGAGAAGAGATAGGGTTAGAAGAAGAAAGAAAGGAGAGAGGAAGAGAATGAGAAAAAGAAACAGAATAATTTGGAAAAGTGAAATGAAAAATAATAATTTTCCATTTAGGAAATAGGCTTGGCTTAGTTGTGGTGTAATAGATAATCACTGAATCTGGAATAAGGACATGAGTTTTTTTCTATACTCACATACATTTGTACTTTGAACAAGTCAAATTTTTTGGAAGTAGACGATTAATGAATTTGATGGGGAAAAGGAATAAAGTTATTTAGAAAGATTCTCTGTATCTTTCTCTTTCTACACACATATACACACACACAGAGAATATCCATTATAGGCCATACTCATGTTCAAAGAAGCATGAAAAGAGGAGGAGCAGATGGTATAGCATATTTAAGATCAAAAAAGTAGGTGTTCTTCACCTGAAAGGATTGTTTCATTTTTTTACATTCACATACATGGGTCTCAGCTCCATTATTTGCTAATTACATGGTCATGGGAAAATTATTTATTAACTTGTGAGAAATAATTCATTTGGACCTCTATTCCAATCAGTATTAATCAATTCAATACGATTCTATAGGGGTATTTAGAATAAGTTTCATATTTTAGGCAGAACTGTGACCCACAGAGTCTGTTTTCTTCTTAATCATAGGAAGTTAACTAGACACTATCCATCCTTGTTTTTTCCTTATCATGGCGACCAAGCCCAGGTAACACTACATGAAAAGTTCTCTAAGCTATTCTCTCTTGTCCAATATGACCAAGTGACCATTCTCTGATCATGTATGTGGTCATTGAAGATACCCCAATGCTTCATACAATCTGTGCTCCCTCCCTACTGATACTTTTTTTGGTCCTTGAGAGCAAGATCTATCAATCAATGAGATTCTATATTTTACCATGCCTATTTTGCATATTTAAGTATAACTTTATAATTACAAAGTCTTGGAAGAAGGCAGAATCTCAACCCATGAGGAAAATCTGAAGTGCACTTCATTAGAGAGGACCAGGGACCCTGTATAAAGTGACATTGGCTCAGAATTTCACCTCAGTCTCTTTTATTTTAAGTTGGACAATCTTAATTATCACAACCTTTTGACCTAGAGATTCCCCTACTTGGAATTTATCCTAAGGAGGCCATTGATAAGAAATCCCATAGGCACCAAAATATTTATTGCAGAACTTATGGTGATGATAAAAAAACTGAAAACAAATAGTTGCCCAATGACTGGAGAAAGATTAACCAAATATGATACATGAATGTAATGGAACGCTACTTAAGTTACAGAGAAACATGGAAACTTCCATGAATTGAGGGAAAATGAAAAAAAAAAATCAAAGAAAAATATAGCCAGTTATTACAACAATGAAAATGTAAACAACTATGCAACAATGGAAAATTAATGTCATAGAAATACAAATAATAAGCATAGTACTAATGAAAGATATGAGAAGATATTTCTCTTTCCTTTGCAGAGGTAGTAAAGTATATAACACCAAGTATATTTTCAGATTTTTTTTTAATATATTGAGTCAGTCAATAACCATTAATTTGGGGGGATTATTTTTACCTTTGTTTAAGTGACTTATTTGTATTTATTTCATTCTTTTTTATTTTTAAATTATTTCTTTCTTTTCAATTTAAATACAAAGTAAGAAAAAATAGGAAAAGAAAAAAAGGTTATCATGCATAAACATAAATTTCCACTTGAAGAAAGAATATATAATAATAATAATACACATTGTAGTTAGAACTGTCCATCTTTTCTGTTTCCTTATAGGTTTTCTTTTGTTCTCTGCTATACACTTTATTCTTTTCCTCCTTTTTATTCCTTCCCCCCACCCCTACCCCATCAAGCTACATTTAAGCACAGATATGTTTATGTCTACATACATACATATACAAACACACATCCATATATTGATAACCATTATTAAATGCTTACTTAAATGTGCTGGGCACCATGCTAAGATTTAGGGATACAAAGAAAGGGAGAAGGCAGTGTTTGCCATCTAATGGTTAGTTTCCACTTGCATTATTATACTTTAAGTCTGCAAAGCATTTTATCAATATGATCTCATTTGATCCTCATTAAAACTCTGGAAGATAAGTGCTATTATTATGGCCCATAGACAGATGTAGACTTGTTCAAGTCACACAACTAGTAAGGGACCGAGGCAAACTTCGGCCTTTCTGAATCCAAGTCCAGCACTTTATGTACTGAATTCCCCATCTGCCTCTATTGATTGGTTTTGCTATTTTCCCCCTCCTCTTCTTCTTGTGTTGAAGTGAAGATTGAGGCCCACATTTTCAGACATGGCCATTATGTTGATTTGTTTTTCTTGATTCAACTTATTTGACACGCAAGAAAACTTTATTATAGGGCAGAGGGTTAAATGGGAAGTGACTTATAAAACAAAGAACCAATAAAACATTAAAAAAATAAAGAAAATCATCGATTCTTCTGAACCGCTTTCTTTCATCTATAAAATGAGATGGAGAGGGACCTATCTTATATCATCCACCTTGAAGGGGTACTGTGAAGGAAATGCTCTGCAAACTTTAAAGTGGATTATCATTACTAGTATCTCCCTGTGGTACTTGTTTGTGAGGTAGTATAGGATAGTGGGAAAAGTATGGGCTTTCCTGATGTAGAGAGACCCAAGTTATGAGAAACCTTTCTTAATCCCTTTTTTAATATTAGTTCTTCCTTCTGTTGATTATTTTCATTTTATCTAGTAAATATCTTATTTGTATATATGTTTCTCTTATTAGACTGGAAGTTTTTGAGTGAAGGGATTGTCTTTTGTCTTTCTTTGTATCCCCAGAACTTAGCATAGTGCTTGGTACATAGTAGTAGGCACCTAATAAATACCTACTGGCTGACTACTGCCAACACTCACTACCTGTGTCACTGTGGGCTCAGGGGAGTCTTAGTTTACTCATCACATATCTGTTGACTGAGTTAAAGAAAGGGATTTTAGATAAAGTCAAGTAAAATTTCTATCTGTCTATCTATTGGAAACTGAGGCCCTTTATTTTCTCTTTGACCAACAATAAGTAAAGAAAGATGAATCATTTTATTGGGGGGTGGGAGAGTGGCAGGGGATTCACACAGAAGAGTATCACTGAAATGTTTCAGTCTGTGTTCATCGCTGTTCTAAATCACTATCTTGGTCCTACATTATGAAAGAGGCTAAGAAGGAAGTGAAAAATCATGGAAGAAGCTAAAGCAAAGGATGCCAAAGCTGAAATTTTGTAATTCTCCAAGATGACTGCATAGCTCTCCAAGGAAAACTCACCTCCCTTGTTCACATTTTAATAAAGAATCTTGGTTTTCAGTACAGTAACATATATTCTAATGAATTATGAGTCACCTCAAAAATATTGCTGTGGTCACACTAAAATACTACTTAAATGTTCAAAACACTAGTTATAATAAATGGGATGATCCCTCCATAAATGCTGCCAATCCCACTGTCTGCACCACAATGGTCCAGGAGATAGGCCAACTAGGCCAAGTCTCAGATGAAAATCCATTACCAGGTCATCTCTGAAACCTTTCAGGGTTAGTAAGATGCTTCTGAGTTTATGCTTCATTGGTGAAATGTTTAGGTTTAGTGGACATTCATGATATACTGAGACATCAGGAACATACCTCTTTAAGGAAGAGGTATCAGATATTCAGCCTGTAACACTCCTGATTGTGGTAGAACTAGATTAAAATGTAATTGGGGATATTTAACAAAATAAATAAAAGCAATAAAATATGGATAGATAACATTTTAAAACCAAGTCAAAATATAGCCTACAGGGAGCCTTATGAATGGAATAGTAACTTCTGTTTCTATTTGAGTTGTATACCATTGGTCCGAGGTAGCTAAAAGAAGTTCCATTATTTCCTGGCCATTAATAATAGTAGCCAGGCAGTTCTCTGTTGCTATAATGACTAATAGCTCTGCAATATTCTAGAGTAACATTGTAGTTAATAGCTAAAAGACTGTCCTACAAAGAAATTGAAACAATTTCTAGCCATATGAAAAGATGCTCCAAGTCATTATTAATCAGAGAAATGCAAATTAAGACAACTCTGAGATACCACTACACACCTGTCAGACTGGCTAGAATGACAGGGAAAGATAATGCAGAATGTTGGAGGGGATGTGGGAAAACAGGGACACTAATACATTGTTGGGGGAATTGTGAATACATGCAGCCATTCTGGAGAGCAATTTGGAACTATGCTCAAAAAGTTATCAAACTGTGCATACCCTTTGATCCAGCAGTGTTTCTACTGGGCTTATATCCCAAAGAGATCATAAAGAAGGAAAAGGGACCTGTATGTGCACGAATGTTTGTGGCAGGTCTCTTTGTAGTGACCAGAAATTGGAAACTGAGTGGATGCCCATCAGTTAGAGAATGGCTGAATAAATTGTGGTATATGAATATTATGGAATATTATTGTTTGGTAAGAAATGACCAGCAGGATGATTTCAGAAAGGCCTGGAGAGACTTATATGAACTGATGCTAAGTGAAATGAGATGGGCCAGGAGATCATTATATACTTCAACAACAATACTATATGATGATTAATTCTGATGGACCTGGACATCCTCAGCAATGAGATGAACCAAATCAGCTCCAATGGAGCAGTAATGAACTGAACCAGCTACACCCAGCAAAAGAACTCTGGGAGATGACTAAAAACCATTATATTGAATTCCCAATACCTATATTTTTGCCTGCCTACATTTTGGATTTCCTTCACAGGCTAATTGTACACTATTTCAGAGTCTGATTCTTTTTGTACAGCAAAATAACTGTTAGGAAATGTATACTTATTTTGTATTTAATTTATACTTTAATATATTTAACATCTACTGGTCATCCTGCCATCTAGGGGAGGGGGTGGGGGGAAGGAGGGGAAAAATTGGGACAAAAGGTTTGGCAATTGTCAATGCTTTAAGATTGCTCATGCATATAACTTGTAAATAAAAAGCTATTTAAAAAATAAAATAAAAGACTGTCCTATACAAACAAGGTTTACTTCAGGGGTTTTTAACTTAAGGTCCATGAAGTTGGGTTGGGGTTTTTTTTCTTATTTCAATATTGGTTATTTCAATAACCATATTTTCATAAAATTTGATCTCTATCATCCTCTTTTATTTAATGCACTGAAAAATATTATTCTGAGAAGTTATCTGTAGATTTCACCAGACTACAAAAGGGCACACAAACACTATCTCTCTCATAAACACACACACCCACACACACACAAACACACACTCAGTTATAAATACCTAATCTAAAATTAAAATTGAATTGGATGACAGAAGGCCTGGTTTCTAATTCCAGTTATAATGCCAATAACAGATGTAGCACAGGGAGAGGAAAAGATACTGAACTTGTGATTTCACTGGCTTAGGGGACGCCCAGGTAAGGAAACTCCCTCGACCAATCCAGATCATAACCTCTGCAATTTAAAGTCTTAATGTTGTTCAGAGCAAAGGTATCAAATATGTGATCCATAATACTTCCATGTGCCTGGAATCAGAACAAAATGTAAATGGGAAATATTTAACAAAATAAATAAAATACGATCGAAGAAAATAATAGGTATTTATATATCCCTATGCCAGGAATCATCCTAAGTATTTTTACAACATTATTTCATTTGATCACAACAATCCTTTAATGTAGGTGGTATTATTAATCATCCTAATTTCACAACTGAAGAAACTCCAAACTTGCTCATAAGGGTCTGAAACCAGACTTGAACTCAAGTCATCCTGATTCCAGGCCCAGTGCCACCAGTTGCCTTTATAGAAGATAATGTTAATATGTGATTTTTAGATACATATGTAGCCCATAGGGATACTCTCATAGTGGCTTCCAATTCTATTTGAATTTGTTGTTGTTGTCATTTCAATTTGACAACATGTCATAGAGCACTAACAATTTAAGCTTCCTTTGTCAGAAGCAGGACTTGACTCCCTGGTTTTAAGCCTGGATCTCTATCCTCATATCACACTATCTCCACCTTTTGATCTTGAGCAAATTACTGAAATTCTCTGAAGTTGAGTTTTTGTGAGTTAGTTGGTTGATTTGTTTTTCAACTAGAAACTGAAGGAGGTAAAATAGGTTATCTCTGAAATACTTTTCAGCTGTAACATTCTATGATTTTTAAAAAGTAATAAAAAAAAAGGAAAAAGGTAAAATACAACAAAATGCCTACTACTTGAAGATTAAAATTAAAATTGTAGAAATTCCCAAAGAATAAACACTATTTCTCTTTTATGGTCTAAGGTTCTTACAATGACCCTAATGAGTATTTTCATTACACACACACACACACACACACACATACATATAATTCAAATATAATTATGGCTGTCTTTTATATTTTAAAAAAATCTGAGGTTTAAAAGGGTTAAGTGCATTGCACACAACTTAATATCTTATAAGAAACAATAGAGTTGTATTATCCAGAGACCCAAAATTTCTAACTGAATCCATTTTTTTTTCACACTAAGGAATAGCTCTTAAGGCACTCTAAAACATGGATTTAGTATTTGCAAAATGAGATCATTGTTTATGAAATAATCAAAAAATGACAAAAAAGAAAGAATCTTGGAGTTCATGTTGTCAAATGTTATCATTAAGGCCCAGAGAAGTAACTGTTCTCAGACACACTCAGCCCCCTTAGCAAGTTAACTAGGTTGCAGCCCTCCTAGATCCATCTTTTCCTTTCTGTAAAATGGGTCACTTTACAGAATCTTATAAACCTTGTGTTTTTATAGGGAAAGTTTTCTTTCTATCTGAATGATCCAGTCAGTCCATATTCCAGGTACAATTTAAATTCATGACTCCTTCCTGAAGCACAACAGTAAGAAACTAAAGCAGGAACATGATGATTTTTCTTCTAAACACATTTTAAATTGCTTGTCACTTAGCCTTCTAGAGGGTTAATTTTCTTCCTTTCACTCTCCTCAAACACGCACAATATTAGCTGAATAGTACACTATAATACAGAAAAGTACACAAGCAATTTGGGTTTTGCTGGATGAGTTTTACTACCCAAAAGACGGAAACTAAAGCTTTCATTTCTTTTCCCAAAAGACTTTTCTTTCACTGTCCAATTCTAAAAGAGGCACAGTAATATAGTGGAACTTAAAGTCAAAAGGCCTCAGTTCAAATTTTTGCTCCATCATTTACTACCTAGCTGTGTGACCCACAAAAGTTATTTATGGTCTCTGAATTTTCTCAGCTGTAAAATGAAGACAATAATGTCAACAGTATCTTCACAGAGTTGTGAATCGTTCAGGTGAAATAATGAAACAAAATGTGAACAAAAATATAAATATAATGTTTACAAATGTAGAAATGTTTACAAATGTAATGTTTACAAAAATGTTAATATTATGTTCGATCAAAGTAAACTCAACATTATGGAAGCCTAGTGGATTAATATTTATTTTTTTAAATATAATGAACCATTATTAAACATTTATTATTGTGCAAGTTAATCTGTTAGACACTGAGTATATAGAAATGAACAGAAAAAAAAATGTTCCTTCAATTAACTATCTTGCTGGGACAAAACCAATATGTGAATAGATGAATGAAGACATTATCCAATCATTTGCGGAGGTAAGAGGACATTATATTAAAGAGATACCAGGGAGGCAAACCTGGAATGTGGCATATGGGTTGAGCCTTAAAGAGAGCACATTTTAGGCAATGAGGAAATAGAATGGATTTATAATATCTAAACAAATAAAGGAATTACTTGTTATCATTCATTTTACATTCTCCTTCAGCTTCCAGAAATAATAAACTCCAACTTAATCATTTTACAGGAGAACCCAAGGAAGCGATTTGACTTGCAGTCATAGACTTAACTCTTAGCAGATCTCCTGAAGCTTGCAACCATACTACACGTTTGGCAAATTTAATTAATTGACTCCTCAAACAGAACTTCTAATCATGCTGCAGCCATAGAAGAAATCTTTCTTCTCCTCCCTAAAATTGAATAAAATTTTCTCCCTCCAATCTGCCTTCCCCTACCTTATCTTTTCTCTGCTCCTTCACTTCTAGCAGATTTGCTATGTAACTGTGGGCAGGTATAAAATGTCAACATAGAGTTCACTTGCTCCTTATTACAATCTAATCTCTTCATTATGCAGATTTTGGCACAGGATATGTCAACTAAGCTCCTTCTGAGCTAACTTCCCTCATACTGGCAGGTCTGTAGTTCCCAAAGATGGACCCCCTCTATGTGGCTATGATCCAAAATCTTTCAGACCCCTAAAAACCTGAGGGATTTTCCCTAAACTTGTTATGAATGGAAGACTCTCACTACTCCCAATATGGCTCATTGAGATTCTGTTGATAAGCTTTCCAATTATACAAGATCAATCACCAAGACACTATTAGTTCTTAAAAAGAAAATGTTTATTTAATGATAAAACAACCCCACCCAAAATAATTACAACATTACAGTTACCTAAGGCAAATGAAGGAATAATCAATATGTCACAATTTACATATAAATCCAGGCCAAACTGTTCCACCAATATACAGTATCTATAAGGAAGAGTAGGCACAAATAAAAACCTAGCAGTAAGGCATATGAGTCAGAAAAATCCATTTGCTTGAAGCAACTCATAACTCTTGACTGCAAACATGGATTATTCTTGGTCCCTTCAAGAAAAATCTTCCCCACAGGAGGCCATTTCTGTGCTAGCTGCTAACCTTTCTCACTGTCTCCTTGCCAGAGAATTGCAGAAATTTATCGGATCTTCACTGGGCAATACAGACAAACCCAGCCAGATCAGGACACTTAGGACAGTTCTAGGTTATCTAATCAGTTATCAGTAGCTAAGTAGAGCTCTCTACACAAAACAAACAATTAGCTCTTCCCACAGTAGGAACCTGTGTTATTTAATAATCCATAAGCTTCTTATTTATAAAACTTATCAAATCTTGTGTTTCCTTCATCTATTAGTTCTATATGACCTAGAGAGGTGAAAAGAAGGCTGGTATGTACTTTTGGGAGGTTTCACTTCTCTTATACTTAGATGTCACTGAAGGGCAATAGATACAATCAGAGTAGAATTCAGCTCTCCTCTAAGGCTTTCATCTTTTTTTTTTTTTTTTTTTGGTTAATTTACAAGGTGTTTCTCTTTCAATATTCAGCCTTCCAACTACAGCAGCTGAACCTTTTCTGTCAGTTCACTATTCCTGCTAGTAAGCATGCTCTCACTCAACCCCTACTGCTTTAAAGCATTGTTACCTTTTCTCCTGCTGGATTCCTCCCTGCTCAAATCTAAGCCTCTTGAAAGTCAGTGGCTCATCTTTTTCTTGTGAGACAGGAAATTCAACTTTCTGTCAGTTATGAAATCATTAGTCTTTGTTTAACCCAATCTCCAAATAGTTTTTGATTTACAAACATGAGTTTTAATCTCTCGTAGTATAGTCATGTGCAAAAAAGCTGAGGGACCATAATACTCTGTGACCTCAATCATTTCACTGCTCTCAAATATGCCCCCTTGGTTCTCTTCTTTGTGTCTGTCCCCACATTTTAATAATAAAAAAATTCATACAAAAAGCATATAAGTATTTCATATACAATTGTTCTTTTTTCTGTCATTTTAAGGACTGTATATATATATATATATATATATATATATGTGTGTATGTATATATATATATATATATATATATATATGGTAATTTTTTTCTCTTTCTTAAGTTGATTTAATTCTTGTATCTTTACACAATAGCTCATTTTTGTTCTCAAAAATTTAATGACTTTTCAACAACTAAACTATTCATAAACAGCAACTAAACTACTTAGGAGACCTGCTAAAAAAATTTTTAAGATTGAAATTTACAATGACAGATTCTACAGGAGTTAGGGAAAGGAGCAAAATAAAATTCAACTGAGGTAAGTTCAAGTATTAGGAAATCAAACTAAAAAAAGCAAAGCTTCTGCAGCCAGCAATAAACTTATAAAATCATTTCAACTAAAAGTTTAATGTTTTTTCAACTCATTTCTTTTTATTAAAAAATGTTAATGTAGTGAAACAGGTGACTCAGTAGAGCCTAGCTTTTCAAACTCTAGCTGCCTGTGCAAACGACTGTCCTTCATGTTCAAAGAAGACACTAGTGTTGTTTCCTGTTGCTTTTGACATTTCAGAGGAGTAGTTGAAGAGATGGATAGATGACCAGGACTCCCTTTCCCAAAGACTGTGTGTACATACTGTTCTTTGGTTTGTAGCCTCAGTTTTGTAGCAGGAGAGTTTTGACTCTTGGCCTCAGTATTCCCAGTATGCCTCAGTTTAAAAAGAGCCACCTAATTTTTGATGGTTCCATGCCAGACTTTTTAAAAATAACTATAAAACAATAAAAACTAGGGTTACTTGATTTTGGCAAATATGGATTAGGCTCTTTCTTAAATAGTATGTGTGTTGTTAATGTGTCTGGCCCAGTATTCTTCATGCTTAATTAATAAAAATACTAGTAAAGAGATCAATAATCTGACATTCCACCCAAATGAGGCATTAATAATATTGCGCATGCAGAATATCATCTCCAGTGAGCACATGCATATGCACAGGCAATAGCAAGCATGATGTTAATGTTGGATTTCTTACTTAAATCTACAAACTCTACTATGCTCTGAGTTTAGCACTTGCCTATCAGGTACTAGTGGCAATGGGGCCTTTCTTTCCTTTAAGCAAACCAGGTCTTTCTCTGCTATGTGAGGTAGGAGAGAGGAGCTAATTGATCCTCACAAGAAAGTGAGGGTAATAGGAGGCATTGACATCTGGCCTCTCATCTTCCCTTGCATATTTTTTCCATTACCCACTTCTCATATTTATGAATAGTACATGAGAAATGAGAGGAAAGTGAAGGGACAGTGATATTCATAAATGCATGATTGACAGGGGAAAATTCTACTTTTTCTCCTTTCTCCTATTCCTTTTCTGATTATCCTGCCAACTCTCGTGGACCAGATTAGTTTTACATTTAACCTAATCCTTCAGAAAAGTTAAGGGATCAGTGATTTAGAACTAACATCATTCTGAGAAATTTGGCCAACGTCACACAGATTCAGTATGAAAGTTCTTAGGTTTGACCAGTGAGAAGGTTAACAGAGAAAATGTTCCTTGCTCTAGTTTTTTCAATAGGAAAGGCTGATGTCACAGAGATGCATATCATGATTATGATAGAGGGGTGGGCTCTGTAAGTGTAAGGAAATATACTATCTGGGTACAATCTAGGAGAGTGATTTGGCAATCCTAAATTGTCTCAAAAACATTATCTTTATTGAAGCAATGCAGTGTTTCTTAGAGGACGGGGCTATTATGTCTCTTACTCTAGTAGCTTCCCATATATGTAGTTAATATGAGAATCACATCTGAATAATTAAATTCTCGATTCACATATTCAGCATGCATATCCTAAGCTATTTGGAGATCTCTATGGCTTAGCAGAAGAGTTATAAAGCAATTCTGATAGCTAAGAACAGGCACGCTTAAACAGGAAGATGGCATAAGCTAGAAAGATCTGTTCCTCTTTTCCCTCACCCTTTGAGGATTAAAGTGCAAAAGACACAAGCATTATGTAATTTAGGGGAAAAAAATAAGGTAAAATACATCAATAGTGCTCACCCAAGTTGTTCCTCAGATGTTCAAATCATACTTCCCCACAGTCCCCACGTGCAAGAAAAACTGACTCATTAAATCAGTGACATCCTAAGAAAATTTCACAAAGGATCAAATGTGGTATGAAATTAAGATTAAGAAAAAAGCATGATTAAAGCATGGTAAGGCATTATAAAATTGTCATATTTAGACAAATAGTAAAAGGCAAATTTTGACCTTTTTTTTAACACTTGAATTATGCTAAATAAGTCTTTACAAGTCCAAAGGTAAAAACTAGAATTAACATCAGCTATAGGTTATATTGGGTTAAGTTTGCTTATTCTGGAATCATTCCTATTTATCAAATGGTAGACCTTAAAGGCTGAAATATCATTCTTTACCGCTGAGCCAAGAAAGCCAGTCAAAATTTAAATTGTAGACCCACACAAATCTATAACCAAAGAAAGACATGAGATTGACATTTCTAGTGTTGATCACAAACATTAAGTAAAGCATAAAATATCTAACTTTAAGGGGGTAGGATTCTCAGAGAAAGGAGCTCCAAAGTGAGAATCATAATGCATTATAATAAGAATGTAATATAAACATGGGCACACATACAGAGACACCCTAGAAAGAAGATTCAAATGGACACTTATAAAGAATATCATTTCAAACAATATCTTGATTAGAAAAGAATAAGTTTTGGCAAGGGGTGACCAAAAAAAGGTGACCCTTTTTTACTTTTCCTTAACCTGTACGCTCAGAAGAAGTGACATTAACAAAAGAAAAAAGAAAAAAAATAAAGCTCCTAGATATAATTATTTGGAAAAGCATAAACTAGTCTAGTTCTTAGCTTACTTTCTATGATTTCCCCCTCTACTAGGGTATTTTGGAAGTAGATATGGATGAGAGATTGGTGATGGATGTAAACTCAATACATTTAGAAGAAAAAAAGAAAACACCTGTCTCTTAAAATAACACAATGTTGGCTGTTTACAAGTAGAAGACACTCTTTTAAAGAGAACACAATTTCTAGGTCACTACTAAAAAGGCAAATACAACAAAAATGCTTCCTTCTAAATTATTTAGATAGTTCAACTCTTGCACAAGAGTAAGGAATAATTACTTTCTCTGCCTGTCTCTCTATGTCTGCATCTCTCTCTCTCTCTTCCTCAAGCATAACTGGGTAGGTAGTGAGAGTGGCTGGCCTACATGTTTGTCTATTGGCTTCATTTTGACTTTTTAAGAATTCTAGAATGTTTCGGCTTGAAGGAAAACTTAAAGAACACTGAATCCAACACCTTCATTTTATCTATGAAGTAATGGAGACCCTGAAAGAGGAAGTGATGTGCCCAAAGTGACATAGCTAGTTAGCAACCACTGATCTGCTCAGAACTCAGATGATTCATTATTTCCCAAGTGCTTTTTCTGCATAATAAAATCACAATAAGGAAAAAGAAATTTTAATTTCAAACTACTGTTCGGTTAGTGGGGAAGAGTATACTTAGATAAAGCTACGTCCCAATTAGTAGGAATAATGACAATCATGAAATGGTCACATATATTCAAATTCACACTATTTATTATAATTACATAAAATATAGTCATTGGTGGAATTTGAATTCCACTTTGCCCAGGAAAATTTTGAATAATGCAACTATTTCATGAGATTTCTTTTTCATACTAATTGGACTTGGCCATACCATATGTGGAAAAAAAAAAAAAGCCAGTTTCCAGGTAAGACCAGAATAAATAAACCTTAACAAGATTCTTAAACATAGGAATGAGATATGGAAATGTGAGTAAAGAGCAATATGTAATTCATTTCCCTTGCCCGATATTAGAAAATAAAATGCATGTCTTATTTCTTCTCTCCTCAGTTACTAGAAGATTAGTTCATTGCCATCTTCCAAAAATCTCTGAAAGACCCATAAAATCATAAAAGGTTAAGTTGTGAAAGGTATTCTAGAGGTCATTTAGTCCAATCTGTGACATGCAGAAGTGTTGCTCTGGGATATCCTTGATGAGAAATCACCTGATTAAATGTTTCCAAGGATAGGTGTCTCCTTACTTCATTAGATAGTAATATTTTGAATGGTTTTGAAATACTTATGTTCAAAAAGTTCATTATAATTGCTAAAAAGTGATTTCTTCTATAGAACTGAAATCTGACTACCCATAATTTACACACACTTGTTCTAGTTTTGCACAGAGTCCAAAGCAGATTATCTCTCCTCCACAAGAATGTTATCCAAATATTTTAAAATAATGACCACCTCTCTCTACCTTGTCTTTCCAAATACTTTCAACAGAATTTTCTATAAGATAGTTTCTATAATTATTTTTAGTCTAGACACATGGTTTCATCGATAGATAACATAGTGAGCTGCTTTGCAATTTAAAGACTTATTGAGAAACTAGAGGTAGTATCTCAATCAATCAACAAGCATTTACTGTGTAGCAGATTCTGTGCTAACAGATGGGGGATAAAAAGGTCAAAGTGAAATAATCCCTGCCCTCCTGAAGAATACATGGACATACACTATATAAGTATAAAGGAAATTCACATATACTTACACATACCATATATGCATATATTCTATATAATAGGCATACACAGATGTGAATATGCATGTGTGTATATATACATACATATATGTGTGTATACACACATGTACATATGTAAATTTGGGGAAAGGGATTAGTAACAGAATGAGTTGGGAAAAACCTGAAGATAATGCTTTAGTTGGAGTTTGAAGAAAGCTAAGGATTTTTAAAAGCAGAAATGAGGAGGGAGGCATTCTAGGCATAGTGACCAGGAATGTATCTAGTATTATCTCTGCTAAACTACTTCCTTTTTCTTAAGAATAATAATCATATTTAATAGAAGATTTAACTAGCATGTTAAAATTTGAAAAGAGCTTCACACATATTAATTCATTTGATCCTCCCCGCAACCCTGAAAGTGGTTTGACTATTTCCATTTTACATATAAATAAACTGAAAAGTTATATGACTTGCCCAATAACATGATTATTAAGTCCCTTACTTGTATTTGTTGTCTTTCCCTTTGGTGAAAATCTAGTGTCTCTCCTGAAATGTGGCTTATATGTACTGTTAGTTATCTTTTTCCACATATATGTGTATATACCTATTAACACATATATTTTATATTGTATGTGTAGAGATATAAATCTTCCTTTGTATCACCAACAATGCCTAACACAATATCTTGAAGATAAAAGGCACTCTATAAATGTCTGACTGTTTTTATTATCACTATAAATGAAAGCCTGAAAACAAAACTCAGTAGATAGAGAATTGTGATTGTCTTGTCTGTATATTCCTTTCCTAATAAATCAATCTTCTGCTCATCTCTTTCTATTAAGAGGTAGACTGGGAGAAAGGTTCCTTTTTGGTTTCCAAATAATTTTTCCAATTTAGAATTATTTCAAAGGAAAAAAATTTCTTCCTCCATAGAAAGTGTTAGTATCATTTATATATTTTCATCTTATTCTAGGTACTTAAGTAAGTTGTTCTGACTCATTGATGTGGCTATTTAAAAAAAAAAAACAAATAGCAAAAATCAAATAGAAATGTTATACATACATACATATATATATATATACATACATTATATATACATATATATATAAAGAGAGAGAGAGAGAGAGAGAGAGAGAGAGAGAGAGAGACATATATAGAGAAATGGTTGCTAGATTCTTTCACTTTATTACTGGCACAATACAATTAGAAACTATGAATCTTAATCTTAATTTCATGATTACTTAAAGTTTTGCCATAAAAATTTAAGTTATCTTAATTATATTACTTATCTCAAAAAAAATCTCATCCTTTTTGATATCTATAAATTTGATCTGATTAGTAAAAGTCAAGAATTTGCACACACCCTAAAGACCACAATACAATAGAATGTTGAACTTATGAATCTTGGAGTATGAAATAAGTCACTTTTTATTGATATGGCCTTGGACAAATTTAATCTATCTGGGAGTTGGTATCCTTATCTATAAAATCAGGGCATTGGTTTGAATGCGTTCCATAATCCCTTGATCATAAAATAGATACTGAATAAGTCTATTTCTAATATGTGAAGGTAGAGTCAACATAAGTCATTGGAAAAATAAAGCTATTAGGTTCTTCAAGAATGTATATATAAAGTAAGTACTTAAATATTATTGAAGAAAAGTAAAATGAGGAGGTAGGGACTGATCATCTTTAACATGATAAAAACTCAAAGGGAAAAGGTCTACTTGTTGGATTCCTAAAGAAATTCAACTACCTGACTAGGGCAAATAACTTCCAAGGTCCCCTTGAATGGCAGAATTCTATTCTCCTATTAGTCAACATTAGCACACAATCAGAACTCATATTCTGAAAATGAACCACATATATTCAACAGTGAAACTCTCCTGGTTACAGTATCTTTCACTTTCTCATGAACTTTTTGATTGTTAAATTCCGTTTTACACAAGTAGTTCCATGAAGAGGCTTTTATTTACTTTGCATTATATGCTGTTAGGCTTGTGGATTTAATTTTCTTGGACCATTTAAAATTACATTTGTATAGGCAGCTGTTTCTGAGTTTAAAGAGAAATCTGGATCACAGTCTTCATCTGGGTCATAGTCTACAATCTTCCAGGAAATGTTTGTAGTTAAGACCTTCTGTTGAGGGAAGTAATATGATCTGGTACACTATAAAATGTGAGCTCAATAGTTCAGGCCTGTATATGTAAGGAGAAATGACCTAATTTGACCAAATTTCTGCCAATGCCTTAATTAATAACACTGTTGTAACCCTTGGGTTGACCATCTTCTGGAGTCATTTTTGGTCCTTTCCATCAGGTTATTCTCATGATCCATTTTGTACTTAACTGTAAAAGGACAATCAGATCGGTAAGAGTCTTTCAGAGCCACAACACAAAAGTCTGAGAGGGAAGCTATAAATCCAAAATAAACTGATTTTGTTTTAATTTATAATTTTGAGGGACCAGACCAGACAAATAATTACCATTACAATTAGAAAAGAAGGGTGTAGCCACATTTATCAAACTGTGAAGATACATGCAGTTAACTGTGCACAAATAAAAATAAATTGAGTTTAATTTGTTTATATTTAACTATTTATGAATTCTAATTTTACATAAAGATGACTACTTTAATTACTCAAGGGAAGGGTAATGTCCAAAATTATGACTTTCTTTTCACTCTTTTTTGATGCTGACAAAGGGAACAGATATTAAACAGAGGGTTCAATGAAAATGAGAAAAATAATTAAGGAAACTGACCTTAAAAAAGGCAAACCATTTGTAATCATTTAGCACAACTTCAAAACCTTGATTGTAAATGATAGTGAAGAAGCCAGAATTGCCAAAGTCATCAGTTGCTGTATCTAACTTCTGCAGGTGTACTATTACTTTCTTTCTTGGTGGCCCTGAGGACAAGAAATGGCAAAGAAAAGTTAGACATTTAAGAAACAGCGATAAATACTTCTCATTCATTTTTTTTTCTATCCTAATCAAGTTGCTTTTTAATCATGCATCAGATTTGGGCTCTTTTCATCCTCTATTGAAAACAAGATGATCCTCATTTTTGATCAAGTCCTGTGAAACACAATCTTGCAACTGTATTGTTACTTGGTCCTGTGGAAAAGGCTATGTTCTTAAGCAAGAAGGCTGTGGAGAATTTTCTAATAGTCTTGTGATAGTCATCCACCTCCAGAGAGAGGGATATGGGGATTGAATGTGGATCACAACACAGTATTTTCACCTTTTTTTTTTTTTTAATTCTGTTTGTTTGCTTGCTTGTTTTTTTCATTCTCATTGTTTCCTTTTGATCTGGTTTTTCTTGTGCAGCATGATAAATGTGGAAATATATTTAAAAGAATTGCACATGTTTAACCTACAGAGTTGCTTGCTATCTAGGGGAAGAGAGAGGTGAGGAGGGAAGGAGAAAAAACTGGAACATAAGGGTTTTGAAAGTTTTGAAAATTATCTTTGCATGCATTTTGAAAAATAAAAAGGTTTTATTATATATATATATTTTAAAATGGCCATCCCTAGAAAGATAGCAACACAAAAGGAAATAGATAAAACTGGGCTTGGTATCAGGAAGCCGTGAGTTCAAATTTGGCCTAAAATATTTGTCACTTCTGTGATATTGGACAAGTCACCTCAATGGTCACTGCTTCAGCTTCTTTAACTGTAAAATAGTGATAATTATATCACCTATCTCAACTGGTAAGAAATAATAAAAAATACCTACTTTTGAAGTATTTAGCACAGTGCCTAGGAACACAGTATGTACTTAATAAATGTATCCCCTTTCTTTATGCTCATCTAAATTCTTAATATGGATAATTCTGAAGCATACTGAGTGTTGTTCTTCTGCAGAATTTAACTGCACTGACTAACCAAAGTATAGCAAATATTTTCTTCTTTGGAGATATGACAATGTATTGTTGGAGGTCTCTTTAGGTATTGAACCCTAAAAGCATCATTATTTTTTTTTTTTTGTTACTTTACTTCAAGAGTTTCTCCATGAAGGTTCCCCACATCCAATTAAATATATGCTAATCACAAATGCTCCACACACTGGTAGACATAGGATCATAGATCCAGAACTAGAAGAAGTTCTAGAGGCCATATCATTCAAACTCCCCATTTTGTAGATGACAAATTGTACAGAGATAAGGCTCAAAGAGATTAAGTGATTTGCCTAGAGTCAAATAGTTAAGGCACACATGAGACAAGTTGACAACTCAAACTTTTCTGATTCCAATTTCAGTACTCTACTGTCTCTTGCTAATTTTTATGACTTGCATTAGCTTGACAAATTGATCCTCTACGGATCAGTCTTTTAGTGATAAACTTCATCATTTAAGCTGGTTCTCAGACAACAGCTTATCATAAGGCTCTCCTTCTCTCAAGTCTTACTTAACAGGATCTATTAGACTTTGAACTCCCAACATACATATCTTTTGAGAATCAAACACATGTCCCTGCCCTAAGAAAACATCAGAGGTTGACTTGAGGATCTCTAACATATTTTATGTTGCCTCCATAGCTTGGACTGTATCCACATTATGGGACTTGAACTCTATTTTATGAGATATAGGATAATTTTTTTTGCTCATATCCAAAGTTGAAACTCATTTTGGCCAGCTAGCTGCCAGGCTAAACTTGTCCCGGGATGCATAACTTCCATAAGGAAAAACAGACCAAAACTTCTATAATGCTTCTACAACCTGGAGTTGTACACTTAAGTGATTTTTTTTAGTACATAAAAAACTAGTATCTGCTTTCAAGGAACTCAGTCTAATGCCAGGTCATGCCCAATAATTAATAAAAAAAAAAAAAAAAAAGAAATAGTCATACCTTGAAACTAGAGCAGTAGGCTTATGATATATTTAAATAAGTACCTTTTGGGGGGAAACTCCACAACTGTCAGCTTCCTCTTTTCACCTCTCTTCCAATATAATATGGAAGTTTCCTTTGCTGTATCCTAAATTATGTTCTAAATTCATTTCTTTTCCCAGGCAAACTCATAATCCCAAAGGGATCTAGCCATAATCTTTGATTTCATGCAACTGATTAAACTAGTATCAAAAAACCCAAAAAAACCAAAACACATGTTCCAAATTCGGGTTCTGTCCAGAATCTTAGGTCTTAGGGGGAAATGAAAAAGGGAGGAGAGAAATTGCTAGCTTTAGAAAGGACCTAGGAATCAAGGTGACTGTAATCTGCCAGCCTAAAGAGTGAAATTAATAAAGAAATCCATTTAGATCAGAAGATGCCTTTAGACTAATGATGAGGTATATTACCTGTGTCCAGAGAAAGAACTGATACTGTTTGAATTCAGACTGAAGCATATTTTTCACTTTCTTTCTTTTTCTCGATTCTTCATGTACAAAATGACTAATATGGAAATTTTACACAATTACATATGTATAACCTATATCTGATTATTTACTATCTCAGGGAGGGGGGTGGGGAAGAATAGAGAGAGAGAGTGGAATAGAATTTGGAACTCAAAACTTTTTTAAAATGTTAAAAAAAATCATTTTAACACGTGACTGAGGGAAAATAAAATATATTCTTAAAAAAGAAGTTGCCTTTAGAATTAGATTTATAAGATACTACAACAAATACCAAAGTACAATGATATCCCGGTTACACAGGAAACTCCTAGAGGGCAAAGATTTTGCTATTGTTTTGGGATGTTTTTGTTTGTATTTTGCATTTCTTTGAATCTACAAAGCTCAGCACAGGACCATACATGTAATAATAGGCTCTTAATAAATGCATGTTGATTGATAAGTAACCTATTCCACAGAGGATCTTTAAGAGTTTGAAGGATTAGGGAAAAAAAAAAATAAAGTTCATAAGGACTCAACTTGCCTTACTTTGAGCTGAAGTATGAGGGGTTCTGGTCCTCAAATCCAGGCAGTAGTGTCTCAATCTAGTGTTAAAGAGAAGAGGGGCCAAGAACAAGAGGGCCCCGGGGCATTTCAGTGTAAACTCTTAATAAACTCACCTGAATTGAATTGAAAGGAAGAAAAATGAAAAAGGTAGTGGGGGAGGGGATAAGGGAAAGGAAAGGGCCTCACTACCTGTTATGATAGGAGGAAGGCATTCTCAAATAAAAGAAAAGGAAGAAGTGGGGTAGGGGTTCTAGGCACTTACCCAACACAGAGCAGTTGATGCTGTTGTCCGGAGACCCCAGTCCGTCGGACACCTGGAAAACCCAGGTGCCCAGCAGATCAGAGTAAGTGCAATTGGCGGGAGTGTCTGAGAAGGCAGGGCGGACCTCAGAGAGAAGGAAGAGGACAGGCAGCAACCAGCAGCCCCACAGTCTCATCCTACCAAGTAGGCACGCGGCGCGGGGTCCTGGCTCCTGTGGAAGGTGCTCTGAGGGGAACGCAGCCCAGCTGCAATGAAGTCAGGAGCAAGGCCACCGCGGGTGTAAGGATTATAAAGCTCAGCAGCTTTAGGGGGCCGGAAAAGAGGAGGCCCCAGAGGGATCACGCGGTGGGGGCGAGATAGGGGAGGGGGGAAAAGGGAACTGTCACACGTACCCCGCCTCCCCACCCCCGCCCCTGCCTGGCCTCTGGCCCGCCCCTTTCAAAGTTTGGGGACTTGGGTAGGCTCTGGGACGCCAAGAGACCGGGTCTGGTGGATGTGTTGCGCTGGCCCCCTTGCTCTAGGGTTGCCTCTGGAGAAGGGATGAAGGGGAACGGAACGGGACGCACTGGACTGGGCTCCCTGGAGACTAAAAGAAGGAAGGGCTTATAAACCCCGCAAGGTCCAGGAATTCCGAACACCCACAGACTCAAGTTTCTAGTGCTCAATCAAAAGGAAGCAGTTAGCCTGAGTTACTGCTGGGTCAGAACCTCAGAATATTAATGACGTGTCCTGAGAAAGTTAGCTTCCCAGCTGCTTAGCTGGACAGAGGATCGGCTGGCCTCTGACTTCAGTAAAGGGCTGCGAAGGGGGAAGGGGGGAAAGGAGAGGAAGGTGGCGGAGAGAAGACAAATCTTTCCTTAACAATTTCTCAAATGAATACTGCACTAGCCCAGCACTGAGGTGCTATTTCTCTTCTACACCCCTATCCCCGCCCCCGCCTTGTTTTTTCCTTTCTCCAACTTTTGTGACCTTGCCTTCCTAAGGGTCCCTTACTTCATTGTCCAGTTAATTTCTTTTGATTCCTAAATTAATTTACCCCCTCCGGGAAGTTCCCTAAGACTTTCGGCTCCCCGCCCTTCCCCCCACCCCCACCGTAGCACTTTGCACTTCTTTAAAGTACTTAATCTGGTAATGTTTTGCATTTTGGTTAATTGTAGAAAAACCTTATCTATCTATGGTATTCCAAGATCCACTTAGGCCAGAGGCTGAATTACTTGAACTTTGTGTTTTTCCCAGTACCTAGCACATTACTCTGCACAGAAAACTTAATAAATATTTGTTAATATTTTCTCAGGGATTTTGTTCTGACTACTTACCTGTATGTGAAAGGGAGAATTTGTATTTCTGATTTCTATCAGGCTAGAATATATTTAAAACCTTGGACGTTTTGGAGGCTGAGTAGGTGATATTGACCTAAGCTGAATGACTATTTTGGGGGTATATTGTAGCAGGCTTTCTTATTTAGTTACAGTATGTGTTATAGCTGGGGGTTGAGGTTCCTGGATAAACTTTTTTTTTTAAACCCTTCCCCCTCCAAAAAATTATATTCTGATTTATATTCCTGGGGTAAGCTAACTTTAAAAAAAAAAAAATCCATCCCCCACCCCCACTCCCAACGTTTTTCTCTTCTCTTTCCTTTTTTCCTTTCCTCTTCTTCTTTTCCTAAGTTCTGGGGTAGATTTAATCAGATAAATAAGGAGTAGCTACACTTACATTCTTGAATAAACAAGAGAAGCAAGGCGGTAGCCAAAACATTTTTTCAGCTCTTATTACTTTGTTTAAAATTAGCCTGCTGGAAATTTGAGAGGTAGGTAAGATATTTAAAAATCCTGATAGTGTATACAAATATAAATTTAAGATTGTAACTGTGTCACAAAGAATCAGTGGGAAAAGTACTTTGGTTAGTTAATGAGCTTTTGACAATTATGTTATATATCATTCTTGTTCAACAGTTGAATCTCAGGGTTTCCTTACAAATTCTTCAATCCAAGCAATTATACTAGTCACTTGTAGAAAACTCTGACCTTCAAAACGAGTACATGACTTGGGCATAAAGGATGGCACCATAAACAAATTAGGAGAACAAGGGATAATTTACTTATCAGATCTTTGGAGAAGGGAGGAATTTTTGACCAAAAAACTAGAGACCATGAAAGGCAAAATGGACAACTTAGATTACATTAGATACAAGTTTTTGTACAAACAAAATCAACAGAATCAAGATGAAATGAGAAGTACAAAACTGGGGAAAAAAATCTTTACAGCCAGTGTTTCTGTAAACTGCTAAAATTTTGCTAATTTTAGCAAATTGCTAAAATATATAAAGAATTGTGTCAGATTTATAAGAATACAAGTCATTCCCCAAATGATAAATGGTCAAAGGTTCAGATGATGAAATTAAAGCCATCTATAGTTATATGAAAAAAAAAGTTCTAAATCACTATTGATTAGAGAAATGCAAATTAAAGCAGTTCTGAGGTACCATCTCACACCTTTCAGATTGGCTTAGATGACAGGAAAAGATAATGATAAATGTTGGAGGGGATGTGGAAAAATTGGGACACTACTGCATTGTTGATGGAATAATGGAATGATCCAACCATTCAGGAAAGCAATTTGGAACTATGCTCAAAGGCCTATCAAACTGTGCATACCCTTTGACCCAGCAGTGTCATACTGGATCTGTATTCTAAGAAAATCATAAAGGAAGGAAAAGGATTTAGATGCGCAAAAATATTTCTAGCCTGTCTTTTTGTGATAGAAAGAATTAGAAAATGAGTAGATATTCGTCAATTGAGGAATGGCAGAAGTTGTAGATGAAGGTATATCTTCTATACCTTCTATAAAAAATGATGAACAAGCTGATTTTAGAAAGGCCTGGAAAGATTTACATGAATTGATGCTGAGTGAAACAAGCAAACCAGGAATACATTGTACATAGTAAAAGCAAGAATGAGTGATGATCAACTATGAAAGACTTGGTTGTTCTCAGTGGTTCAGTGATCCAAAGCAATCTCAATAGACTTTGGATAGAAAATACCATCTGCATCCAGAAAAAGAACTAAGGAGACAACATATGCTATGTTCACTTCTTTTTTTCTGATTTTTTTTTTTATCCCTCCCATGGTTTTCCTCTTTTGCTCTGATTTTTCTCTCCCAACATGATTCATAAGACATTGTGTATTAAAAGTAAATAAATTTATTAGGAAAAAAAAAGAAAATTCTGATCTTCATTTTCTTCACTGGTAAAATAAAGGGTACAGTTGAAAAGGATCTGGGTTTAAATCTAGTTTCTGAGGCAACCATACTTACTCTGAGCACATTTGGGCTCTAGTCCTATGAATGTTAAGCAACTTCTAGACTTTATGTTACAGTAACATAGTAGTAACATGGTAGTAATCTGTTAAGTAGAAGGAATTCCCCATAGAAGGCCTAAAAAACTGATTCAGTCTTTTTTTTTTTTTTTTTTTTCCCAATTGTGCCCAAGTCTTGGTGATTTCATTTGGGGATTTCTTGGCAAAGATGCTAGAGTAGTTTTGCCATTTCCTTCTCCAGCTTATTGTTACAGATGAGGGACCAAGATAAAGAGTTTAGTAACTTGCCCAGGTTCACACAGCTGATAAGAGTCGGGGCTGTATTTGAACTCAGGAAGATGAGTCCTCCTGACACCAGGCCTGATGTTCTATCTACTGGGCCACCTTTCTTTCTTATAAGACCGATACTGAAACTAAATTAAAGGAAGAAAACTAGTAAACCACACTTGTGTGGTCTGACCTTTCTGGAGATAGTTTAGGGTTTGTGAAAGATTATAAAAATAACTATAAAATTTTTTTCCTCAAGAACCTTGTTAAGTAGGCAGTAAATATATCATTACAAACTCCATTTTGCAGATGAGGAAACTAAATCTATTTAACTTTCATGAGCTCACACAGATGGAAAATGCTTTACCTAGAATTCACACTCAAGTTCCCGACTTCATGTTCATATATATATACCAGACTTAATTATCTCCGAGGTCTTTTCCAGCTCTGAAGTTCTGCAATTCTGCTAATAATTCTGCCACCACACACCATACTATTTCTGCTATCAGCAATTTAATTCCTTTTACTGGAAGTTTTCAAATATACCAGGGTTTTCAGAGGAAAAAATAAGGAAGCTTTTTTCCTTCAACTTGCATCTTGAAAAAAATAAGCTGTAATATTCTCTTTCCTCTCAGGGAATTGCTCAAGACCTTAGTTCACATTTAGTATCAAGGATCTTACATGAGTGACCTTTATGGAAGACAAGTAGCAGCCTTTATCAAGGAAACTAGGACTTCATTTTTTTCCTGAAGTAAATAAAGCATGTCTTACATATGTATATATGTATGTATGCATATGTATTTGTACACATGTATATTGTGTATGTGTGTGTATGTGTGTAGAAAGTTATCCCCAACATCTATATAAATTGCTGTGAAAAGTACGAAAAAACAGACTAACTTGATTTTCTCCCCAGCACTCTTCATTGGGGATCTTGGAATTTAAGTGAGTATACTAAAGGTACTTTCCCAAGAATTATTTTTGACAGATGTTAAGGATTAAGTAAGAATGCTGTATATTTGGTAACTTGATCTGATGTATCATTAAGTGTTGAGCAATAGGACCAACCTCCCTCTCATCATCTGTGTGACAGTGTCCTTTTTTTTTTCTGTATTTCTTTCATCTTATTTTACATTGTTTCTTTCATTTATTTATTCATTTTTTGCCAAAAAGGTAAAA
This sequence comes from Sarcophilus harrisii, assembly GCF_902635505.1. Lineage (NCBI taxonomy): Eukaryota > Metazoa > Chordata > Mammalia > Dasyuromorphia > Dasyuridae > Sarcophilus > Sarcophilus harrisii. The sequence goes on from NC_045428.1 coordinate 515,917,700, forward strand.
AAAAATATGCAGACATATAAGGTGAATTCATGTTCTCTCTTTTTTTAGGCTCCCACCTGTGGACATCTTACTGGTTTTCCCCTTTAAAAGCATTCTCATTTTCCCAGATGAATTTATCACATCCTAGTTTTTATTCTATATATATATATATATATATATATATATATATATATATATATATATATATGCTTTATTTCTCTGATTATACATTAAACTTCATGAAGATGGGAACCACATTTGAGCAACTATATTTATGTTCAGGAAGATTGGCTTCCAATTTCACTTCTGACAATTAACTAGCACTGAAATCTCAAGCAAGTCACTCAATCTTTATGGATTTTATTTTTCTCTAATTTAATCCAATTTAGTAAATATTTATTTAGTACTTACTATGTTCCAGGCATTATGCTAAGCCTTGGGAAGATAATTAATAAAAAAACATACAATATCTGACCTCAAGGAATTTATAATCCAATGGAGAAGAAAAGATACAAAAAAAAGGTATTAATAAAAATGAAGGGGCTGAACTCATTAATATCCAGAGACTTTTCCTACTTTACTTCTCCATGATTTGAAGTTATACTATCTCTTTGGGCTTCATCATTTTCAACTGTAAAATTGGAGTAATACTACATTAGAAAATAGGAATTACAATGAAAAGCCATCGAGAACTTCCAAATTCTTCCAATAATCTAGATTTGTAAATTTAGAATCAATTTTGACCTTTCATTGTCTATAATCCTCCCATTACCATCTAATCATTTGCCAAGATTTGATGATTCTTTTAACCTTTGAAAAGTATTCTAAATCGTCTGATTCTTTTTGTACAGCAAAATAACATTTTGGTCATGTATACTTATTGTGTATCTAAGTTATATTTTAATATATTTAACATCTACTGGTCATCCTGCCATCTAGGGGAGGGGGTGGGGGGGTAAGAGGTGAAAAATTGGAACAAGAGGTTTGGCAATTGTTAATGCTGTAAAGTTACCCATGTATATATCCTGTAAATAAAAGGCTATTAAAAAAAAAAGAAAAGAAAAGTATTCTAAATCTATCTTGTTCTGTTCATTAATGTGGCCACCACCCTAGTTCAGATCCTCTTCCCATGACTATTACAATAGTTTATTAGTTTATTTTTATGCTTCCATTTTCCTTACTCTACAATACAGACAGCTGCCAAAATAATCTTTATAAAGCAAAATTATGACCTTGTCACTTTCCTGTTGAAGAATTATCAATTACTTCCTATTATCTACAGGATAAAAGGCAGAGGGAGAGGATAGATCCTGGAGTAGTGGTCCAAGGAATCCTAAAGTGTGAGACAAAATTGAATGACAACGTGTTCTACTTCCAACCTATGATTTTCAGATTTATTTCATGTTTTTGTTCACAACACACCATGCTTTTAGCTACACTGACCTATTTGCTCACCAAACTGGAGATGCTATCCCCCTCCTACCTGCTCATATATGGAATCACCTCTGTCTGCTCTTTAGGATTCAGTTTTAAGGTTCAACTCACCATTAAGTGAAATAATTCCTCATTTCACTAGACATTAGTGCTCTCTCCTCTTTTGAAATTGCCCTTTAATTATCTGTCTGTAACATATTATTTCTTTTTCCCAGTAGAATATAAATTTCTTATAAATTTTTAAAAATTTTTGTCTAAATTGTCTACAACACTAATTCTTAGTTTAGTGCCTAAATCATAATAATTACTTGATAAATGTTTGCTAAATTTAATTGAATTTATTGAATGATGGATCAATGTTGAATAAATTATGAACAAAACAAAAATAAATTCAGGCCAAACTATAAGGAAAGCAATCCAAGGCCCAAAGCAGGTTAGAGTATGAATAGTTATAGGATAAGAACATTCATCTTTTTATTAGAGATGAGTATGTGACATGGGAACATTTAAAACAATTTCACATTTACCAGAAGTTCAAAAGATCTATTCTCCAGGTGCAGTGAGTCATAAAGATCTTTTTGCAGTTAATTTATTAACTTATAGAATCATAGAATCTAAGAATTGAAAGGGACCTCAGAGAGTACCTAGTTTGACTTTTATCTGAAAACTAATCCTTTTTTTTTTTTTTTTGTAAGCATTTTTAAAAAATTATAGCTTTTTATATACAAAACATATGCACGGGTAATTTTTCGACATTGACCTTGCAAAAACTTGTTTCAACTTTCCCCTCCTTCCCTCCATCCCCTCCCCTAGATGGCAGATAGTCCCATACGTGTTAAATATCTTAAAGTATATGTTAAATCCAATATATGTATACATATTTATACAGTTATCCTATTTTACAAGAAAGATCAGATTTAGAAAGAAGGTAAAAATGACATGAGAAGAAAAAAAATGCAAGCAAACAATAACAGAGCAGAAATGTTATGTTGTGGTCCACACTCATTTCCCATAGTTCTCTCTCTGGTTGTAGCTGGTTCTGTTCATTACAGATCAATTGGAATGGATTTAGATCCTCTCATTGTTGAAGAGGGCCACTTCCATCAGAATATAGCCTCATATAGTATTGCTGTTGAAGTGTATAATGATTTCCTGGTTCTGCTCATTTCACTTAGCATCAATTCTTGTAAATCTCTCCAGGCCTCTCTGTACTCATCCTGCTGGTCATTTCTTACAGAACAATAATATTTCATAACATTCATATACTACAGTTTACTCAGCCATTCTCCAATTGGTAGGCATCTATTCAGTTTCTAGTTTCTAGCCACTATGAAAAGGGCTGCCACAAACATTTTGGCACATACAAGTTCCTTTTCCTTCTTTAAGATCTTTTGGGAATATAAGCCCAGTAGTAACACAGCTAGATCAAAGGGCATGCACAGTTTGATAACTTTTTGGGCATAATTCCAGATTGCTCTCTAGAATGGTTGGATCCATTCACAACCCCACCCACAATGCATCAGGGTCCCAATTTTCCTACATCCCCTCCAAGATTCTTTTCCTGTCATTTTAGCCAATCTGACAGGTATGTAATGGCATCTCAGAGTTGTCTTAATTTGCATTTCTCTGATCAATAATGATTTGGAGCACCTTTTCATATGACTAGAAATAGTTTCAATTTCTTCATCTGAAAATTGCCTATTCATATCCTTTGACCATGTATCAGTTGAAGAATGGCTTGATTTCTTAGAAATTAGATTCAATTCTCTATATATTTTGGAGATGAGGCCTTTATCAGAACCTTTAGCTGTAAAAATGTTTTCCCATTTTATTGGTTCCCTTCTAATCCTGTCTGCATTCATTTTATTTGTACAAAAGCTTTTTTAACTTAATATAATCAAAATTTTCTATTCTGTGATCAATAATGACCTCTAGTTCTTTTTTGGTCACAAATTCCTTCCTCCTCCACAGATCTGAGAAGTAAGCTATCCTATGTTCTTCTAATTTATTTATAATCTCATTCTTTATGCCTAGATCATGAACCCATTTTGATCTTATCTTGGTGTTAAGTATGGTGTTAAGTTTCTGCTATACTAATTTCCAGTTTTCCTAGCAATTTTGTCAAATGATGAATTCTTATCCCAAAACCTGGAGTCTTTGAGTTTGTCAAACACTAGATTGCTATGGTTATTCACTATTTTATCCTGTGAACCTTACCTGTTCCACTGATCAACTAGTCTATTTCTTAGCCAATATCAAATGGTTTTTGTTGACCACTGCTTTAGAATATAGTTTTAGCTCTGGTACAGCTAGGTCATCTTTATTCAATTTTTTTTTTTCATTAGTTCCCTTGAAATTCTTGACCTTTTGTTCTTCCAGATGAATTTTGTTGTTATTTTTTCTAGGTCATTAAAATAGTTTCTTGGGAGTATGGTATAGCACTAAATAAATAGATAAGTTTAGATTGTATTATCATATTTATTATATTCACTCAACCTATTCAGGAGCACTTGATATTTTTCCAATTGTTTAGATCTGACTTTATTTGTGTGGAAACTGTTTTGAAGAAAACTAATCCTTCTTACAAGAACCTCAATGGTCATCAGCCTTCAATTGAAGGCCTTTAGTGAGAGGAACTTTCCAAGGCAGCTCTTCCACTTTGGAGGCAATATCATAATATGAAGGAGAAATCTGTATTGCTGTAACTTTTGCCTATTTTTTCTATTTCTGCTCTCCAGGAGCAAGGAGAATAAGTCCATTTCCTCTTCCATGAAAGAGTTCTTTAAAGCACTGAAGATGCTGCCCTGACCCCTACATTTCATCTGCAGGCTACATGTCCTGTTTTCTCCAATTAGTAGGTAGACAGCATGTTTTCAAGGTCATTCTGCAAACAGACAACAAATTGGAATTCAATATTGAATAAAATAGCAGACTAGATTGCTTCTGGGAAATCATTGGTCCTTTTTATGACCCAAGAGGATATTTTATGACTATGACTCATGGATTAATACAGTGTCAAAAAAAATGAAGTTGAATATTATTAAAAGGGTAATAGAGAGGAACATAGCAGATATGGATAGGCTATAGTATATACTATTTTTTAAAATATTACCAAAAAAGGAGTCCTGCAGGAGAAATAGAGTAAACTATTTTAACTGATTGATTTATGGACACCAAGAGATGTATGTATATTAAGTAGAGTGAAGAATGAAAATATGCAGCAGCAAGACATCTAGATGGAGCCCCTAGACATATTGGGTGAATACCCAGTATCTGCTCTGGCAGTTGTTCAGGCTAAATGGTAAAATGAATATGAAACTAATTTGTTTAAAAAGGTAGGAAGCAGCGGGAGGCTACATATATGTAAATTATCATTACTGCCCTAATTTTACTTTTAAATGATAACAATTGGGTATAAAACAAATTGACCATAGATGGTAGTTTTGAAGTTGTAGAGGGAGGCAACTTCTTGTGGAGATTTTATAGAAAGATGCAAGTAAGAGCCACATAGAATGATAACATTTAGATGGTTTGTGAGTTGTACCATTACAAATAGTACCCTCACATCAGTAAGATCATAAGTCTGCAAAAGGTTCAAAAGATGTGCAGATGCTGAGATAAAAGTTAAAAGATACAAGTGCTATTTGAGTGGTCTAGAAATTGTTATCCTATTGATCTGTGATTCCTTTCAGATTCCCAGCCCCTCCTGGCTGAGGCATATCCTGCCCAGACAAGATGTCTTTCCAGGATGCCAGAGCCTTTGATTCAGTTATAAATCCTGGTCAAAAAGTATCCCTTTGAATTCCAATAGGAGAACTGGGCTTGTCCCAGCTCCCATTCTGACTTGCTTGGGTTGCCCAGCCCTCACTGGTTCTTATCTGCTTGAGCTTCCCAGTCCCCACCAAGGCACCCAATATAATAAGCTTCCATCAACTAAAGTCTTCAAAGATGGACCTTGGCAGCTCTCTTTACTGCCAGGACCTTCTGTCCACTGAGAACTGCATCCTCAGTGCAAAACTCCATTTTCCATAGATTTGCCACTATAGAAGTCAGTCTCTGGGTAAACTGATTTCTATCTAACAATAAACTTTCATTTTGCAACTAATATTCAGGAATGAGTGAATTCTTTCACTCCTAAAACCTATGGCCGATTTAAAGGGGATTCTTAATAACTCTCTTATAGCCACTAACCTCTAGACCACCAGGAATCTAGACCACTCAAATAGCATTAATACCATATAGGTTTAAGTAAGTCACAGTAACTGCCACCAAGTGATTACAATCTCATAAAAGAAATAAGATGTTGTAATCATACCCAGCTTCCTTTCCTGACCAGTCATTTCACAATAACTTTGTTAATTCATTTTAATAAAAGATATTTCATGTGAAACATGGTTAATATATTAAACCCAAATCTTACCTTCAGATCACTCTGCTCTTATATTGGATGGCCAAACACCCATTTGTAGTAAGAGTAAATAATTAACACTAAAGTTAGCATATGCATAGAAATATACACAAAATAGGATCAATGTGAGTAAATACTGAGCACTTGTGTAAATTGAGGCAATACCTTAATTAGGTGCTATAGTAGATTGAGTACTAGAATCAGGAAGATCTAAACTCAACATCTAGCTCAGATTTTATTAGCTGTGTGACTCAAAGCAAATCACTTAACCTCTATCTTAGTTTTCTTAACTGTAAAATGGGGATAATATTAGCACCTATATATCACAAGTTTATTGTGAGACTTGAATGAGATAATATTTGAAAAGTACTTAGCAATGTCCCAGGCATATCATGGGAGTTTAATAAATCATCATTTTCTTCCTCTGGACCATAATACATGTGTTAAACTCCTGTGTTAAGACAGAGAGAGATTAGAGCAGATGATTTCTAGATCACTTCCAGGTCTAAATGTATGTGTCTATAATCTTATGATTTCATTCAAAAATGGGGGAAAAGGGAAGAGCATTCCTGGCTGGAGGATGGATAAAGGTAAGATTAAAGCTGGGCCTGAAATGATTACTAAAATTTCAATTAGTATGTGATGGGGGTAATATAAGATATTTGGGCTTTATGACATAAGTATAGAGGGACAGAACTCTAAAAAGGTATACTTGAATCTAGGTCAGCAAGGTATTTATAGTTAAGCATATACTTAGTACTTAGTATAGGTGAGGTAATGATTCTATGGCGTGCTCAATGTACTGTAGTCATGTAATCGTACTGAAAAGCATGGAGAATTGGACAAGAACAGTGCTGATGAACTTAAGGGGTATGGTGCTTCTCTCTTTCACAGCTCAGGGCATTCCCCATCTCCTGACCAATTTCCCTCAATTTTGCCTTCAGGGTGGAGGGAAGAGGGAGGAAAAGGAGTAGGAAGGTCAGTGACCTTCCCATGCACCACCCATGTAGCAGCTTTGCCCACCCCCTAAGACAGATTATACAGTCATTAGAGCTGACATTTGGCCCAGTCACTGGCCAAAGATTAAGGCAAACACATATATGTCTGGCATAGGAGGATCAATAGCAGCTGAAGTTAGTGCCTCCCCATTGTGATGGATGTTTAGAAATGAAACAGGAATTTTTACTCCTTTTGTAATCGAAAAAAATCCCCATCAATCTATGGGGAAGAAACTCCTTACCGCAGTTAGGATTACAATTGAGTACTTGGCTTTTTAGGTGAGTATTGTGTTTGCTTTCCATTTGGATATTTGTAGCTATAGCACGTTTAGTACTCTGAGTTTATGTTAAAGCCTTAGACAGATAACAAAAGTAGATTGTGTGTTAAATTCCACGGGGGAGGGAGGAGAGAATTGTAGGAAGATGTCAGAGTAGATCAGAAAATACCAAGATCTCCAGATTTTCCCCAGAATAGGATAAAATTTCACCTTAGGACAAACAGAAACCAGTGAAAGTCAAATAAGACTTGGGGCAGAACTGGGATTATCCTGGCACAATTGGGGAAGCCCAGAAGAAGGATCTCAAGGAAACAGGTAGCCTTGGGGCTAGCTGGGTTGGAAGGAAGGCCCAACTTTAACTACAGGAACTCCAGGACAGTGTGGGGAGTCTGCTGCCCAAGTCTGGGAAGATTGAAGGAACTTCTGCTGACAAGGAATGCCAAGTCAAACTGCGCTGTTGAGATGTAGCCCTGATGGAGTAGAAACCTGCACACCGGAAGAGTATAGAAGCAGTGGGACTGAAGCCACTTACAAGAGAGTGGAGTTCACCGTTTATCCCCAATTCTGAGGAGACAATTGAAGGAAGATCTGAAGCCAGAGGCACCATCCCTGACACTCCCTTCTCTATCCCACAGGTACACACACTCCATCCCAAGACTAGAGGTGATTATACTATAAAGTTCTTATTTTTAAAAATGAGCAAGCAAAGGAGAAAGAATCCAACCATAGAAAATACTATGGGAAAAGGGAAGAAATTCTGGGATTCATCTTCAGAAGATGATAGTGAAGTAAAAAAAAGCCTCCCCTCCCCAAAGAGTAATGTTAAATGGTTACCTGTCCCAAAAGAATTTCTAGAACTCAAAAAAAAAAAAAAATACTTTAAAAATTAAATGAGAGAGATTGAGAAAAAAACTAAAAAAAAAAAAAAATTAGAATCATCCAAGGAAAAAAAGACTATAAAAGAAAGTCAACCAAATAGAAAAGGAGATCCAGTATCTTTTTTTTTTTTTTAATTAAAGCTTTTTATTTTCAAAACATGCATGGATGATTTTCAACATTCACTCTTGCAAAACCTTATGTTCCAATTTTTTTTCCTTCCTTCCCCCCACTCCCTCCCCTAAATGGCAAATAATCCAATATATGTTAAACATATACAACTCTTCTGTACATATTTCCACAAATGAGATCCAGAGTCTTAAAGAAGAAAATGACTCTTTAAAAATTAGAATTGGTCAAGGGGATGCCAATAAAATTATGAAAATAAGAAATAATAAAACAAAATATAAAATATGAAAAAAAAGAGGATTTCAAATAGCTTATAAGAAAAACAACAGATCTGAAGAACAGATCAGAAGAGAAAACAGGAATGATTGGGGTAGAGCTAATTATGATGTGACTCAAAAATAAAAACTGTCTAGAAAAACCTAAAAATAGTAATATACAATTGTGGTGAAATGGCAAGAACCAACAGGCATTAGATGGGGGAGGAGACCTGGTAATTCTGAAAACCTACTGAATCTGGAATGGGCTAACGAGAGAAATCTCTATCTATCTATCTGCCGAAAATGATATAGTCAAAATCTATAAAGAAATAAAGGAGAAAGGAATAAGATAAGGTAGGGTTAGAGAAGGGTGTGGAATACAGTATGCAGATTAATGGAAAAGGGATGCAAAAGAAAAGATAAAGGAGAGATTCCTGGGAAGGGGTCCAAGGATGGGGGGATATCTCTGAAGTTAAGTAATAGTAAGGCAAGTCAATAGGTAAAAGTAAAGTAGAAGAGTTAGCAGGCATAGGAAATAAGAGATCTGCATAAACATAATAGCAATAATCAGAAGTAGAATTTATTAGATCTCATCGTAATCATTGATCACAGATAAAGTCAAACTTAAAGATTCAATCAAGAGAGTGAACTACATTATACAACAGCCACATTAATATTGTTTTAAATATATATCTATATATGGGTATATGTATATTTGAGTGGACATGTATATATATATATGTGTGTGTGTACATATGTGTACAAATGTATATATGTGTATACACACCCACACATCCACACACTTACCTATACACACACACACACACACACACACACACACAAATATGTCCAAGCTTAACTGCTTGGGAGAGGTGAGAAGGGGAGAAAAGGGGAAAAAGAATAAAAGAAAACGTATACAGCAAAGAACAAAAGAAAACCTATAAGGAAACAAAGAAAAGATGGACAGTTCAGTTATGAATATGTCTTCTATTATTATATATGCTTTCTTGAAATGGAAATTTTTTATCTATTTTGAATTCTCCCTATATTTTGCTGGGCATATAATAGTGTGTTTTTGTTACTATTATTGCTTTTCTGTCTTTCTTTTTCTATTTTTTCTTATTTTGGATTTAAGTTTTAAATAAATAAATATTTATATTAATAAATGAAATTGATGCTAAAAAGATTTATGTTCAAATTCTGTTTTAGGTATTTAATAACTGCATGACTTTAGGGAAGTCCTCACAGGAGGTTGTTGTGAAAATCAAATTATATACCTAATATAAAGTACTTTGCAAACTTCAAAATGCTACACAAATACTGGCAATAACATTGTTATCATCATCATCTTCTTCTTCAAACAATAAAAGAATTTCAAAATTGAAAGAGCTCAGGGGCAATGTAGTCCAATCTATATCTGAACAAGAATCCCATCTGCTTTATATTTGATAGGCATTCAGCATTGGCTTAAAGGAAACCCACCACTCCAGCTATGTTGTGAACTTCACCATCACCTTCAGTTTACTTTCCCATTCTAGAATTTCCAACAGTACCTGTGATCTTCTCATCAAGGATAATCCTACTTCCATGCCAACCCTGTTTACCACTGGTAATTTCTTTTAGGGTTTCCATATTGGGGACAAGCCCAAATCATTAATGTTCCCTTTCCCATGGCTAAAGGCTATGCTTTTACAAGTGGTAGAAGCTTCTATCCACTCAGGCTAGCTATTTTACTTTTAGGTAATTTTAATTGTTGGGGCAGTTGTATGGTACAGTGGATAGAATGCTGGGCTTGGAGTCAACATTTTTTTCTCTGGGGTAATTTTTTTTTTTTTTTTTGTGCTGAGGCAATTGAGATTAAGTGACTTGCCCAGAGTCACACAGCTAGAAAGTGTTAAGTGTCTGAGACCAGATTTGAACTCAGGTCCTTCTGACTTCAAGACTGATGCTCTATCCACTGTGCCACCTAGCTGCCCCCACATTTTTTTTTAAAGCAGAACATTGATAAGGTCAAAAGTGTCAAGAAAATACTTGTAACCAAGATGCTTAAGGGTCTGAAGATGATGTGATAGTAATATGCATTTACAGCAGTGGTGTATTGGTGAATGGTAGGCTCTCTGAACACACACACACACACACACACACACACACACTTTTAAGTTTAATCACACTATTAATATCTTCTCCATTTTAGGACTAGATAATAAACAATAAATCAAGCCCTGATTTATAGTGTTTGCTGATTTCTGAAGTGTATAAAAGAAAAAATGCATAGCAGAGAACAAAAGAAAACTTACAAGGAAGCAAAGAAAAGATGGACAGTTCAGTTATGAATATAATAACTTATTATATTGCCTTTTTGAATTATTTGAACATTACTTATGTTGAATCCTCCCCATATTCTGCTGGGCAGATGGCAATGTGTTTTTGTTGTTCTTTTTTCTGTCATTCTTTTACTACAGGAATCTTGAACAAGACAAATCTTATAAGAAAGCACAATTTTGCAATAACGTTTTACTTCATCAAATAAAATAGTAGTCACTCAGCCTTTCTAAAATTCCCCTGGAGATTTATCTCTCTTTTACTGCTATGCTCAAGGTCTCTCCCAAGGTAATCACAGGGACTACTTCCCTCTTTCCACTACCCTAATCCCTTCATAACTCTAGTCCCCCAAAAAGAGAAAAGGCAGTAGTCTTAACTAAATAAAAAACATTTCTCATTATAAACTTGGTTAGCATTTTTATTAGGCTTTCCAAGATCTTAATTTTCATTATTGATCTTTTATACATTTCTTTGAAAAGAAAGGGGTTAGATCTAAAAGAAGGAATTTTAGTGGAGGACAAATTTTGATTAAGTACTGATATGCTTTCCTTCTTTCAAATAAATTTGAATGGAATTTTAGACCAGAAAAATATTCATTTCTTAATATTTTCAGTTCTAGAAGTTTTTAATATGTTTCTACACCTAAAAGGCAAGTAATAAATTTTTGCTGATGATTTTTTTGAAATTAGGCATTGTAGGTTCTCACCTATAATTGCTATTTTACCTATTTATAGGAAATAATCTATATACATACAATATACAATATTTGCAGGCTACATCTTCCAACCAAAAAGTAAATCAAAATCTCGTGTTCTGTTCAGAGTTCAGCCTAATATTACTCTTTAAAATAAAGATTCTTATTATGTCACATTCAGTAAAGTGAAATCTATGACCCCTTTTCATACCGTTCTTAAATTCATAAAATAAAATACAAATCATTACAAAGGAAGGTAATTATGTCTACATACAATTGTATATGTATAGATGTATATTATGTATGTGTGTACATATATTCATATATGTACACACACATATCTTCTTCTGTGTCTCCCTCAATCTCTATTGCTATGTCTCTCTTTATCACTATTTCTGTCCATACTTGTATTTCTTTCACTATCACTATATCTCCTTATCTAAATTTCACAAACCTGGATTAAGCACTTCTGCTCTGACAGAAAAAATAAATTGCTCTTTTTGTAGCCATGACTCCAATTTGGTTCCAGTTTGGTTAGGTGGGTAATTCATTCAAATGTATTTTGATACATCTTGAAAAGATAGGTAAACATAGATAATTAGGAAATCTAGTTGCAGAATATTAACAACATTTAGTTGAATGAGTAATATATTGAAAATACTTTAAAAAATATTCTTAAATAGTTACTAAGGTATTGTGTTATATTGGAAAGATTGTTGGCCTGATAGGCAGGAGACTGGGATTCAATTTAGTAATTGATTATAACATTGGGGAAATAACTTTATTAAATTTTTATAGATTATAGTGATGGTTCATTAAAGTTCTATAGCAATATCTTATTATAGCATAGAGATGATCTAGAATATGGAAAAAATACCAACAGATTGATTATTCTGTCAGATTCAATGAAAATCCAATGCACATTTGTCATATGAGGTTGAATTTTGCTGAGTTTGGAAGAACTTGGAAGGATGACCACTCTGTTAAATATTTTTCGGCCACAGAAAGTTAAGAAGTACTTTCTAGTGAAACAGAGAAAGTCTAAGATCTATGTTAGGGGAGGAAATGTTCACGCTGATGAAATCACCAGCCTTCTGAAAATGAAAAAAATGAAGTTGAATTTAATATAGCCCAAAGTGATATAGCATCTCAGGGACTAAAACAAAAACAAAAACAAAACTTCTCAATAAATAGCTTTGTGAAGTACTTGGCCATTATTTATTAAAAAGAAATTATGAGGGGCAGCTAGATGGCACAGTGGATAGAGCACCAGCCCTGAAATCAGGAGGACCTGAGTTCAAATGTGATCTCAGACACTTAACTTCCTTGCTGGGTGACCCTGGGTAAGTCACTTAACCCCAATTGCCTCAGGAAAAAAGAAAGAAAGAAAGAAATCTTGACAACTTCCTTGTTAACTTCAAAGGGGTGTTGTACGGATTAAATGAGATTGTCTACATGTTATAGGTGGGAAGAACAGCGCTCCTTTCCCCAAAACACATCTCATGGAATGCCAAATTTGCACCCTGGGAACTTCTGGGGATACATGTATGAGATTCTGAAAGACTTGGTATTTTGAGAATGTGCAGGTGTAATGGAGACCAATGAGTCCAATTATTATGAGCATGCACAGACATTCCATGTTGTAATCTGCTCATGGATTTTGAAATATGCATAGAAATTTGTCATTGGTTCTGGTCTGTGAACCACTATTTTAAAAAGAAACTCTTTGAGAAGCTGCCTAGCCAGAAACCAATTTACCATCAAAAAGTACTAGGTGACTAGAGCCTGTTCCTTCTTTTTGATGTGATTTTCTCCTTCCTGGTGACATTCTGATAAAAGAACAGAGACAATACAACACTTAACATCAGTCTTTCCAAAATTTTCTGAAACCAGTCTGCTCATCATGTAGAATGATAATATTCCATTACATTCATACACCATAACTTATTCACCCATTCCCTAACTCATGGATGTCTACTCAAGGAAATATCCCTTTGTCAAAGCTAATAGATATTACTTGGTTAAATAGAACTAGAGTGTTAGTCATTGGTGACTACAGTAGAAGAAACATAGCAGAAGGGAGAGTCATGCTGATAGAGTTAGACAGATAGCCCTGGGCCATCCTTGATCTGGAAAGATTAGGGGAAAACCAAATTTGTAAAGCAAGCTCAGAGCAGTCCTTTGGTTCTCACTTGGTCCCTTTCTCTGATAGTTTGAAAAGATGAGGATTGCAACAAAGCTGTATCAAAGATTGGCCACAGAATCAGGAAGAGTTGTCCATTCAACAATATTTTTTAAATTCCATTTTTAAGGCAACTAGATGCCACAGTGAATAGAAACCAGCCGTGGAGTCAGGAGGACCTGAATTCAAATGTGACCTTGAACACTTGACACTTATTTGTTCTGTGACTGTGGGCAAGTCACTGAAACTTAACTGCCTTAAAAAAAAAACAAAGAAACAAACCAAAAACCCCTAAATTTCTTTTTAAGTTCTTGAATTTTCTCCATCCTCTAAACCCTCCTCTGCATATTGAGAAGGAAAGAAATATAACAACCATTATAAATATGAAGTTATATAAATCATATTTCTACATTAGCCATGTTGCAGAAAATAAACACCACAACAATAAAATGGAAGAAAATATATTTCAATCTGACTTAGAGTCTACCAGTTCTCTCTCTGGAAAAGAATAACATTTTTCATCATGAGTTCTTTGGAATTACCATAGATCATTTTATTGTTCAAAGTAGCTAAGTCTTTTACAGTTATCATTGCAATATTGTTGTTACTATGTACAATATTCTCCTAGTTCTCTATTTACTTCACTTTGTATTAATCCATATAAATCTTCTCAGATTTTTCCAAAACCAATCCTTTCATTATTTCTTACAAAACAATAATGCTTTATCACAATTCTATGTAACTTTTTCATTCATTTCCCATTTAATGAACATTCACTCAGTTCTATTTTTGCTACCACAAAAAGAGCTGCTGCAAATATTTTGCAATATGGATCCCTTACCTTTCCTTTAATTTTTTTGCAGCACAAGCTTAATAATTATATTGCTAGGTTCAAAACTAAGTATAATTTATAAATTGTTCTTCAGAATGGTTGGGCAAATTTACAGCTCCACCAACAGTGCTTTAGTACACCCCCTAATTTTTCTTTTCTGTCATCTTAGTTAATTTTTAGGGGTATAAGGTGGTAGCCCAGAGATGTTTTAATTTGCATTCTCTAATTAGTAGTTATTTTGACCATTTTTTTCATATCATTACTGACAGCTTTGGTTTCTTCTTTGGAAAATTGCCTTTTCACATCTTTTGACCATTTATCATTTGGCTCTTTTTATAAATTTGGTTCAGTTCTCTATATAATTGAGAAATGAGATTTTTATCAGAGAAACTGTTAAAAAATGTTTTCCCAGTCTCCTGCTGTCCTTCTGATTTTGACTGCATCACTTTTGTTCACTCCATGAACTTTAAAAGAAGTGACTCTGTCCTCTGTCTCTCCCTTTATCTCATCACAAATTATGGAATCATAGAAGCTATTGAGCATAAAGCAGCAGATGCATGTTTGGCCTTAGGATCTGAACCAAAGTTCAGTGTCTGCCATTATAGAGTGATGTGCCAACACTAGATAGTGATGAGGCTCATAAAGTCTTGGTTGGTCCTCAGACAACACATACAAAATATTATGAATGTCTTCTTAGATTATTTTCAGTAAAATCTATCATTTTAAAAATGCTTTGTTCTCTTAACCATGTTGCATGGTAACAATTTTATTTTATTTTCTCCCATGAGAATATCTTAATGTTGTTAGCTGAAGCTATAGTAAAGGGATTGTTGTTTTAATATTTGGACTCCTTAAGAAACGTTCTAGGAAACTAGAAGCTTCTGCATATCAAATGTAACTTAGGAGAAAAGAAAACTTCTGGGAAAACATCATGCACCATGAGCTGATGCAAATTCATTACCTATTTGGTCAACTAGTATGATTAATTGAACTCTAAGAGTTTTCTTTATTTTCTCTTGGTTCTCTGTGACTCACAGAGACTCTTAGTTAAATACAAGTGGATCCATGAAATATGAGACTGCTGTACACAGCTTCAGAAACCATTGTATAAAGAGATAAGAACAAAGTTTATGTGAAATCTAAAGGGAAAAGTTTTTCACAGTGGGTATGAAGGGCTTCCTGAGTTGGTGGGCTTTACAGTACAAATACTCACTTCTCTCCCAGCTCTGCTCCTAACTCTCTAGACTTCTCCATCTCTTTAAATAGATGCCTCCACTCTCTGGAAAATCCCTCCTCTTCCTTAGTCTCCTCCTCAAATTAGTGAATTTCTTCTCAGAACCTCCATTCATGAGAGTGCCAATGTAACTATGCTCACTCTTGATCAAGCTCTGTCTCTAACTCTCCAGATTTCATCTTTTTCCTTTTATCTTCTCATTCTGCATTTTTTCAGCTCTCTTTTATGTATTGTTTTTCCCCATTAGAATTGTAGGCTTCTTGCAGACAGAGACTATCTTTTTGTTTGTATTTCTATTTCCAATGCTTAGCACAGTGCCTGGCACACAATAAGTGCTTAAAAATTCCTTTTCTATCTAGCTACTATCCATGAATCATCTATCTATCTTTTTATCTGTCTGTCTGTCTATCTCTCTCTCCTAAAGATTCATCACAATAAGAAAGTGATTCTTGGTTCTCAGACTCTATACTACTGGAAGACCAACTATTCTCTTGTCAAGCTGGAAAGATTATGCATCCAGTGATGTATGCTATGCCTTTATGTGTCTCATTTAAGGACCAGTTTTGATGAGTTTGGAAAGGCTCATCAATAATTGGTCAGCTATATATATTTGATTACAATTATAGTACACAAATGCTCAGTTAAAAGAGGTATTAGATCTGTATTGGTAGAAGTATGTTCATCAGTGAAGTTGTGGACCCAGAATTAAAAATATGGATAATACTGTGATTTTAGAAATGGAAGAAGTATATTTCAGGCACAGGAAACAGCACAAAAATGTGAGAATACCCAGAATACTTTATTTTGGAGGTAAGCAGAGGGACAGAAAGTAATCAAGTGTGCCTAGAACTTGCCTAGAAAAAGAAAAAAAAAAAACAGAAGAGATAACAAGAAACAAAGATAAAAAGGAAAGGGGGTTCCAAATCCCATAGTCTCAAATGCCAGACAAAAAGACACACTTCCTCTATTCTAACCCTTTGCAATAAATTATAAATTGACTTGAGATGTTTTATTAAAAGCTAAATATAATTTTGTTTTCAAGATGGCTTCAAAGTTAAGAAATTGAAAATACCATTTGGTTGGGATGCACAAACCTTATAGGGAGACATTCTCTTCTGCTTGGGGCTAAAGTGTATTTCATGATACTTTGCTTCATAAAGTCATGAAAGTTTATCTACCACTCAAGTGGATGCTAGAACTCCATGGGGATGCACAGGCATAGTGGGGTCCAATGGTTTGGACCTGGAAGTTGCCACTGCTAATTATCAATCATGAAATTAATTGTTCCTAAATCAACTCCTCTTAAACAAGAGGTAATCTCGAATCCTTTGACACAAAAGGGATCTGTAAGTAGATTCATGAACTTAGTTGGAGAAATGCAACTGTGTTTTGACTGTAATTTATTTCTTTTGTAATAGTATGTATTTTATTTTATCCATTTAAAAACATTATTCTGAGTAAGAGTCCACAGATTTCACCAAACTTCCAATGGAGTCTATCACACAATCACAAATTATTAAAATTAATGTTAATTATAATTAGAATTTATTTAATACCTTAAGATTTTCAAAGGGAGAAGCTGGGGCTCACAGTGGATTGACTGTGCAGACACTGTGTCAGACACTGCAAAATGCAAGTGATCAAAGAAGCAAAAACACAATTCTTTCCTTCAAGGAACTTACATCTTAATGTAGGAGACAATAAGCAAATCATTGTGTACTTTGCCTTTTTATCTTTTGCCTGTTTTGAATTTCCTTTCTTAAGAAGACAGATGAACTGTCTTCTGTTCATTCTGAAACTGAAAGAATTTAGTTTCTGAATTTTCTTCATATGAATTAGAAGTGATTGCATTGAGGGCAGAAACACATGTTCTTCTGTATCTTTTGGGCACAAATCTAAGACTTGTCCTGAGAGTAGATTATCCCAGTCAAATAGATGACAAGAATCAGGATATTGATCTTGTGGAAGAACATGGCAGAAGTAGATAAGTGTGCTAACCTATGTGACCCAAGTGGATTGTCTATAGAAAATGTCCTTGAAGTCAACTGTCTGTAGAGGGAGAGTTATCCTGGGATCTAGCTTTCTCAACAAGGAAGTGAAATTTCCTGGGAAATTTCAGTCTTTGGAGTTACTTTGTAGGTTCCTAAATTGGAGAATTAGGAAATCATACTTTGCAGAAAAAGAAAAAAACCACAGGGGAAAAAGGAGTGGTTGCAGGGATTAGATCTGGGTTTTCCCTTTTTTCCAGTGTCACAATAAACTTATTCAAATGGTACAGGTCTGGGATGGGAAAGGGAAATTCAACTACATGTTTAATTACCTTCCAAGGAGAGGTTATGGACTATTCATTGGGCTTGTGTGTCTTGTACCCATTTTTGATCAATAATGATTTCTTTGAGAGATTAATGCATTTTTTGCATCTGGCTATTTGCTCTTATATGAGTCCTTGTGTGTCTTGTTTGAGTCTTCTGCTTTTTCTATGATTTAGAATAAAGACTATTCTCTGCCCACCTCTCTAAATTGAATACTTATCTGGGAGTTGGGGACCCCATTTATCCACACTTGGGAAACCTTACATATCAGTAATATCCAAACTTTTAGAAGATTTTCTTTGAATAAACTTTATATGGGATGTAAACTAAAATAAACTGACCCTTTGGGGTCAGACAATCTTTTTGGGTTTCATTTGCCTCTTCGGTAAGATTAGGAGATTGGATTAGGTGACCTTTAAGATCCCTTTCAACTCTAAATACTATATTTCTCTGGGCTGCATATGATTTAGCTCTTTCTCTTTGGATGACTGGAAATCAGTGTTTGTTATAAAAGGGTAGAAGGATATAGGTAAATTATTAAACTTAGATCTTACTTTAGGGGATAATTCAGAAAGGATAACCTTTCATACCTTAGGCAGAATACAGAGGCCTTTCTTCAAATACGGACAATCAACTTCTATTTTCTCAGAGTCTGATAGAGTTAACTAGATAACTGGGATTTTTGTTTAGTGAATGTGGACATCAGCCATTTCCTGAAAAAAGAACACAAACATTTGGGCAAGCACAGGTAGGTGATCTTTCATTTAGTTACTCTTCTATTTTGAAATTTAGAAAACAAACAAACATCAACAAAGCCAGTTCATTCTCCCTCCTCAATAATAATTTCTCAAGCAGTTTAGAATTTGTACCCCTCCTCCAACCCCATTCTCTCATCTTCCTGCCCTGACTTTACCTCCTGTGCCATAATTCTTTGATGACTTTTCATTTAGAGTTGTCAGAAGAATTCTGTAATACTACTGGAACTGGAACTCCTATAATACTGGAATCAAGAGATTTACATTTTATTCCTAGCTCTGTCAGTGATGGTTATGTGGTTTTCTTCAAATTAATTAACTTTATTGGGCCATAGTTCTCTCGTCTATAAAACAAGTCAGTGAGACTAGACAATTTCTTCTGATTTTTGTAGCAATGACATTTTATGATTCTATTCTCTTTCTCCATGTATACACAGAGTTCTGTATTTATAAAATGAAAATTATCATAGTTTTAGTTTTACATTAAATTGTAAATAAAATCAGTAAAATTTGTCATTCAGCTCTTCAGTTTATTATTATTATTATTTTTTAATGATGAGCGTTTCTCTGGTCAGCTGGCAATGCATAACTCCACCTATGTTAACAGATTGTAACATGAAATGGGGATTTTTCCTCACTACCTTTCACCACTCATATCTAGTCTATTTCCAAGGACTGTTAATTTCATTTTTGTAGCATCTCTCAAATAAGCCTCCATCTCTCCTCTGCCATCTTTCTACTGCCAGCCCTCATTACTACACATCTAGCTATTAGTAGATCTGACACTCAAATCTCTCCTGCTCCCATTCATCCTCTATTCAGCACCCAAAGTGATTTTCCTAAAACTTAGGTCCTATCATGTTATCCCTTTATTTTAGTGGCTTCCAGTTGCCCCCAGGAGCAATACAAAATACTCTGTTTAGCATTCAAAGCCCTACACAATTTAGACCTCAGCAATTCAGGTTAAGTGATTTGCCCAGAGTCAACAGCTAGTAAATGTTAAGTGTCTGAGGCTGACTCAGATCCTTTTGACTCCAGGGTGGGTGTTCTATCCATTGCATTATCTAGCTGTCCCTCAACATATACTCATTGACTCAGTGAAACTTTCCTTCAAGCCAGGAATCAGACACTCTATCTCTCTGCTCCAGAAATTGTCTCGGACTATTCCCTATATTGGATTGGTCATTGACAATGACTCAATTTATCCTATATATATAGCTTGCTTTTTATAAATTTGTTTGTCTTCTCTATTAGATTATAATCTCTTTGAGGGCAGGGATTATATTTTGCCTCTTTGCATCCCTAGCACTTACTTTGGCACAGAGTAGGAGTTTAATGAATTAATAGTTGATCTTTTATGCTGCACCCTGAAGGTGAAAGCCTACAAATAATTCACCCACAGTATGTTACCATGAACTAAATCAAAAGCAGCACCTTCCTCTCAGAGTTTTTCTTCCTTAGTTTTATATACAATTCAAAGAAATGAGTCTGGAGGTATCTGATCCTTCTCAGTTTCAGTTCTAGGCAATGCTCTCTACTAGAATTACTAGAGTCAAATCATGGTGACCTGGGAGCTCAGCAGAGAAACCTGAAGAAACCCAGATGTCTAGGACTAAAT
This sequence comes from Sarcophilus harrisii, assembly GCF_902635505.1. Classification (NCBI taxonomy): domain Eukaryota; kingdom Metazoa; phylum Chordata; class Mammalia; order Dasyuromorphia; family Dasyuridae; genus Sarcophilus; species Sarcophilus harrisii. The sequence continues at coordinate 515,938,008 of NC_045428.1, forward strand.
TCCAAGATAGTTTTGATGTTTTAGACTTGAAACTTGGGACTCTGTTCTATGGAAACTGAGCTAAGCTATTTGTATGTTTGTTACTATACTTTGAAATAATTTCTTTTTAAAATTAAAGCTAATTTCATTTCATTTTCTGTCTCATTTTTTTCCCTTTTTAATCTGATTTTTCTTGTGCAGGATGATAATTATGGAGATACATCTAGAAGAATTATGTCTGTTTAATATATATATTAGATTAATTGCCATCTAGAGGAGAGGATGGGAAGAAGGGGAGTAGAAAAATAATTTGGAACACAAAGTTTTGCAAGGGTGAATGTTGAAAACTAACTATGCATATAGTTTTGAAAATAAAAAACTTTTTAAAAAATAAAATTAAAACCTATATGATTATGAAGTGATTATGTCATCACTATAGTCCCTTTCAAACTTAAATGCTATGGTCCTAGCACTGACATTTACACACTATTTCAACAAATTCAGAAACATTCCTTCACCTCTTGAAGCCTCAGTTTCTTCCTTCATGAAATGGACTTTATAATAAGGGATTTGTACTGATGTTTTATAAGGACAGATTAAATAAACTACTGATGTTTAGCCTAGAGAAGAGAAAACTTGGAATAGGTCGAGGAGGGAAATGAATATAAATGCATTTAAAGAACTGTCACATATTATATGAAAGAGGAATTAAATGTTCTGCTCACTCCCAGAGTGCAAGAAGCAGAACTAGGACCAGAAATCACAGATGGTAGAAACAGTAAAGTAGCAAAATTAGGCCTGGTCAGGATAAGTTTCCTTATAAATAGCGCTACCCCAAAGAGTTGCCATATACCTCAAAAGACATTCAGTTTCTACTTGTTTGAGGTCTCCCAAGTTGAAACTGAATGGTCATTTGCCAAATGCATTATAGAACAAATTTTTATTTAGGTGGGGGTTGGATCAAAGTATCTTCTACTGCTAAGACTATGATCTGGTGGACCAATTTCATATGTGTCATTGTGGCAGAAAATATATTGCAAATCTTCATGGGTTGTATGTATGTGAATTATCATCATTGGTTCCAATTTTGTCAGGAGCAGAGAAGTAGGGAAAACACAGATTCCACAGAGCCTTATTCAGTGGAGATGGGTATATTATATAGGGCTGCCAGCAAAATCACCTGGGAGACCTCAGACTACAGAGGTCTCTATATGTTGTGAGATATATCTTTCCCTTTCCATTTCATGATCCCATTGCCTAGAAGGCTTCTGAATTCCCCACTATATTCTTTATATCTGCCAGCCAAAATTCTGACCATTGTTTAAGGCTCAGTTCAAGTGTCACCTTTATACAGGAAATGATCCTTCGAAGTCTCATTGTACTTTTTTCTTATGTACTTTTTGCGTTCTACTATGTAGTCTAGCTATTTTGCTATATACTTCTTACCACCCCATCATAGAATATAATCTGACCTGTGTTTTATTTCCCATAACAGACCTCTACATATGGAAAAGAGTAATTAAATAAGATAATTAAAGGAAAGACTTTGGGAGTAAGGAAGCGGGAATATTAGGTTAATGAATGAAAATTTCTAAAACAAACTAGTCTTTTTAAACCAAAGAACTCACAGTTTTCCCAAAATGGAGGCCTCACTTCAAATTCTACTTTTATCATCATCACTCCAAGAATACTAGATTTTGATCTCAAAAGGCTGAAACCTTGGAATTATAGCCTTTTCCTTTATTTCTTATGCAGAAGCTGAAGTGTACAGTGAATTTTCAGTCAGCCATATAAAGTGCAAAACTCTTTAACTTTATGATGGTGTATAGAGATGACTTTGCTTATATATGGTATTTGTGTCTGATGTGTGGTAGATCCTTTCAAGCTCATATTGGCTTTATGAGCCATATAGTGATGTCGTTTTGGTCATCTTTTAGAACAAGGAGCACAAATCAACCAATCTGCAAATATATATCAAGAGCTGTCATATGGAAAAAAATGTTAGACTAATCTGTGGAATCATCTATAGAACCAGTGATAGTGGAGCTGGTATCAGTGGACTTGACCTTGTAAATGTAAATGTAAATGGTTCTCTTATCTTTATGACAATTTTTTCTCCATCTTCTTAGCTAGATCTTCATCCATAAATTGCCTACTAACCATGGGATTCCCACAGGGCTCTGTTTGAGGTCTTCTTCTCTACTCCCTTTATACTATTTCCCTTGGTGATCTCATCAACTCTCAACATTGCAATTAGCAATTTTGTGTAGATGATTGTCAGATTAACTTGCCTGAACTTCTGTTCCAACCTCCATCTGGCATCTTCAAATACGTATTAAATACCTCAAACTGGATTTCTTAAACTCACCATGTCTAAAAGTGAGCTCCTTGTCTTTCCTCCCCAAACTCTCAATTCTTCCTCAATTTCTTATTAATACCAAGGTTACCACTATTCTCCCAATCATCTATGCCCACAACTTTGATGTCATTCTTGATTCCTTATTTTTACTCCCCTATCTAATTGATTATCAAGTTTTGTCACTTTTGCAACATCTCCTAGAAATGCCTTTTTCCTGTAACACTGACAGCACTGATGCAGGTCCTCATTGTGTCATATCTAGAGTATTGTAATAGCCTGCTAACTGGCCTTCCTACCTCCAGGTGAACTTTTTGTGCTTCTCTCAAAGCTCTCCCAGATTTCAGAGGGAATCTGGGAGGAAGGAGATTCCTCTGTTTGGGACCAAGGAATCCCTGGACAAGCCACTCATGCTGCTCCAGCTTTAGCCGCCTAACTCATTGTCCTAACCAGAGCTCTGGAACTGGGGAAGGGGAGGAGAGTGAACATCTATACAGACTCCAGGTATGCTTTTCATATTTTGCATGCTCACGGGGTTTATATGGAAAGAAAGGGGACTTTTGACAGAAAAAAGTTCTCCTATTAAATATGCAAGGGAAACAGGCTTGCAGATTTCCCTGCCCATGCTGCTGTCCATTTACTCTGGCCCATGGCACCTTTACTTCCCCATCTGGGAAGAAAGGACACATACCCTTTCTCTTTCTGGGTGGTTTCAAATATTCTCAAACCAGCTTGTAATCCCAGCCTATCTCTTCCAAGACTGAAGAGGACCACTCTTTAAATAACTGAAATAACTGACTGAGGCACTTAAGATTAGCTTCCTTTTCTTTCTTTTTTGTTAATTATGAGAGCTTTGCTCTTAGTATTTTCTCTAGTTGTCTTAAGTGTCACTCCTCTGCCAGTGGAGAGATAACTCCTTAGTCTTTAGTCAGGCTAGAGAACTCAGTGGGCAATGGAAAAAATTCAGAATTGTTGGGTATGCCTTCAAGGCAGTCCACGTATTGACCTGATGCATTATTTTGCCCCATCCCCAAATGTCACTATTCCTACTCTGGATGCTACCTCATTTGTATTAGCTACCTCCAAGGGGAATAACTTTAACCTGACTATCCTTTGTCTTCTTGCCAAAATCCCACCCCATTAAGGTAAAGAATTAAGTCTTGTTCTTGCAATAGATTAAGTGAAGGAAGCTGATATAAAGAACAATTGAATCAATATTACTGGTCTATTCAATCTCTAAGCAAGAGGACTATTTAATGAAGTCAGCTGAGTAATGCTATCTCTTCAAATGAATTAACTTGTTGATCTGTTAAAAAGTTGGTGGTGTTTTCTCCAAGTGAAGCTAATTTACTTGCTCTTGAGAATAGGAAGTGTACAGGGACAGATTTAGATGCTATCAAACTGATATGTGCTTTAATCTAAATGGATCCATAAACAGTAATACTAACTGCTTAATTTGCTTTCAACTTTGGTTACATTAATGTTCCTTTTAGAATCTGACAAAAATATCTTTCTTGTCCTGTACCTTATTCTCAAACTAAAACCAAGAATAATTGAAATGACTGATACTGATGAAATAGAGTTGAGTATATGCAGAGGAACCCAAGATAGTCAGAAGTATAGAGATAGTGTTTTAGAAAGACTAGTTTAAATTATTAAGGATAGTTAGTCTAGGGAAAAAAAGAGGAGAGGAGGAAACAGAGCAGGAGAAGGCAGGAGAAGACAGAGGAGAGAAGAAAAGGAAAGAATAGGCAAGGGGAACAAGAGAGAACTGAAGAGGGAAATAATAGGGTCTGCTATGTTCAAGGCTCTTGTGCCATGCTCTGGGAATTGGAAGACGTATTATTTAGTACATATCCTTAGTATAACAAGGACATCATTCCTTGACACTGTAGGAGGGTTGTCCACAGTGTTATTAGTATGCTCTCTCCCTTACCATATTTCTAGTGCTTTCTTGAAATTCTCTGAACTTCATGTAATTTGCATGGTCTGGCCTTAGCGATGGGTTGTGGTGGTGGTGGAAGGTATAGAATTTATGAGTAAATGAAAAACAAATGGAAAAGGTTGTAGTGTTTTGACCTAACCCCCAAAAGCCTTATTGAGAAGTGCTGACAAAGTGGTAGGCCTATTTCCGGAATTTGGGGGAAGATAGTGCAACCAGATGACTCTAAGAATTGAGAACAAGGGGCCGTTCATTAAAGGGGAAATTATGAGTCATGGAACTGCCTGATAGAGTACTTTGTGGGCAAGATAATGAATAGAAAGAATTTTGTGTAAAATAGGTCACAATCTCTGTGGCACAAAGTAATCTATAGTGGCATAGCTAATTTGGGTAATAACAGGAATAAATAGGGGAAAATAGGTCTCATTGGATGGGAGAGTTGTTTGCCACCCACTGGAGGATAGAGAGCTGAGGTTTTGTTTTGTTTTTTTTTTTTTGACTATCTGTGAATATGTCTTTACATATTTTCTGATTTTTTCCCTGGTGTATTAAATAAAATGTGTTTTGTATTTAATGCTTTTTTTTTTTTTAACCTGAGCACTTACAGGAGAATTAAAGCTTTTTGAGGAGAACATAATGAGCCAAAAAACCCTGAAGTTCCCTGGTCTTCATAATATAAGGGAAATACATAAATCAAATGAATTTTGTAAGATTCCTCTTTTCCCAATTTCCTCTGAATCTCTGTGTCAAGGGCCTTGTTATATATAACATTATATATATATATATATATATATATATATATATATATATAAGTCAGAATAGGAAAAGAGAGACAGCTTAAGAATAACAATATTTAATTAATCTGATGGCATTGAAATTAAAAAGAAGTCTAGATAGTGAATTTTGGGAAAGGAAATATGTTTTTACCAGGGGTAAATTCTTCCTCTGCAATGTCACATTTCCTATGCTTCAAGTCAGCCACTATATTTCTTTTAATGACCCTTCCCTTCTTTTTCCACATTCTCCTAGAGAAAAGAAAGGTGGCAGAATTCATCCCTTTCCTTTTGGTATGGTCATATTTCTTTGAATTTAGCATGATGTCTTGCTGTTATGAGTATAGTAGTTATGTGGTGGAGGCTTTATTCTTCTAGAAAAGAGCTCTGAACTTGGGCCCAGCATACAGAAGTATATATACTTTTCATGGTAAAATGGAAAGAATAGTGGATATGGAAGGAGGAGAAGCATGGTTTATATCACATTTCTAATACTTGCTACCTATGAGACACTGAATAACTCACTTAACCAGTGTGAGTTTCTTTAAAGTGAATATACTGCCCATAGACTAAATATATTTCCTATTACTTCCAAAGATTGCACAGAGGTTCACAGAAGATGACATAGCATTTTGTGAAACTTAAAAGAGTTTTGTCAATTCCAGCAATTATTATTATTTTATCTATTATAATAAAAAAGAACACTAAGCATCTATAAACAAAAAGAACTAAAGGCATAGACTTAATTGGAGATTTTGAGAACATAAAGTAGTAATAATGATGATGATTATGATAATTCTATTGAAATGAAATTTAAAAATATTTCTTAAGTGCATACATACTATGCATAAAGCCCTATGCTATCTGCTGAGTCATTTGAGAAGGGGTGGGGAAGAGAAAAAATTAAGTAATATATGGTACCTGCCCTCACTGATTTTATAATCTTGTAGAGGACGGTGGATAGAGCTATGGACCTCTTTTAATCAGGAGAGACCCAAATTTAAAATGGGCTTTAGACACTTATTAGTCCTGTGATCCTATTCAGGTTACTTAACCTCTTTCTTCCTTAGTTTCCTCATTATAGGCATAATAACAACACCTACCACCCAGGGTTGTTGTGAAAAATAAATGATACAGAGCACTATATTTATATCATTATTATAGCTATATCACATTATTATATATATTATTATAGCTGTGATGCAAAATACTATATAATAGGTACAAAACAATACCTTTTTCTGAGGTCTTGGGGGGAAAAGGTTATTATTGTCAGGGGAATCCAGAAAATACTTTATAAAGGAGGTAGCCATTGAGTTAAAATTTTCAGAATTGAAATTTATCTCAATTCAGGTTCTTAGCTTGGGGTCTGGGAACTTTTAAAACTATGTGGGGGCAGTTAGATGGTGTAGTAGAGTGCCTACTTCCTAGCTGTGTGACCCAATTGCCTCAGCAAAAAAAACCCAAAACAAAAACAGCCCCTCCTCCCCCCAAAAAAAGCTATATATGTATTTTGAAAACTTTATTTCAATATAATTAGTTTTCTTTGTAATCCTATGTATTTTATTTTATGCATTTAAAAAGATTTTTCTAAGAAGGGATCTGCAGGCTTCTGTAGTCTGCCCAAGAGATCCATGACACAAAAAAGGTGATTATGAGCCCTGCTCTAGGATTTTTTATTGACAAAGCATCTTAATACACTCATCTGAATCTCCAAGGTTCCCTTTTCCTAGTGATTTTTAATCAGAGGCTGGCTTCATGACTCCTAGTTGGGAATGTTTTAGAGGGGAGTTTCTTTTCAGGGAAGGGCTAGTTTTGGTAACTCCTGAGTTTTCTAGGACTGAAATTCTGTGATTCTATGTGGTAGAAGGCACAAGCACAGTGATTCCCATTTTTCTTCATGAGGAATCTGAGGTTCAGACAGGTTCATATGATTTGCTAACATTCTACAAATGTTAATGTACATTCTACAAATATACACAAATCAACATAGGATAGTAGATACAAATCTGGGAGGGAATTTCATACCCCTCTGTACTGCAGAACATAGCATCATACTACAAAGAGGTCAGAACTTCAAAACTTTTAAGTTTTTGAACAACCATTATTACCAGGATCTACTCACAGTCCAAGTGTCATTTAAGCTTGGAAGGGTTTTGGAAAGACAGGCACACTATTGTAGAGCTATGAATTGGTTAACCATTTTAGAGAGATTTAGATTTATGTTAAAATTAAAAAAATATATACAAACTCTTTGACTCATAGGTCTCCCTGCTGGTTATGTACTACTCAAAAGATTAAAGATAGAAAGTTCCCATCTATGTCCTAAATATTTTCATTATCACTTTGTAGTAGCAAAGAACCAGAAACCAAATATATTGCCCATCCTTTGAGGAATGGCAAAACAGATTGTGATTCATGAATGCAATGAATTATTATTGCATTATTGCCTAGGATAGCTAAATGGAAAATTGGATAGAGCACTAGCCCCGAAATTTGGAAGATTTGAATTCATATCCTGCTTCAGACATTTACTAGAGGTGTGAACAAGTTACTTATTATAATTCATAATTCCAGTTTCATTAATATCTTCAGTTTCTTCAACTGTAAAATGGGAAGATAAAAAATAGCAACCATCTTGTAGGTTGTTGTGAGGATCCAATGAGATAGTTGTAAAATGCTTAGCACAGTACTTGGAGTATATTATTGTAATGCCAAAGGTCACTTTTAATGGGGTGACCAGTTCCTCCATTTGTCCTATTTCATAATTCTGCCTTAAGGTCATGACCATATCTTCTTAATGGTTGAGATAAGGGTGTTATAGACATTCCTTAATGTCATTAGAATATCAGTAACCTCCATCTATGAGGCTATCCCCGCCTAGGTCTCTGCATTATGTCATTGTTCTTGTTATTCCATAACAGGCTTGCTGTCCTGATATACTCGGGGCTAGACTCTTTCAGATGATAGTCTCGGCTAGCCCTGGGATCCATTGGTCCCAGTATTTCTCTCCATTTAATAAACTATTGAATTGGTCTCTAATCTCTGTCTTGCTCAGTTTCTTTTGGCATTACATTATCATTATGAGAAATAATTAACATTAAAAAATGAAGAGAAACATGGGAAGACATAAAAATTATGCTACATGAAGTAAACAGAACTAGGCCAACTATATGCACAGTGATTCCATATATTTTTTCTCATTATTATTTTATTTTTCCAATTACATGTAAAGATAGTTTTCAACATTCATTTTCATAAGATTTTGAATTCTAACTTTTTTCTCCTTTCCTCTCTTTCTCCCCCTGAGACAGCAAGCAATTTGATATTTAAATATTTAATAGTATTACATAACTATATTATATAAAAAACAATAAAATTTAAAAATTAAATATTTGAGATATTTCCATATTTGTTGTGTTGTGAAACAAAATCCATCGCAAAAAGGAACAAACACAAGCAAGAAAAAGCATAGAAAAAAGGTGAATATAGTACATATGCTTCAATCCTCATTCAGTCTCCATAGTTCTCTCTCTGGATGAGGATGGCATTTTCCATCCCAAGACTACTGGAATTATCTTGGATCACTGTAATCACTGTATGGCTGAGAAGAACTAAATCATAGTTGAATGAGTTAGCTATTACTGTGTATGATGTTCTGGTTCTGCTCTCTTCACTTAGCATTAGTTCATGTAAGTCCATACTTTTCTGAAATTAGCTACTCATCATTTCTTATACAACAATAATATTCCATTGCATTCACATACCATAACTTATTTAGCCATTCCCCAACTGATGAGCATCCACTCAATTTCCAATTCCTTGTTACTACAAAAAGAGCTGCTACAAATGTTTTTTCACTTCTGGGTTCTTTTCCTTCTTTTATGATATCTTTGTGATACAGACACAGTAGTGAAACTGCTACATCAAAAAGAATGAAGTTTTATAGCCATTTGGGCATATTCACATCCCTCTTAAAGGATACTGTGATTTTTGCTTTGAGGTACAGAAAAAGAGTTCTGAAACTCACTACTCTGTTCTTTTGTCTCTGAGAGATGTCTGTCTTTCATCTTATTTATCTCTCCCCTCTAAATATTGGTGATTCAAGTACATGTAGGTTCAGAACAAAGCCATTTCCCTGGTCACTCTCTTTTAAGGAAGGTAGGTCATCTCTAGCTTACTCTGGCCAGTTATTCCCTTTCTATAAAATACTAATTATACAAAAGAACCTTTACAAATAGTGAATAGTAATTAGACCTATGTAACATGTCAAATAAAAATCAGAGAAATAATATAGATTAGAAAATAATTAGAAAATACTCTGAGTTAATGGACTCTTTAAATGGCAATGAAAAAAGATTGTAGTTCAATCAAGAGATGTCCTGATTTCATCCAAGGGGAAATTTTCTGAAGTTTCTAGAGATAAGATAGAAATCAACAGTATGTTGAAGCACAGTTTTCTCCTACAGGTCTGCAGCTTGCAAAGTTTTTTTTTTTTTTTTTCCTCTTTGAGTCCAGAGTCAGTCCTAATCTCATGTATTTAGTAAAGTAAAAGGGGGAAAATAGACAATTTCTTTTTGCAAAGTTCTTTTTAGAACTCATGCATCTCTCAACATTTTCTCATTGGCTTTCTTACTGCCATAATAGAGGCACCTCTACAAGGGTGAGGGCTTGTAGAAAACAAAATTAAGGAAATAAAAGATACTATGGGAGTTCAGGTTCAGGCAGCAGGAATAATGCTGCCAAACTCAATTGAGTGGGGCATCACTATTGTTATTATCTCCCAATTCTCCAATTTCCATTGAATATGTCAAAAAATCTTCATGCTCATATTTGAGTCACCTTCAAAAGGCATGATGATCCCAAACCAGCTCAAAATGTCTAACATCATCAGTCATCTTTTCAGGTAGTCAATCCATGTGCCTCAGTCTTTATTTGGAAGGACTACCTCTAAAGGATTATATAATTCCAAGACAGTCAGATTTGGCCATGTTACATTAATTGAAAATTTGGCAATCTCAATTATTTATTAGGAACATCAACATGGATTGAAGTTTTCCTGCATAGCAAAGAACCATGGATCCCTTCCTGCCCATTGCTCACATCTATTGTTTACCATCTATGATGTATCTGAGTAGTTTCTAAGTAGTTACTGGTTTTAAATAATTTATAAAATCTGAATTTCTGCACAACATTATTATCTCCTTATGACTTTAAAAACCATAGACCTTTTAATTCCATTCTTCTATTAAAATTGAGATCTATATTTCTTTTGTTTTAATACTTTTTCTTCCTCCCCTCTTGTTTTTTTTTTTTTTTTTTTTTTTTAGTTCATTTGTATTTATTTTGCTTGGGAGAGGGATTTTTATTTGGGGGATGGATTGTCCCTGAGATATGAGTAGAATATTACTATATTTCAGTTAAATATTATAATGGAGGAACTATTTCAGATTAAATTAAAAAATGGTCTGGAGTTTAAAAGGGAAAAGGAATAAGCAATTATTAAGCACCTTCTAAGTGCCAAGTGTTTTACAAATATTACCTCAATTGATCCTTTCAAAAACCCTGTGAGGTATGTGTTATTATAATCCATTTTACAGTTGCAGAAACTGAATCAAATAGAAGTTAAGTGATTCACCCCAAGTTACCAGATAGTAAGTATATAGGATTTTAATTCAGCTCCTTCTGAATCTAGGCATAGTGCTTTATTTACTTTGTCATATATTCATTCATTTATTCTTTATTTTTATAAATTCATTTATCCATTAAATCGTTTCCTGAAGCCTAACCACATGCCATGGAGTTATGTTGTAGAATTTTATACATGCAAAGATCATTAGTGGTAAACTATTCCAACCTTCCCAAACACATGTAAGAATTGATAGCATTATCTGATGTTGGTTATCCAGCTTTATAATGGTATGTACAATGTTGACCTTTGAGGATTTTGCCTCCTTAGGGTGAATATCAAATAGAAATCTTTTAAAAGAACCCTCTAGTTTCAAGGTCATTCTTCCAAGGTTATACAACCTTTACATTTTTATTTCCAACTTGTGTGGATAATTGGTTTGCTCTTTTGGATTTTCATGCACTCCTTAATTGTTTGATTTTCATATCCTTCTATATCCTTTTCCATGTACTGCTAATTTATTTTCAGGATTTGCATTGAGAATTTTTTTAATTTAGAGCTTATATTTGTAAGAAATAACTATTGTATTTTGTTTTATTGTACTTTGCAAATATTGTATTTTTTTTTAACAAATTGAAGATTTGTGGCAACCCTGCATAATGCAAGTCCTTTAGTACTATTTCCCCAATAGTATTTGCTCACAATAATGTCTCTTTCACATTTTGTTAATTTTTGCAATATTTTAAACTCTTTCATTTATGGTGATTTGTGATCGGTGATGACTATTCCACTAATTTGCCATTACCTGTCTTTCTTCCTTTCCTCCATCTTCTACACAGTAATACTGATTTTTGGCTAATAGATGGTCCTATAATAGTCTATAAATGTTTAAGTAAAAGGAAAAGACAATCAGTGCAACAAACTTTGTTGTTATCTTATTTTGAGAAATGCCACAGTTACCTCAACCTTCAGCAACCATTACCCTATTCAGTCAGGAGCCATCAACATTGAGGCAAGACCTTGGCCTGCCAAAATAAAGATTATGACTCATTGAAGGCTCAGATGATGGTTAGCAATTTTTTTTTAATTAATAAAGCACTTTTAATTAAGGTATGCATATATTTCTAGACATAATACCTATGCAATAGACTATAATTTATTATAAACCTAACTTTTATTTGCACTGAGAAGTTGAAATATTTATGTGATTTGCTTTATTGTGATATTCATTTTCTTATGGTAGTCTGGAACCAAGCCCACAATATCTCTGAGGTACAGTTAGATAGCACTTAATATTTTATAAACACCATCAAATACCAGGGCCTCATCAGGTTATACAGAAGGCTGCTAGGTCCAGTGGCATTAACTTTGGCAGTCCTATGGAATTAGAAAGACTTCACTTGAGGAGTCAGGGAGGAAATACATGCCTATTGGCTGAGCAGTAGATTAGCCAAATTCACAGAAGTTCAGCAGCCAAAAGTCAGCAATCAACAGATTAATTTTTTCAGAGATAGCTAATCATGAAAACCAAACATTAAAGTATAGGGGCTAACATAGTGGACAGAGTACCCACATGTGTAGAGTCATGGATTCTTGAAATATTGAAGTATTTGGCATTACAAAAAACATTCTTCTCACATTAATCCTGGGGCAATTAATAGTGTGAGTATTTTTAGTTGCATTTTTTAAAAGACTAAAACATAGACACATGTATATTATACATGTACACATACATGAATACTCATGTATAAATATGCAATGAATATATATACTCGTGTGCATATATTGCATATGTTTTCTCCTCTGTACATGTATATATACAGTCTTTCTACAAATGTATGTAATTGTATACATATATACACACACATGCACATATGCATATGCACAGGCCCAGAATATAGTAGTTGGAAATAGATAAGAAATTTGGGGAACTGAGAGTGAGTCTAAACAACATGCTACTGATGATCCATTTTTTAAAAAGTATGTGCTCTTTTGCAATGAGTTCATATTTAAGCTCAGGAAGATGAGTCTTCCTGATTGTAGGTCTGGCACTGTCTCCACCATTCCCTATCAAAGAAATTTCAGATTTATTTTGGAATTCAAAGCCCTGCATAATTTAATACTACCTTACATTTTTTGCTTTATTTCTTAAAATTCTCCTTCTGCCCTTCAGATGTTCTGTGTTCCAGCTAACCAAACTGGACTACTTGTTTCCTCAAAAGGAGAAAAACAGAAGTAGCTCAAATAGAATGTGCAAGTTGTGGTTCTGCACTAGTTCTCATGGAAAGTTGAAAGAGAAAAAGGAGGCTCCTAGACCTATTAATGAATCTCTTATGGAAGATATGGGGCACAATGGTCTCTTGAGGAAAATAGATAGGCTGGTGGTTAGGGAAAAGATAGGGAAAGAGGTAGGTATTAAGTCAGTAGATAAGCTACCTGTGACCTGGGTCATTCAAATTCCCAATAGGCATCCTCTCTTTATGTTATATAAACATGTTTGCTGAGTGAGAGGATGTATTACTTTGCAGCTATTTGAAAACTCAATATATAAAGAAAGAGTCCTATATCAAGCTCCAGTTTTCATCAGTCATCTCTATTTTGTCATCTTGTGTTTTTTTCTAATTTGATAGTTCCAGGACAGAAGTTCTTAACCTTTTCTTTTGCCATGGATGTCTTTAGCAGTCTAGAGGAGCCTGTACACCCTCTTGTCAGAATAATGATTTTAAATGCATAAAATAAAAAGCATACGGTAACAAAGGCAGATAATTATGTTGAAATAGTTATTAAAATATTGTCCAAACAAGTTCACAGATCCGAGGTTAAGAATTCTGTCTGTAGGTTGTCAGCCGACATGTGTCTCTTAATTATATTTCAAATGGAAGGAAGATGACTATCAGGGAGTGGGGTGAAGGGAAACGGGGTGTGGAAATTGGCATTAATTTTGTGTATAGTAAGCAATTCTCAATTAGAAATTGAGAGAACCCTAGTACTTAACTTTACACCCTCTTCAGAACTGTTTTTCCTGGGAATTTATATTTATGCTTGATTTACAGGTTAATGAGACTGAGGTAGGCCCTTACACAATGGGGAAGACAAGAAAAGGACAAGAATCAACTAGAAAATAAATTTCAAGGGCTTGCAGGTGTTCCAAGGTAGCCCTAGGAAAGTCAGGGCTGGGTAAACCTCATCCACTAATTACCCTGGGGTTTTGTTGTTGTGCATGAAGTAGCAGAAAAGGGAATCACGTTAATAAATTAGCATTTTCTTTTCCTAAAGAGGCTTCAGGGTATAGTGGGAGAGACAGCTAGATGGACTAACATTAACTGTGTGCATTATATTGGGAATTCTTTGTAGGTGGAGGTTGTCCTTGATGATTATTATTAAGGATCCTTCCAACTCTCACATTTTGTGATTCTGTGACTTTCTAAACCCCTAAGAGTTGGAGAGAGCAAATCTGTGAGTATTTCAGTGTGAACATTTACATTTTGGAAGGTGATAAATATTATAGCTCAGGGTTTAATTTATTGTTTTATTAATTGTCTTGACATAAGAATGTGATGGAGAAAATATTGAGAATACATATTAAACTTAAGAGAGAGAGAGAGAGAGACAGACAGAGATGAGAAAAAGAGACAGAGAGACAGACACAGAGATGAAGACAGGGAGACTGGGGGAGATGAGACAGAGACAGAAATAGAGACCGAGAGAGAGAGACAGAGAGAGAGAGACAGAGACAGACGGAGAAAGAGAGAGACAGAGAAAGAGACACAGACAGAAAAAGAGAGAGACAGACAAAGAGAGAGAGAGAGACAGAAGAGAAAGAGAGAGAGACAGAGAGAGACAGACAGAGACAAAGACAGAGACAGACAGAGAAAGAGAGAGACAGAGACAGACACAGAGAGATACAGAGAAACAGAGACAGAGATGAAGACAGAGAGAAAGAGACAGAGACAGACAAAGAGATAGACAGAGACAAAGAGAGAGAGAGAGAGACAGAGAGAGAGAGACAGAGAGACAGAGAAAGAGAGAGAGACAGACAGACAGACAGAGAAAGAGAGAGACAGAGAAAGAGAGAGAGCGAGACAGAGAAAGACAGATAGACAAAGAGAGAGAGACAGAAGAGAAAGAGCGAGAGACAGAGAGAGAGAGAGACAGACAGAAGAGAAAGAGCGAGAGACAGAGAGAGAGAGAGACAGACAGAGACAGAGACAGACAGAGAAAGAGACAGACAGACACAGAGAGATACAGAGACAGAGACAAAGACAGAGAGAGACAGACAGACAGACAGACAGAGAAAGAGAGACAGAGACACAGAGAGAGAGAGAAGAGAGAGAGAGAGAGAGAGAGAGAGAGAGAGAGAGAGAGTGAGTGTTAGTTTAAGGAACAAGTTGTTAAACACACAGCACACCCCTGGAATAACTGTTCTAGAAAGATCATTAGCTTTAATGTTCTATAAATCTAAATCCCTAAGAGTATGAGTAACAGAATGAATAACAGGGATTGGATGAGAACCCCAAACATATGAAGCAGGAGGTTTTGAGGTTTTCTAATGAAAAGGTTGGGAGTCAAAGATTAGAAACTTTATTTCACAATTTTTTCCTCAGGAGCATTCTGAATAACTGATTTACAATCACCTGACAGTTTCTTGATTTGTTGAAAGCTCCTAATTCAATGTCCCTGAAACCTTGGCAGTAAGCAAACTTCCCTCTCAGACTTTATATAGAACTATGTTGCAACTTATCTAAAGTCATTTAATTATTAAACATTAGAACAGAGATTAGAAGCCAGCCCTCATAACTCTTAGAAATAGTTTTTTCTTTCAAAACTCAGTGTAAGTGCTACCTTCCACCTCGAATTATCTTCCATATCTTTTGTAAACATTGTACAGCTATTTCCATTAGAATGTAAATTTTGGGGCAACTAGTTGGTGTAGTGGATAGAGCACCAGTCCTGAAGTCAGGAGGATCTGAGTTTAAATGTGGTCTTAGACCCTTAACACTTCCTTTCTGTGTGACACTGGGTAAGTCACTTAATTGCTTCAGGGAAAAAAAAAAAGAATTTAAGTTTCTTTATTTCAGGGATCATTTCATTATAGTGAATTTTTTTATTTCTAGTGATTGTCATATAGTAGACATTTAATATATGTATTTTGATTGATAGATTGATTCCTAGTTCTTTGATCTCTCCTCAAAATGGTAGTCTGAGAGACATGTGGGAAAGAATGTTACAAAAATAATCCTAAATACCAAATCAGGGATTGTAATTATTTCTGTACTTGGGAAAACAAATGTATTAAGTAGAGTTCTTGTTCTCCCCTTCTGCTACTGATGATCCATTTTTTAAAAAGTATGTGCCTTTTGCAAGTATGAGCAATGAGCTCATATTTGAGCTCAGGAAGATGAGTCTTCCTGATTGTAGGTCTGGCACTGTCTCCACCATTCCCTATCAAAGAAATTTCAGATTTATTTTGGAATTCAAAGCCCTGCATAATTTAATACTACCTTACATTTTTTGCTTTATTTCTTAAAATTCTCCTTCTGCCCTTCAGATGTTCTGTGTTCCAGCTAACCAAACTGGACTACTTGTTACCCACAATTTATGCTTAGGGCTTTTCTGCCACACACCCCCTCCCCCTTTTTGTAATCTTGTGCTCATACCATATGCTATATACAAGAAACAAATGAAGTTAGGTATGTAAAGTGCTTTAGAAATTTTAAAGCACTGTATAAATATTAACTATTATTATTATAGAATGTTACCTGTCTTTTTAATTCCTACTCACTTTTTATAACAAATCAAATACCACTTTCTTCTTCCATTCCCTAATGCCTTCCTAGTATCCCTCACTCAATCCTAATGCAACACTTTGTTCCTTTTTCATGTGCTTGCCATGTATTATTTTTATAACAGAGACTGATGAGTGCACAGAGTGCATCAGGGTGTTCCACTGATGCAATCTGAGGAATGCAGAATGAGAGTAAGCATTTATATAGTGCTTACTATGTGCCAGGCACTGTGCTGAGTGCTGCACAAAGATCTTATTCATAACAAACCTGGGAGGTAGATACTATTTTTATTTTACAGATGAGGAAAGATGGCAAATACAAGGATCGGATGATTTGTAGGAGTCTGAGGTTGAATTTGAACTCAGGTTTTCCTGATTCCAGACCTATCACTAGTCTAGGGAGCCTGTTTCTAAATGATTATTGATTTTTGTCTGTGTTTATTTTTCTTTTTTTCCTCTCTGTTTTTTTTTTTTTTTTTTTTGGCAAGGCAATTGAGATTTAAGTAACTTGCCCAGAGATACACAGCTAGTATTATACTCAGATTCTCCATCCAGAGTTCAGGGTAGAAACTCTATCTACTATGCCATCTAACTATGCCATTAAATGATTATTGATGATTTAGAATGGAAGTATTTTGGAGAAACTGTGGAGCATGTGCAGATATAATGTAACTGGTTCTGGTTTACTAAACATGTGGTTAATTTTCTGGTAGCCAGAACTAGTGGTGTCTTTAAACAGACCTAAGTCATCCTCAGCCTAGTCTCTTTGGTCATTTCTCATCAGCTGACCTTTTGGGCTCCTTTGCTGATGGCTTGCCATGAGAAATAATGTGCTAAGAGAAAAAGACTTGGAGCCTTCTTTTTGTCAAGGCCATATCATTCCATGGTCCTTAGCTTCAGCATTTCCAGTCTAGGGGAAGGAATTAGAGTCTTTGATCTTGTGTGTTTTGAAAGATCAAAGGAAAGTGAGTGAGTTTCTGAGCTTCTCATAATCCAGGTGGGAACTTCAGCACTGGTGACCAAAGGAACAAAGACTGATCTTCAGAAGTAACCTTCAGAGAATCATTCAGTATTTTTATTTGAAATCGGTAGGCTAATATTAGATCGGAAATCAATTAATTTAAGTCTGTATTCTCTTAGAAGGCACCTGGGATAGAGAAAAATGTTTTTAGTGAGGTAGTGGGGGAGGGGGAGGAAATTTATGTGGACCTGTACTTTTGTTATTGGTATATCTTCAAAATAAAGATTACTTTCTAAAAGCCAATTGATAGTGGATAGACTATATGAGGTGCCATCCCTGTGAAGAGCAAATGTATGTACTTTTGTTTTTACTATGTTTTCAGAGTAAATATCCTTTCTAAAAGCTAACTGATAAAGAAGTGAAAAAGTTCTTCCCAAAGCCTTCATTTAATAATAGTCTCTCTTCATTTCCCACATGGCTACACTCCTTTGGAGTTTTCCATCATCTCCTTGTACCCCATCTAACTTTCTTCTTCCTTCTTTCAGGTTCCTTTTGCATTTTGTCTTTTTCCATTAGATTATAAGCTTCTTGAGGGGCAGGACTGTCTGTCTTTTTTATATTTATATACCCAATGCCTAATTCAGTGACTGAAAATTAATTATATTAACTTTGACAAAAATGTTTCTTCTTTGACTTACTAAAATGGGCAAAGGGAATGTGGATGCTTGTGAATGACATCTAACTCTAGGAGGAGAGGAATTTGACCTCTGGGGGATTGAGTCAATGGTATAGAGAAGAGAGATATCTTGAAATTTCTCAGGGTAATCTAAAACCCTGAGGGGCAGATACCAGGATAAACTTTCTACATTCTATAAGTTTTACAAGTTAGACAAACTTTTTCACATTCTTCCTTTACCTTACTGACTTCTCTCTAAGACTATATGTAGATCCATCCATCCAAACATCCATCGATCCAAACATCTATCCATCTATTTATCCATCCATCCATCTATCTATTGATCTATTGATCTATCAATCTATCTTTTCATCTGTTTACCTGTGAAGATTGTAGAAGACCCTTACCCAAAATGACTACTCAGATCACTCAGTAGAAAGCAGAAAAGTTGTTTATTAAAATCTCTGGAGGGTGAGCTGTCCCATCACAAGATAAGAAAGAGAAAGCTCATGGTAGGAGGGCTAAAGAAGTAGTAAAGATACACAGCTTTTATACAAGAGATTACATCACAAGTAAGAGAGCATTGAGAAGGGGAGGAGGAGGCATCTAATTGCTTGTTGCTATTTGGAGAGATTGGAATGGAAAATTTCTGTTTCCCTGAAATCACCTGATTTCTAGGAAACAGAAAATCAGGCCTTCAGGCTTAATCAAGCAGATAGTAGTCAAGCTAATAGACTAAATATCGAGAAATGTCAAATATCGATAAATATCATCAGCTCAGGTTAAGTAAATATGTTTACAGCTGGTCAAGGCTCAAGTAAATATGGGCCTGCACATATTATACAGGTCATAGGGGAAACACAGAAATAATGAAAATAAAATACAGAAAAAGAATTCATACATTCCTGTAAGTTCTTCACTTTATCTCTCTATTCCACACATACCTACTTGCCCCCACACACATATGTTGCATTTACTTGTTTGCATGTCATCTACTTGTTAAATTGTGAGCTCCTTGAGAGTGAGAGCTGTTTGGTTTTTTGATTTTGCTTTTTAAAATTTTTATCTCCAGCACATATCATGGTACTGGATGTGTATCAAGCATTGAGTAAGTGTTAATTAATTGATTTGGTTACATTTGAATAAATCATGTTTCCCTATCAGATGGTAAGGTCCATGAAGGCAGGTATTTGATGTAAAGCTTAGTGAATCACTGAAAAACAGTCAGCCTTTAATATATTTGTTTAATTTCATGAGACTCAATCTAATAAAGTGGATGGTGATAAAAGAGAGGTAAAACAACAGTGGAATTGTTCTACTTTTTTCTCTGTTGCCCTTTATTATTGCCTTATTTATTCAAAATAAGTCTTCTACCTTTTTTAGGCTTCTGGGAGTAAAAATATTCATATATTGAGATGCTCATAATCCATCATCATCATCACAATACATAAATGTTGAGATGGACTGACTAATTAATTAATTAACTCTTTTATTCAATTCTAAAAATGCTTGAGGCAGCGAGGTAGCCTGGGGACTAGAGTGGTGGGCCTACTGGTATCAGGAAATTCAAATTCAAATTCATCCATAGATATGTCCTAGCTGTGTAATCCTGGACAAGTCTTTTAACCTCTGTTTCCTCTAGTTTCTTTACTTGTAAAATGGGTATAATAATAGCATCCATCTCTCAAGATTGCTGTGCAAATCAAATCAGATAATAATTGTAAAGTGCTAAGTATAGTGCCAGACACACAGTAAGTACTATTTAAATGTTAGCAACTATTATGTTAATAACCAACTATCATTAAGACAAATTATTATCAATTGTCAATAAATTATTTTAATTATTATAATTTAACAATATATAAATTATATTGATATACCAATACAAAATAGCATTAATGATTATTATTAATTCTTGACAAGTCAATTAAGGAATGGAAATACTTTGGAGAAACTTGGGAATGTGAGCAGTCACACAGAGACTTGCTGTGTCTGACAGGTAAAAAGTGATTTAGGCAGACGGAAGATGATTTAACCGTAGAGCTCTAGGTTGCTGGGCTCAGTGAATACTTCCCTTTCTTCTTGCTTTGCATATTTTCTTATTACTTGTTATTTTAAAGAGTTTGGAAAAAATGGTATAAAACACAAACAAAATGCTTGGAGGGAAAGATGGTCAAAGAATGTAGGGAAATTCTTTAGAATGAAACTCTGACAATGATAGCAAAAAATAATTCCATTAAGAGGAACAGGGAGCTATTTTATAAGACTAGTGTAGATACATAGGGAACTCAAAACCATCTTATACTTAACTGCTGTACAAAAGATGGAGATAGGACCAGATAATGGAGAATGAATACAAATGAACAGTATAATGCTATAAGAACAATGTCAGAAGCCCTAAAGTTCAGAAGGGGCTGAGGTAGTTAAAAATTGAAAAAAAAATAGAAAAGAAGGTCTTTGTTTTTATTTTTGTTTATTAGGGAAAAATAGGACTAAAGATTATATGAGGTGGCAGTAATAACAGAGGAGATAAAATAGAGTTATTTTGCTTCTGTTTTCTCAGCCTAGAGGGTGTAACCTACAGATTAGAACAGACAATTGGAAAAAATAATTATTAGGAAAATAAAACACAAAATACCTAAGACAGTGCCTAGTTAATTTTGGTTAATTTAAGTCAATTGTCTGGATCAGTTACAGCATCTTAGGGTAACATATTTAAATTTTTAAAAAATGTGAGAGTTGTCTATCCCTATCCTCTCATTTCAGAGATGAGCAAACAGATGCCCAAAGATTAAATTAATTGACCAAAGTCACTTAAAGAGTAAATAATATAAGCAAAATTTGAACTCCAGACTAACTTCATTTTACTTTTTTAAAAGGATTACCAGATTTATAGGTTAGAAATTGCCAGGAATATCTTAGCATGATACTTTATAAAAGTAGTGGTCACTATTCTTGTAAATAAGATAGAAAAGATAGATGTCCTTAGTTAGGCAGATTTGAAATTGATTCAATGAAGAGATGTAAAAAGTAAAAGTAATGGATTAGTACCAACATTAAGGTAGGTCTCTAACAAAGTGTCTGTCTTTGAGCTATATTTATTTTCTCTTTTTTTTATCAGACTGAGATGAAAGTTTAGATGACATGTTTATCAAAATTTCAGATGAAAGCTTAGCAGAATTGTCACATAGTTGTTTTTGTTCTTTGAAGAAAACCATTGAATAGAGTCATTAAAGCAAAATGCATCTAAAAAGTTCTCCTCTTGCCTGTACCAGAGGCAGCTAAGTGATGCGATGGACAATGTTCAGACCTTCAGTCAGAAAGACTTGAAGTCAAGCCTAACCTTAGCTACTATAACTGTGTGACTCTGTGCAATTCATTTAACCTCTTTTTGTTTCAATTTCCTCAAAAGTGGGAATGATAGCATTTATTCTTAGGGTTGTTGTCAAGGTCAAATGGGATAATACTTATATAACATCTTGCATAGGGTCTAACCTGATAGACATTTAATAAATGCTTACTTCTTTTCTTCTTTCCAATAAAATATCTCCCACACATAGGATAAATTCTTATATGATCCTGATGGGAAGTCTGGACTAGATTGTGGGCTAGATTAGCTTATTCTAAGCAATTGCTTAAATGCCCATTTTGGTTACTTGGTTGTTCATAGACTATCCTGTTTGTATGGCATAATGAGAGGTTAAAACTCTTAATCAGTCTCCATAGTCTCAATTATGTGTCACCAGGTAATGTCCATAATGCCCCTTATCTACCTCTTTATTATTACACCTAAAAGATTTCCACTTTCACTCCTCTCTCCTTATATAAATTTAGAAAGAAATCTTTTATTTACAGGTTATTCTGTTGTCACTTCGATGCTGCTGTCACTGCATTTATTCATTTCTTCAATTCTGTTATTTGGGGTATTTGAGAAGTAAAGCAGTTTTGGTTTCTTTTCTAAAAATGTTATATATTCTTTTTTTATTATTGAATGTCCATCTTTTATCCTATATGGTTAAACTCAGATTTGCAGTACCCTGGGCTACATCCTGAACTCCATATCTTTTTGGAACACATTATTCCATTCCTTTATCCTTTCTCTAGTGAGTGGAGAATAGTCTTGCAGCATTTGAATAAACTTCCTTTTGTATTAGATCTTTCTTCTGATGGCCTGCAGAACTTGTTTCTAAATGGAATTGTGTCGGATTTTGCAACATTGATTTTGTTTTGTTTTATTTTCCTGGAGGAAATCTGTCAATTTTTTCAATTGATTTAATTTTCTATGTTCAGAAGTTCTAGGAAGTTCTCCTTTATCATTTCTTAATTATGATTTTAAGGGATTTTTGACTTGAAGTATTCTTCTGAAAGACTTAGTAGCTTAGATCCTTAGATTCTCTCAATGCAGCCTGTCCTTGAGATCCATACGTTTTGCTTGCATAGAGAGCATATTTTCTTTTAATGTTTTTTTTTTGTTTTGTTTTGTTTTTTTTCTAGGCTATCTTTCACTTCTACGTATTTGTTTTCTTAATCTATTGTTCTCTCTTTCACTTGCCATTACAATTTCGAGTTTTTCTATTCTATTATTTTTGCTATGCAAACCACAAATTCTGCATTGTTCTCATTTCTCTTTTAAATCATTTAGGAATAGTATATTGTGGTTCCACCTTCACCTCAAATTCCACAAGATCTTTTGTCTCAAGAAATGTTGGATCATTTTTGTTCTAAAAGAGATGTCTGATTTTGTTTATTAAATATGGACTGTTTCTTTTGTTTCTTCCCAGGTCCCCTTTGTTTTATCTACTTATGTTCAAAATCTTTGAGATTTCTTCTTCTTGAAATCTTTAGTACTTTCAGTCTTTCTCTCCCTTTACACATTTATTTTTCCTTGTCATTCATTTCCTGATTTCTTCCTCTTAATTGTGGTTTCCTTGGGCACTGAATCTTAAAGCGTCTCAAGACTCCTCCCACATTAATCATTTTATGGTTCAGCAGCCTAAGTTTCTGTCCCAACTGACTTTTGAGTGGTCAGAATCGGCACCAGCTGGAGTGAGTAGTGGACAGCTTTCCACATGCAGGATATCTGTCTTGGTGACCTCTCCCTCTCCCTCTGTTCTTTAGTTCTCTGGCTTGATACCAGCAGTCAGATTTTCCTGGTTCCTGGAAGTTCAGAGGTTTGTGGCTCTCAGGTTGTCTTTGGCAACCTTTTGTTTATGAAGGGCTATTACCTGGATGGCTGGGTGGGATAAGAAGTATATCTCATTTTACAAATGGCAAAACTGAATTCAGTTAAATGAAGTAAATTACATAGGATCCCACAGCTAGATAGGAGGCATTAGAGTCAGCAATACAATCTTGGGAGCACAATTCAATTCAATAAACATTTATTAAGTACGTGCTATGTGCCAGGTATTATGTAAGTTCTGGGGATACAAAAAGAGGCAAAAGGCAGTACCTGTCCTCAAGGAGCTTACACTAGCTTAGCATAGACATGGATAGAGAATGTTTATGTCACTCTGGTTTCTAGACAAAATTGGGCATTTTGCATGATCCTTTTCTAATTGTCAGAGAAAATGCTGATAAGTCAATGCATGTCTGTGTGAAGGGTAGAGTTAGAGTGAAAGCTTGAGAGAAAAGACATCTTTTAATGACACAGATAATTAGATAAATAATATCTAATAAAGATAATAAAAAATATGAACCCTGTCATATAAATACAGATTTGTTTAGTCATTTTCCAATTGTGTCTAACTTTTTGTGAAAGTTAGAATTTTCTTTGCAAAGATACAAGAGTGTTTTGCCATTTCCTTCTCAAGCTAACTTTACAAATGATGAAACTCAGGCAAACAGTGATTTGTCCCAGGTTCATACACTTAGTGAGTTTCTGAGTCCAAATTTGAACTCAACATCTTCCTGACTTTGGGCCTGATCCTCTATCCACTGTGTCACCTGGTTGCCTCTAAAAATATAGATAGGATAGGGAATGGATTTCATTCTTCACAAAAAAAGCTTCCTGATAAGGAAATTCTCTTTTCAAATACAAGACAACCTGTTCTCTGCCACCTGGAGTCTTAGTTGCTTAGAGCAAAGATACCCAATACCAGGCTTTATATAGAAACACTCCCAAATTCAGCCTACCTAATTAAAAAGTAATTGGGAAACATTTTATAAAATAAATAAAAATACAATAGAACATAAGTGATAGTAATATGTAGTTTTTCTAAGTCAAAATTCTGTCCACAGAGACCTTTATGTGTGATTTAGTGGCCTTCTTTCTGTTTGAATTTGTTTGATACCCCTGGCTTAGGGCACTGAAAAGTTAACTAATTTCCCATGCAAACAGTGGGTGCCAGAGAAAGATGAGAACCCATCAGTTCTTTATTCATTATGCCATGCTACTTCTTAGAGGTAGACAGAAAAAGCAGGATATTTTTTTTGTTCTAGGAACCTTTTTCCCTTCCTCTTTCTCCTTTCTTTTCTCTCACATTCTCTCTTTTGTTTTTCATGTCTCCCCCTTTTTTCATTCTTTCTCCCCTTCTATTTGTAAAATCTGCATCCTTGTATACAAGTGCCTGAGTCATAATCCAGCACCCACAGTTGTCAACACTTAAAATTCTAAAGAAATTATTGAGGCAGACAACATCAAAACCAAATATTTGGTGAATTGTGTAAACTATAAACCGGGAATGTAGGCCCCAAAGTAGCTAAATGTCTCAGTATTTGTTAAACAGGAAAAGTAAAACAGCATGTTTTTCCTTATTTGGGATTGATTGAGATGCTTATTTTAAAGGTTTTCTTTCCCTCAAAATTTGTTTGATTTAAAGATTATTTAAAAAATGTATTTTTAAAAAATAAAAGAGAAAAAGAAAAATGAGATTAGATTTTTCTAGAGGTTTTCTAAGAACTTTTGCATCTCCATACTTAATTCTCTTGAGAAAAGGGAACTCAATCAACATATTGCCATGTATCGATGTATTTGTTTGTGTGTGTGTGTGCATATATCCCCTTATTTATTTAATTTAATGTTTAAACAATGTTAGTTGCAGAATACTAAAAGCACAGTGGTAAGCCCACTGGAGGTGACTTACTATGTAGTCAATTGTTTCTCTTGGCAAAGAGCAATTTTTTAAGCCAAAAGGTCTATTCAGTACTTGGATCTCGGGACTAAGGAGAAGCCTTCAGCCTTCCAGCTTCTGTTTAAAATGAGAATCCATGTAACCTTTGACAGGGAAATAATGGTCTTTTCAAGAACTCAGACAAAGTCACTGGCAGTGGACCAAGAGTAAGTTTAGACTTGACAGGAAAGTTGTTAATATAAACAACAAGGTGTTTTTATCTGTCTAGGATAAAACCTCCTGCTACGCTTTGTTAAAGGCTGTGGCCCTTGAGTAGAGGGCATTGATACTCAGCAGTTGATGGGAACATATTCTGTTACAGAAGAAAGCCCAGTGCCTACATGTAAGGTAGCACAGGGCTCTTTGAGTATGTTGCATAGGTGCTTTGTAGCAGAATTGAGATCAAAGGCAACTCACTCCAGGAACTTTTGCATGCTTTTGTTGTTGTTGTTGTGATTTTTTTCTCTCCTTGGAGAACATTTGATTTGAACAAAAACTTAATGATGATTTTTTTTCTTTTTTAGTTCCTGAATTTAACTTATATAGGTGGCTACCAGGAATTAATACTACAAAGGGATGTTGGGGAGGCAGCTTGTTAACATGTGCTGAAAATAGATTCATTTTAAAAAGAAGGATTTTGAAAGATATGCCCCTTATATCCCAAAGAGATCATAAAGAAGGGAAAGGGACCTGTATGTGCACGAATGTTTGTGGCAGCCCTCTTTGTAGTGGCTAGAAACTGGAAACTGAGTGCATGCCCATCAGTTGGAGAATGGCTGAATAAATTGTGGTATATGAATATTATGGAATATTATTGTTCGGTAAGAAATGAGCAACAGGATGATTTCAGAAAGGCCTGGAGAGACTTACACGAACTGATGCTGGACCAGGAAATCATTATATACTTCAACAACAATACTATATGATGACCAGTTCTGATGGACCTGGCCATCCTCAGCAATGAGATCAACCAAATCAGTTCCAATGGAGCAGTAATGAACTGAACCAGCTGCACCCAGAGAAAGAACTCTGGGAGATGACTAAAAACCATTACATTGAATTCCCAATCCCTATATTTATGCCCACCTGCATTTTTGATTTCATTCACAAGCTAATTGTACAATATTTCAGAGTCTGATTCTTTTTGTACAGCAAAATAACGTTTTGGTCATGTATACTTATTGTGTATCTAATTTATATTTTAATATATTTAACATCTACTGGTCATCCTGCCATCTGGGAGAGGGGGTGGGGGGGTAAGAGGTGAAAAATTGGAACAAGAGGTTTGGCGATTGTTAATGCTGTAAAGTTACCCATGCATATAACCTGTAAATAAAAGCCTATTAAATAAAAAAAAAATCAATTAAAAAAAAAAAAGAAAGATATGCCCCCCCCCCATCCCCTCAAAGTATAGCTCGAATGGAGGTGGATTTTTAGAAATCTAAAAGGATAGTGTTTGAGCCATTGGGAATCTTGCAAATTCTGTCCCTGTCAGAACCTATGGGACTCTGGGTAAGTGACTCAACTTTTTTAGGTCTTAGTTTTCTAATTTGTAAAAATGAAGGATAAAGGTAATGGTGGAACAACATGGATTGTTATGGTCTCTTCCAGCTCTAGATCTAGATCTCTGATGCCAAGAATGACTTGACATGGCTTGCCTCAGCTGTGAGAAAGAACAAGTTATACAGGCTTAAGGTAGAATGGTGATTTGGGCAAGTGATACAATGAGTTGGGGCATGTTGAATTGGGATGTGAATACAAGGAAGGAAAAGCATATTGCTCCATGGAAGGTTTCCAAAGTTTAGGATGGATGAATCTCAGAGGGCCAATGCTCTTTTTGATACATGCATGTTTTCTACTGTATTTCTATAGTATTTTTACTTTTTTTTTCTTTCTCATGGTTTCTTCAACTTTTGGTCCAATTTTTCTTATATAACATGACAAAAAATGTGTTTAAAAGGATTGCACATTTTTAATTTATATCAGACTGCTTGCTGTCTTGGGAAAGGGTGAAGTAAGGGAGAAAAATTTAAAACACATGACCCACATGTGCAAAAATGTTTGTAGCAGCTCTTTTTGTGGTGGCAAAAATTTAGAAAATGAGTAGCTGTCTATCAGTTCAGGAATGGCTTAATAAATTGTAGTATATGAAGGTAATAGAATATTATTGTTCTATAAAAATGATGAACAAGCTGATTTTAGAAAAGCCTGGAAAGATTTACATGAACTGATGCTGAGCAAAACAGGCAGAACCAGGAACCCACTGTGCACAATAATAGCGAGAATGTGCTATGATCAACTATGAAAGACTTTCATAGTTCAGTGATCCATAGGTTCAGTGATCCAAAGCAATCCCAATTGACTTTGGACAGAAAATGCCATCTGCATCCAGAAAAAGAATTATGGAGATTGAATGTAAATCACTACATGCTATGTTCACTTTTTTTTTTTTTTTCTTTTCCCATGGTCTTTCCATTTTATTTGATTTTTCTCTCCCAACATGATTCATAAAACAATATGTATTAAAATAAATAAATTTTAAAAATTAAAAAAAGAAAAGAAAAATTTAGAACACAAAGTCTTACAAAAATGATTGTTAAACTCTCTTTACATGTATTTGGAAAAAATTACTCTATATTTTATTGCAAACTTACTTTTTCAGCATTTTAATCCATTACTCTCATCTATCTATTTTTTGTTTTAGTCAAACAGGAATACTGAATGTCTTCTGAACACTTTCTGCTTTTTCTCACCTCCATGCCTATTATAAGACTTTTCCTTATTCTTGGAATAATCTGCCTCCCTCCTCTACCTATTGAAGTCCTTAAAATACCAAATCAGATTTTACTTCCTCTATCAGGCCTCAGAGTCCTACTTCTAAAACTAAGCTTCTTCTTTAGAATTAACTCATCTAGCTCTAGTATTTTCTTTTTTTTTTTTTTTTTTTTTTTTTTTTATTTTTTTTTTTTTTTTTTTTTTTATTTAATAGCCTTTAATTTACAGGATATATATACATGGGTAACTTTACAGCATTAACAATTGCCAAACCTCTTGTTCCAATTTTCACCTCTTACCCCACCCCCCACCCCTCCCTAAATGGCAGGATGACCAGTAGATGTTAAATATATTAAAATATAACTTAGATACACAATATATACGATACCACATACATTATTTTGCTGTACAAAAAGAATCAGACTCTGAATTATTGTACAATTAGCTTGTGAAGGAATCAAAGATGCAGGTGTGCATAAATATAGGGACTGGGAATTCAATGTAGTGGTTTTTAGTCATCTCCCAGAGTTCTTTTTCTGGGTATAGCTAGTTCAGTTCATTACTGCTCCATTAGAAATGATTTGGTTGATCTCGTTGCTGAGGATGGCCTGATCCATCAGGACTGGTCATCATCTAATATTGTTGTTGAAGTATAATGATCTCCTGGTCCTGCTCATTTCACTTAGCATCAGTTCGTGTAAGTCTCTCCAGGCCTTTCTGAAATCATCCTGTTGGTCATTTCTTACAGAACAGTAATATTCCATAATTTTCATATACCACAATTTATTCAGCCATTCTCCAACTGATGGACATCCATTCAGTTTCAGTTTCTAGCCACTACAAAAGGGCTGCCACAAACATTCGTGCACATACAGGTCCCTTTCCCTTCTTTATAATCTCTTTGGGATATAATCCCAGTATAACACTGCTGGATCAAGGGTATGCACAGTTTGATAACTTTTTGAGCATAGTTCCAAACTTCTCTCAAAATGGTTGGATTAGATTCACAACTCCACCAACAATGAATCAATGTCCCAGTTTTCCCACATCCCCTCCAACAATCATCATTATTTTTCCTGTCATCTTAGCCAATCTGACAGGTGTGTATCTTAGAGTTGTCTTAATTTGCATTTCTCTGATTAATAATGACTTGGAGCATCTTTTCATATGACTAGAAATAGTTTCAATTTCTTCATCTGAGGAATTGTCTGTTCATATCCTTTGACCATTTTTCAATTGGAGAATGGCTTGATTTTTTATAAATTAGAGTTAATTCTCTATATATTTTGGAAATGAGGCCTTTATCAGAACCTTTGACTGTAAAAATATTTTCCCAGTTTATTGCTTCCCTTCTAATCTTGTCTGCATTAGTTTTGTTTGTACAAAAACTTTTCAGTTTAGTATAATCAGAATTTTCTATTTTGTGATCAGTAATGATCTCTAGTTCTGCTTTGGTCATAAAACCTTCCCTTCCACAGGTCTGAGAGGTAAACTATCCTATGTTCCTCTAATTTATTAATAATTTCATTCTTTATGCCTAGGTCATGAACCCATTTTGACCTTATCTTGGTGTCTGGTTAAGTATGGATCAATGCCTAGTTTCTGCCATATTAGTTTCCAATTTTCCAGCAATTTTTATCAAACAGTAAGTTCTTATCCCAAAAGCTGGGATCTTTGGGTTTGTCAAAGACTAGGTTGCTTATATTTGTTGACTGTTTTATCCTTGAACCTAATCTATTCCACTGATCAACTAATCTATTCCTTAGGCCAATACCAAATAGTTTTGGTAACTGCTGCTCTATAGTATAGTTTTAGATCTGGTACAGCTAAGCCACCATCATTTTGATTTTTTTTCATTAATTCCTTGAAATTCTTGACCTTTTGTTTTTCCATATGAACTTTGTTTGTTATTTTTCTAGGTCATTAAAATAGTTTTTGGGAGTCTGATTGGTATAGCTAAATAAATAGATTAGTTTAGAGTAATATTGTCATCTTTATTATATTTGCTTCGCCTATCCAAGAGCATTTAATATTTTTCAGTTGGTTAGATCAGACTTAATTTGTGTTAAAAGTGGTCTGTAATTTTGCTCATAAAGTTTCTGATTTTCCCTTGGCAGATAGATTCCTAAATATTTTATATTATCAGTAGTTACTTTAAATGGAATTTCTCTTTGTAACTCTGACTGTTGGATTTTGTTAGTGATATATAAGAATGCTGATGACTTATGTGGGTTTATTTTATAACCAGCAACTTTGCTAAAGTTGTGGATTATTTCTAATAACTTTTTAGCAGAATCTCTAGGGTTCTCTAAGTATACCATCATGTCATCAGCAAAGAGTGATAATTTGGCTTCCTCATTGCCTATTCTTATTCCTTTAATCTCTTTCTCAGCTCTTATTGCTATAGCTAGCGTTTCTAATACAATATTAAATATACGTGATGATGGGCAACCTTGTTTCACTCCAGATCTTATTAGGGAATGGTTGCAGTTTGTCTCCATTACATATGATGCTTACTGATGGTTTTAAATAGATGCTGCTGATTATTTTAAGGAAAAGTCCATTTATTCCTATACTCTCAAGTGTTTTTAATAGGAATGGATGTTGGATTTTATCAAATGCTTTTCTGCATCTATTGAGGATGATCATATGGTTTTGTTAATTTGGTTATTAACATGGCCAATTATATTGATAGTTTTCCTAATATTGAACCACCCCTGCATTCCTGGTATAAATCCTACTTGATCATAGTGTATTATCTTGGAGATGATTTTCTGTAGTCTTTTTGCTAATATCTTATTTAAGATTTTAGCATCAATATTCATTAGGGAGATTGGTCTATAATTTTCTTTCTCTGTTTTCAGCCTACCTGGTTTAGGTATCAGTACCATGTCTGTGTCATAGAAGGAATTTGGTAGGACTCCTTCATTTCCCTATTTTATCAAATAATTTATATGCATTAGGGCCAATTGTTCTTTAAATGTTTGGTAAAATTCACATGTAAATCCATCTGGTCCTGGGGATTTTTCTTAGGGAGTTGTTTAATTGCCTGTTCTATTTCTTTTTCTGAAATGGGACTATTCAACAATTTACTTCCTCCTCTGTTAATCTGGGAAGTCTATATTTTTGGAGGTAGTCATCCATTTCACTTAGGTTATCAAATTTATTGGCATAAAGTTGAGCAAAATAACTCTATTATTTCTCTAATTTCCTCTTCCTTGGTGGAAAGTTCTCCTTTTCATTTTAAGACTACTAATTTCATTTCCTCCCTCCTTTTTCTAATCAGATTTACCAAAAGGCTTATCTATTTTATTGGCTTTTCATAGAACCAACTCTTAGTTTTATTAATTAGTTCAATAGATTTTTTACTTTCAATATTTTAATTTCTCCTTTTAATTTTAAATTTCCAATTTAGTATTTGATTGGGGGTTTTTAATTTGGTCTTTTTAGTTTTTTTTAGTTTGCAAAGCCCAATTCATTAATCTTTTCTTTCTCTGTTTTATTCAAGTAAGCCTCTAAGGATATAAAATTCCCTCTTATTACCTGCCTTGGCTGCATCCCACAAATTTTGGTATGAAGTCTCATCATTGTCATTATCTTGGAGTGAAATTATTAATTGTATCTATAATTTGCTGCTTCACCCAATCATTCTTTAAGATAGATTGTTTAGTTTCCAATTACTTTCTGGTCTATTTCCCCTAATTTTTTGTTGAATGTAGTTTTTATTGCATCATGATCTGAAAAGAAAGCATTTACTATTTCTGCTTTCTTGCATTTAATTTTAGGTCTTTATGTCCTAATATATGGTCAATTTTGAATAGGTTCCATGAACTGCTGAGGAAGAAAGTATATTCCCTTCTATCTCCATTCAATTTTCTCCAAAGATCCAACATACTAATTTTCTAATATTCTGTTTACTTCTTTAATTTCTTTCTTATTTGTTTTGTGGTTTGATTTGTCTAATTCTGAGGTGCAAGGTTGAGATCTCCTACTATTACAGTTTTGTTGTCTACTTCTTCTTGCAACTCTCTTAACTTCTCCTTTAGGAAGCTGAGGTGCCATACCACTTGGTGCATATATGTTTAATATTGATATTGCTTCGTTGTTTATGCTACCTTTGCAGGATGTAGTTTCCTTCCTTATCTCTTTTAATTAGATCAATTTTACTTTTGCTTGATCTGAGATAAGGATGGCTACCCTACTTTTTGACTCACCTGAAGCATAATAGATTTTGCTCAGCCTTTTACCTTTACTCTATATGTATCCCCTGCTTTAAATGTGTTTCTTGTAAACAACATATTGTAGGGTTCTGACTTTTGATCCAGTCTGCTATCTGTCTCCTCTTTATGGGGGAGTTCATCCCATTCACATTTACGGTTAGAATTACTAAATCTGTATTTCCTGCCATCCTAATAACCCCAGATTGTGCTTTACTTATTCTTGCCTCCCCAACCCTCTTTCCCCTTTTAAACTTATGTACCCCTCTTGTATCACGATCTTATCCTCTTTATAATCCCCCCTCCCCTTTGGTCTTTCCCCTTCCTTCCCTTATTACTCTTTTTCTTTTCCTTTTCCTCTCCCCGTTTTAATGAGGCGGAGGAATTTTCTCTAAAACAAATGTCAATTATTTTTCCTTTGAGCCAACTCTGATGAGGTAAGATTCACACAATGTTCCTCCCCCTCTCTAAATTCCCTCAGATATGATAAGTTTCCTTAGCCTCTTTGTGGGATGTGGTTTCCCTCTTTTATCCCTCCTTCCCACCTTATTCTGCCATCATCCCTTTTCCATATCTACTTCCCTTTTTATGTTATATCAGTACTATCAAATTTTACATGTATTTTTTGTAATATCCACAACAGAAATACAATTCTCAAGAGTTATTTTTACCTTTTTCTGCATCTCTTGAGGTTCTATTCTTGGAGATCAAATTTTTGTTTAGTTCTGGTTTTCTTCAGAAACAAATGGAATTCATTTGTTTCATTAAATTCCATCTTCTTCCCTGGAAGAAAATGCTCAACTTACTGGGTAGTTTATTCTTGGCTGCATCCCAAGTTCTTGTGCCTTTCGGAATATCATATTCAGGCCCTTCTTTCCTTTAATGTAGAGGCAGCCAGATCTTGGGTGATCCTTATTGTGGCACCTCGGTATTTAAATGGTTTTTTGGCTGCTTGTAAAATTTTTTCCTTAATCTGATAGTTCTGAAATTTTGCCACAATATTCCTTGGGGTTTTATTTTAGGGTTTCTTTCAGAAGGTGTTAGATGAATTCTTTCAATGCCTATTTTACCTTCTGATTCTATTACATCTGGGCAGTTCTCTTTGATGATTTCTTGTAAAATAGTATCTAGGCTCTTTTTTCATCATAGTTTTGGAAAGTCAATAATCCTCAGATTATCTCTCCTAGATCTATTTTCCAAGTCTGTCATTTTAGCAAGTAGATAATTCATGGTTTTTCCAGTTTGTCATTTTTTTGGTTTTGCTTGACTGATTCTTGCTGTCTCAATCGTCATTAGTTTCAATTTGTTCAGTTCTAATTTTTAAAATTATTTTCTTCATTAGCTTTTTACTTCTTTCTGTATATGTCCAATTGAGTTTTTGAATGTATTGTTTTGGTCTGTGGAATTTTTTCCATTTCACTAATTTTTTTTAGTGAATTATTTTCTTTTTCAATTCACAGATCCTACTTTCTTCGAGTTCTTTGTCTTTTCAATTCACAAATCCTACTTTCTAGTGAATTCTTTATTTTTTCCAATTCACAATTCTTACTTTCCTGAGATTTTTTTATTTTTCCAATTCACCAATTTTGTTTCCCTGCACTTCCTGGGAATTTTTTAACTTTTTCAATTCAGTATTTCAGGGAAGTTGTTTGCTCTCTTGTAAAGGCTTCTCTTTCCTTTCCCATTTATCTTCTAACTCTCTTTTGAGACTTTTAATGGTCTCTTCTGAGAAGCATTATGTAAAGGAGGACAGTCTGATGCATTTTTGCTGTTTGAGGTCTCTTCAGGTTTGCTGACCTGCTCTTTTTCTGCATAGAAGCTGTGGATCGTTCTTTTCATCTTTTTATTCATGTTTTAAAAGCCTTTAGGGTGGTCTCCTAGGCAAGAGGGTTACCAGCTTCCTCTGCAGAGCAGGGAGAGATGTAAACGATTTCCGGCTCAAGGTATGGGAGTGCTCCGAGTGAGAGTTTTCCCTTCCCCCAACAGGAAGTGGATTCAGCACTGGCCGAGCTATCAAACTGCTTAGTAGGGCTGAGTGGATTATCGATTGCCCTCGGCTGAGGCTAAGTGGTGAAGTGTCACTGCCCCAGGCCGGAGCCTCTTGTGGGACTGTGAGTATTAGCAGCTGAGCACAGACTGCAGACCGCCAGGAACTCTGCCCCAGTGTCTCTGCCCAATGCAAATCGGCCCTGGAAAAGCTCTATGGCCCCAAGCCGAGCTCCCCACTGCGCAGATTGGAGGCTAACCGGGCTGCGTCCTCCTGCGGTGCAGGATCACAACTGCCCCAAGGAAAAGCCCGTACTGCGGGTTGGGGCTGCTCAAGCTTATGCTGAGATCTGTGCTTTCTCCCTCGGTTTGAGACTCTCCTCGAACCTAATTTCTCTCCCTGTCTGCTTGATCTCCCCCCTGGCCCCGGAACCAACCTTTTTTTAGGAGACTGCAGATTTTCTTGACCGGTGAGTTGTTCTATTTCTTATCTTTACGAATTGTAGCAGTCAAGACTATTTTTGAGGCTCGATATAATATTGATAAAGAGGGTAAGAGAAGAGCTTAGAAAGTCGCGTGTGTCTTCTCCGCCATCTTGGCTCCGCCCCCCTATTTTCTCTATTATATATTACAACTCTATGGTTTATATCTTACCCCTAATAGACTATAAACTTAATAAGTACAGAGACCTTGAGCACCTATACTTCTGACTACATTTCTTTCTTAAGGACCATACCTTAAACCAAAACCAATCTGATTCTGTTTGGCCACCAGTAGGTCCTAGGCCAAACCCCATTTGCTCATTGTGTGGTCCCTAATTTACTGAGCTTGAATATAAATAGCAATTATTTTGCATTGGCTGGGAACCCTGATGGTCTTCTATTAATTTATTATTTAGATTTTTTTGGACTAGGCTAAAGAGGAGATTCTTTGCCTCAATTGCTACCTAGCTTTAATTATTGAATGGGTGCAGCCTCAGTCAAATTGAGATTTGTTGAAGATCTTAGCTTAAAAAGACCAAGATTGAACGGGAAGGCTATCTGGCTGTGACATCTGTCACCCCATTGATCACCAGGGTTGATTTGGCTGATCTGGCTGGCTAGGCGGGTGTCCCCTTCCTCCCTCACTGCTATGAGCATCCCTCCCGAAACTGCATGCTCAGTCCAAGAGGATGACTTTCCCTGATAGAGTGTATGTTCTTTGGTTAAGAGTATAGGAGTAGCTTCTAGAACAAGCTCCCAAAGTCATAAAAAGACCAAGGTCTCCCATTTTATCCAGAGCCTCCAGTCATCCTGATCTATATCTGGCCACTGGACCCAGATGGATCTGGAGCAGAAAATCAGGCAGGTGACCTTGCCCAGCCCTCCTCACTTAAATCCAATTCACTTGCATGTCATGTTCTCACCTCTTTGATGTCATGGTCCTGTTTGAGAAGGAAGAACAAACAATAATACCCATTGTTCTATGCAACAGTAGGCACTTTATTTTTTAATTTATTTATTTTTAATGAGGCAATTGG
This sequence comes from Sarcophilus harrisii, assembly GCF_902635505.1. NCBI lineage: Eukaryota > Metazoa > Chordata > Mammalia > Dasyuromorphia > Dasyuridae > Sarcophilus > Sarcophilus harrisii. The sequence goes on from NC_045428.1 coordinate 515,973,718, forward strand.
GTTTGTGACTTGGTCATACAGCTACTAAGTGTTAAGTGTCTGAGGTCAGACTTGAATTCTTTCTAAATTTAGCGCTGATATTCTTCTAACCACTGTACCATTTAGCTGCCCTGGCACTTTATTCTAACAACCAAAAAAATCTAGTTGCAGACAGCCTTGTAATTTCCATCTTCTGCTCTTATCTAGCCTCTCCCAATCTATTCTCTCTTTCCCTGATGGTTTCTCTTTTTCTTTCTTAATTATCTTCAATCTACATTATAGTACCTTCATTTCCTTTAATTTTTCATTCTTCCTCTTTTATTTCCTTTACCTCTATCTCTCTCCTACTTGGGTCATCCAGAAACACCATCCAGTAAGATCATCCTTATAGCAGCATAGCTACCAATTTTTAAAAAATAAATAGTATTTTATTTTTTTCCATTTCCATGTAAAGACAATTTTAAACATTCAATTAAAAATTTTTGAAGTCCATTTTTTACCCTTACTCCCTTCTGTACCCTTTCTGTATAAAGGTGAGCAATTTGATATATGTTATATATGTGTAATCATGTAAAATATATTTCCATGTTAGTGCTGTTATGAGAGAAGAAACAGACAAATGGGGAAAAACGTGAAAAAAAATAGGATGAAAATGCTTTGATCTGCATTCAGACTATATGTGGACATAGTTTTCTATTCTTAGTCCTTTGGAATTGTCTTGGACCATTGTATTGCAGAGATAGTTGATCAATGCACAATGTTGCTGTTACCATGTACAGAGTTCTCTCAGTTCTGTTCACTTCATTTTGAATCAGTTCATGTAAGTTTTTCCAGGTCTTTCTGAAATCTGTCTCTTCATCCTTTCTTATTAGTTTAACTATTGTTATTTATTGTATAACAGATTTAAGGATATAAGGGGCCTTAGAGATTATTAATCACTCTCTCTGATTTTTAGATGAGAAATGTTTAGATGATTTTTGATGCACAAAGAGTTTAATTGATTTCACCATGGTCACACAACTAACATCAGAGACAGGGTTTGAATCAAGGTCTTTCTGACTCCCAGATCCAGTGTTCTATCTATTATGCAATGCTTTGTCTTTCCTCAGCTATTTTCATTTTGGAACTTGTGTCCATGAGTGAATGAACATTTTTTTTTTTTTTGTCCTTCGTTCTTGAAGACAACCATGACATGTAAATGAATTGGATTTAAGTGAAGGAGGCTTGAAAAAGGTCACCAGACTCATTATTTTGGTTCTGTCACAAGATATAGATCAGGATGACTGGATGTGGCCCTGGTTGCAATGAAAGACCTTGATATTTTTAAAGTAAAGTGTTTCACAAGTCTACTTTGGTGTAAAAGAAGATCTGGGCTCATATTCTGAGGAAGAACATAAATAAATAGTATAAAAAAGAAAAAAAAAACTTTTCCAGTGCAAGGGAAGAGAAGGGTACCAGTAAATGAACTTTCTCTTATCAGAATTGATTCAAAGAGGGAATATCATATATACTCAATTGTGTATAGAAATGTCTCCTACCCTACAAGAAAGTAGGAGGGAAAGGAGATAAGAGAAGGAGGGGAGGGTGAAAGAAGGAAGACTGAAGCAGGAGGTAGTCAGAAACAAAACACTTTTAAGGAGGGACAGAGTGAAAGAAGAGAGAAAGAATAGAATAAATGGGAGGAGGATTAGATGGAGGGGAAAACAGCAAAAGTAAACATGAAAAAAAAATTGATTCGGGTTTCTCTTATAATGGCCCCATTTCTCAAATGTTTCTTTCTTTTCTTTTCTTCCTTTCTTCCTTCCTTCCTTTCTTCCTTCCTTCCTTCCTTCTTTCCTTCTCTTCCTTCCTTCCTTCCTTTCTCTTTCCTTCCTCCCTCCCTTTCTCTTTCCTTCCTCCCTCCCTTCGTCCCTCCTCACATTCCATTATGCAATCCCATATGGGATCCAGATGTACAGTTTAAGAAGCTTTGTTATAGGTCATTAGCAATGAATTTAATTAAAATCGGATTTTCCCCAATTTATAATTACTTTAAAATTTTTTGATATTTTTTTTAAATTTATGGAATAAAACAAGAATTTTAATAACTCCATCATAAAAAAGATTGCACATTAAACTGCAAATCTATTATGTTCAGTTTTCTATTCATTTTAAATACTTAAGGTTATCATGTAAATTTCTTTTTTTCTTTTCTTTTTCCTCTTTTTTTCCTCCTCCAAGATCCTAGAAATGGCTGATACTTATTAGTAGGTAAGTATGAATATACATGAAAATACTTGAAAATGTAGAAAGTATTATCATGATAAGGGATTATGGGAAGACTGAAGATGTGGAATAATGTGTCACTTACTGCATGTCAGTGAATATGAGACCTGGGAAAAGCCCCTGTCTTGTCATCTTATAAGACACTGATAGAATACGTTTCTGAGCATCTTGTAAATTCCTGGCCTATTACTTCCTCTGGCCTGGCAAAGATGCTTGGTAAATTAACATAATCTGAGACTTGAACTCATTTTCTAGCTCAGGGCAGAAAAGAAAAATGCCAAAGATACAGCTGCAGACAGATTTTAATTTTAATTTTTTTCAAGTACAGATCTCATATAGGATAGTTCCAAAAGGAAGCCACACTCTTGCTCTATATAACAAAGCTTCTTAGGTGGTAGGTGCTTTTTTTCTCTTTTCTGAGTCCTTAGTATTTTAAAACCTCTGCTCCATTAAAGGTTTTTGTGCCTTGGGAAAGTACTTTGCTGATGCTGCTTGGTTAGGCCCCTTGAGATGCACAATAAAACTTTTTGTTGCCTTTTTGCTACTTGGTTTAATGATTTGTTTGGCGTCAGATTTTGTTTGCCAAGTAGTTTGCTCATTTTAACCCAATATGAAAAACAGCTGAAACCTCATGGAATAAGTAGTGGTGGCAGGAGTATATACTTTTTTTTCCTAACTCAATTTTTAATACCATAGAAATGTTATCTATTGTAAGAACATATTTCTTTGGAGAGGAAAAAGTAATTAAATCTAAAAAAAAGTGTAAAGTTGTTAACAGAATCTAATGTGATAATGATAGCAATAGTCATAATAATTATTATTACTAACACATATAATGTCTTTTATGTGTCAGCACTGGGCTAAACATTTTATAGATATCTTATTTAATCCTCAAAACAACCCTGGGAGGTAAATGCTATTTCAGATGAGGAAATTGAAACAATCAAAAATCAGCATCTAAGTCTAGATTTGAACTCAGGCTTTCCTGGTTCTAGGCTTAGTGTTCAATCCACTGTACCACATAATTTTCCTGAATGAATAATTCTTTTTTTTTTTTTAACTAAAAATTCCTTGAGGACAGATACTGTTTTGTTTTAATCTTTCTACCCACAGCACTTCCAAAAGCACAATCTTCTATAAACATTTTCTATTTTTTCAAGTATTTTTATATATATTATTTCAAGGGAACAATCATACTGGGTTTGGGGGAAGAAAAAAGGGGGTAAAAGAAAAGAAAAAAATTCACATGATAATCTTATATATTTAAAAGAAATAGAAAGTTGTACATAATGACCTGCTTCAGGAGACTTTCCCATTCTGCCCTTTCCTCACCCCCTTCATTTCCTCAGAGATTATTTCTCATTTACAACATTTGTATCTATATCATCTCTATTAATATCTATTTTGATGATATTTATATCTATGTCTATGCATTATAACTAAATCTACAGCTACAGCTATAGATATATACTTATGTCTTCTATAAATACAGTTATTTGTTTGTTATTTCCCATCTTAGAATGAGAACACCTTGAGGGTAGGGTATATGTGTGCATATCTTTGTATTTCCAGAATTTAGCACAGTGCCTGGCACATAATAAGGAGCTAATAAATACTATACTTTATGCTTAATTTGTTGACCTAGCATATATTAAGCACATAAATGCTTGTTGATCAAATAAGTGACTTCTAAGATGTCTGTCCTAGGCCTCAAGCCTATCAACTCTTTCCTTTTAAAGAAAAATAAACTTACTTCCTTTTCAAGAATAGTTTTCTGTCCTTCCTATTTTCCCACTATGCTAGGCTTAAATCTTCTGCTTTATAAATAGGATTCTTGTCCTGTGAAAAGGACTTTAAGTTTCTCTTTGCGCATGCTCTCTGAAAGACATCACAAAACATTTTTGTTGCTTTTTTACTACTTGATTTTAATTTTTTGTTGGGAGGAAAGGTTCAGTCAGGTAGAATCATAGCTGAGATTGAAAGTAAGGCTAAGGAATTTAAAAACTGGTACTTGGAAAGCTTTGATTTGCCCTCAGTGAGTCCACTTTCTATTTTTAACACCATGAGAAAGCAATCCAGGAATGAATAAACAGAAACAGCTCTTGCCTCAAGCCTATTTAGGTCCTAGTAAACAACACTTTAAGATTCTAATCTTAACCCCCTTTATTTTTTTGGTAAAAAAAAACATTTGGAGAAAAAGAGCCTGGTGGAACAGGGAAGAGGGGGAAAGAAGAGAACAAAAAGTCCCATCTTTGTCTCACAAAAAAGTCAAAGGACTTTTTTTTTTTTAAATAGGAAATAAGTATTAAGCTTTCAAATTGCTATGAAAAAACTGGGTTTAGTTAAGGGGCCCTGAAATTAAACTAATAATCCTGGAGGAAAGTTAAAATGAACGAGAGGTTCAGAGAGCCAAGGACCCCTTCTAACTTTTGAAAATCTCAGCTATAATGAAATGCTGTACATGAAAACAGTCAATTATCTCTTAAGGAAAATAAGGTGATTAAATTAAACCACACCAGGGATTCTTAAATTGGGATACATGAACTTTTATTTTTTTACTATGCAACAATTATTACTCTGACTCCCCACTACTTGAAGTCTAAGTTTGGGACATTTCACTCCTCTTCTTTTTCATCTCCCTCTTTTTAAGGTTCTCCTGGATCCTTAAAGAAATTATGGATGGGTAATTGGTTTATGTTATCGACTCAAGACCCATTGACTGTGTTTCCCCAATTTTAGGGAGTCTCTAGTACCTCAATTCTTTTTAACCACTTAATTAGATTAGCTTTGACAAAGGAATACTTACTTTCATAGTATAATAAGAATAATAACACAATCATCTCACCACTCCCTTGACCCCCTGTTCCCTGCCTCCCTTTCCCTACACCTGGAAGAAATAATTCCTTTTATTACATCCTCAGCTTCTGGGAGGGGAGGGCCATATAGTTCCACAAATTAACTTGGCCTTCATAGTTCTGCCAAGTCCAAAGCCTTGAGCTGGAGTCCTGGTCATCCTGGTTTCTCAGTGGTTCCTTGCTGTTTGCCAGTAATGTTTGGCCTACAATTCTGGCCCGCAGGTGTCTAACTAGAGCTTCTGGATCCACTCTATTTTATATGGTTTTCAGTGTGTGTATGTGTGTGTACTTATATTTATATATATACATATATATGTATACATATATGCATATGCATATGATGTTGCTGAACACATCCCATGCTTGATGTTTATATGGTTTTGCTTTAAATTGGAGTTGGGTTGCAAAAAAATAAACCCTTTGGCTTATTTGTTTTCCCAAGATTGAGCTCACTCCACCTAAACCAGGTATTTGGAATTTTCTGGGGAGTGGTAAGGAGGGGTACTAGTCTAATAACCCTAAGTTTATTAACTTTTAAAGGGAATCCAAATTACAGGGAGGTGCTGTGAGTGTGAAGGATTATACAGAGAAGGAAGAAGAGAGGTTCATAGTTCTTTTTGTCCCCTTGAGATGTCCTTAATGATCTCAACAAGGAACCGCTAGAGATGTCCATAGTCTTCAAAATTTGATATTCCTACAGCCTCACCAACTTGATTAGAAAATTTGATTAACCCTCATATATATGGATTCATTCACTGGATTGTCTACCCAAGTATATGACATAATCTGGGCAGCATGAGTTCTTTATGTACTTAATTTTTCAATGTTATTACCTGGCCAATCTCTTTTGCATAGATCTACAATGCAATACAACATAATTCAATAAACATTTCTTAAGCACTTACTATGGACTACACATTGCATAAGCATGGAAGTACAAATAGAAAAGAAAAAAAGGCCTTCATCTCAAGGGACTTACAGTAAAATGGTGGAGACAATTCACAAAATGAAGATTAAAAGTATGTGTGTGTGGGATGGGCTTTAGTGGGAGTGCAGTGTGATGTGGTGGAGTTGAAATCAGAGCAGTTGATGGAAAATGAAGAGTTGGCTATATATTCTGAGCTCTCTATGAAGGGAAATTTGGAGAAGAGTCTTTTGTTCCACTCTCCAATCTTCCAAACAGAGTCAGAGACAACTGAGCATGCTGATAACCTGAAGTGATTTCTATGATGATGAATTTCCTGATGTTGGATTTATCCTGGAAGAGCATGCTGTTGGTAAAGACCAACTCAAACAGAGCAGATGATGGGGAATGAAGTTTCTGCTTGGAAGCTTCTGTAGTATTCTATGGCTTACACAACCAGTATGTTTTGGAGACCTGAAAAGCTGAAGAATCTTGACCTAGACAGGGTATCTTTCTTGTATTTGAATTTTGTTCAGAACATCTTCTGTGTCACTGAGGAAATGGTGGTGACTATTTTTCCCCTTGTAGGTATATCTTGATTTACATGATATATTACAGTTAATTATCTATATGCTATATTTCTCTAGTATAGGAATTCTTCACTTTGTATATATATAGGCATATGTATGTGAATACATGTGTGTGTGTCCTTTCACAGGGAAGCATATGAACTCCTCAACATATTTTTAAATTCATAAAATAAAATGCATAGGATTACAAGGAAAAATTAGTTATATGATTTATCAAACATTTACCAAAACATTAACACATACACATACACTTTCATGATTCTGAGTTTAAAACCTCAAAAGTATATCCCAAACTTTGTGAAGGCAAGGACTTTACTTGAGCGTCAGAATCAGATTTCCTCTACTAACCAGCATTTATTATTAATAAACTAGCATGCACTATCTGAATAGTGGGTATTAATGCTTATTAAAATGGCCTCACTTTGGCTTCAGAATTAACTAACTACTAGTATAGCATTTTCCACATAGTAGTTGCTCAACTTTGCTCTACTCACAGTAGGTTCACTGCCTCATAAAAACTCTACATAGTAATGGAGTTCTTAACCATTTACTATGTCATGGACCATTTTCATAGTCTAGTAAAATCAAAGAACTCCTTTTCAGAATGACATTTTAAAATGCATAAAACAAAACATATAAGACTAGAATGGAAGCAAAAGGTTAATGGAAATAAAGATTTATTTCTTTTCCCATCTTAGTTTGCAGATCCCTAAAATTTGGCCCAGGTTAAGAACTCCTGATATGGGAGGAAAAATGGGCAGAAAAGGTAATGGGCATCAAGAGAAATCATGGTGAGAGAAAAGCTGTTGGTTTTGGAATCAAAGGACCTCGATTTGCATCCTGCTGCATATCACATGTGTGATGTTGGACAAGTCATTGCACTGTTCTTCTGAGTATTAGTTTTCATACTAGATGGCCTCTTTCAGTATCCAGATCTATAGCACTATCAATATGACCTGTTTGTAAATAGACAAACTAGACTAGAAGCCTTGGGAATGAAGCCTACCTCTGATATGTGTTAAGTATGACATTCTATTTATTTCAGTAATACTGTTTTCTTATTGTAGTAGAAGAAGAATAATACTAATGCTATATACCTTACAAGGTTGTTATGAGGAAAATACTTTTTAAACCTTAAAGCTCTTTGTACATTTGAGCTATTAATAGCTTATGGCATCTGATATTTGCTTTAATGGGAAAAGAAACCTGAAGGGCAGTGAAGGCATTTGTCTAAAGGAGCTGCAGAATGCTGTATTTTTGAGGAGAAGAGTGGTTGTATGAATTCTATGATATGAATTATACTTCTATGGTATTATTGTTAAAGCACTTCAAAAACATTACCTAATATATTCTCAAAATGTTCCTAAAGGGGCAGGAGGTAAATAAGTGCTTGCTTCAAATCAGATATTTATATGTATACATTTCTCACCATTTATCACAGCTTTGCTTCTAACTTAGGCTTTTATATTTCTATGATGCAGGAAGGTAAGACCCAGCTAATTTTTTATAAATAATTTTTAAATGTTCTTTTATTTTTATTTTAATAAAAACTTTTAAAAAAGCTCTTCTCTTCCTACTCACTGAGTTGTCATTTGTAAAGTAATTTTTTTTTAAAGAAAGGTTTAAAAAAAGTAGTTCAGCAAAACGAAATCACCCATCTGGGAAGTTTGACAATGTGTATATTACACTCTCATAATTTCCTATCTGGGCAAAGAAAGGGGGGCATTTTTCCCATCTCTTCTCAATATCCAAATTCAGAGATCCAGCTAATTTTTAGTTCACCCTTTAATTTTGAAGTCATAGAAAATTGCAGGGGGAAGGATCACTCTAAAAAACAGAAAAGAGAAAAAAAAAGAGAGAAAGAAATGAAAAGGGAAATTTGGGAGGATACAAGTTGCTAAAAGATCACAAGGAAGGTTACTTTCTCAAATCCCTGAAATTTATTTTAGGACGATCAGCATTTCTTTCCATATGGTAGTTTCCTAAAATGCATTCATGTAATTTGCCATGCTTTGAAAATGGAAAGAGGAGGGAAAGAAATTTGAGGGAGTACTGAAAGAATGGCAGGGTAAAAGAAGAGATGCCACAACACAGCATAAGTAAGAGCTAAAAGGACTCTGGAGACCATTTAGTCCAAACACATAATTTTATAGATGAGAAAACTGAGGCTCTGAGAGAGAGAAGGAACTTGAAATCTCAGACAGTACAACATTTGGCAATTTATTAACCACAAATATGAGGAAGTTTGGCAGGAGTGTGGAAATATAAACTGTTGACCACACCAAGTTAGTGGGAATTTTTTCTTCAAATTAGTTTGTCAGGCAATCCCTGTTCTTCATTATGAAGGATAATTTCATATTTGGCTAACATAATTCATCTGGCTCAGCTCCAAACACATAAAAATACTTTATTGAATCTTATTTTCTCATATTGTGTCTGGGATAGGAGGAAAAGAAGTGGGAGAGTGCTGTGAGTACTCTTCCCAGAAGAGATCTATCTGGGGGCTCAATGACATGACCTTGTTAGTAACAGTGAACCATGTAAAACCTCATGCAACAAAGAAACTCTCTTGATTTTCAGAGAGAGAAAGAGACACAGGGACAGAGATAGAGAGACAGAGAAAGACAGAGAGGAACAGAGGCAGAGAGAGAGAAAGAGGGAGAGACAGAGACAGAAACAGAGGCAGAAAGATAGAAAGATAGAAAGATAGAGAGAGACTCAGAGTGAGACAGAGAGACACAGAGACAGAGAGGCAAAGAGAGACAGAGATAGAGTAAGACAGTAAGAGAGAAGCAGACAGTAGAGAGAGATACACACAGAGAGACAGAGATAGAGAGAGAGAGACTGAGACAGAGAGTAGGGAGCACTTAATATGTATGGCCTTATAGGACAAAGATTTTTGGGGAAATTTCCATATCACAATTCAGGGGTCCTCAAACTATGGCCTGCGGGCCAGATGTGGGAGCTGAGAACATTTATTCCCCTCACCCAGGGATATGAAGTTTCTTTCTTTAAAGGCCCACAAAACAAAGTTTTTGTTTTTACTATAGTCTGGCCCTCCAACAGTCTGAGGGACAGTGAACTGGCCCCTATTTAAAAAGTTTGAGGACCCCTGACATAAATTGATCAAAAATTATTTATGAATTGAGGATATAATTTTTAAAAATGCCCCCAAAGATACTGACACACAAACATTCCAGCAAATAAGATGGAGTTATTTTACAAATTCAGTCCATCCCTAAATCCCATTAGTTACCCTGACTGGAGGGCTCATAGCTCATGCTTTAATTCAGAGAAAAAGAGGGGAGAAAGGGGAGAAATTAAGGGGGAGGGTAAAGAGAAAGGAGAGAGAAAAAAGTAAAAGTGGAAAGGTAATTAGGGTAAAGGCAGTTTTGGGGGGGGCAAAATTAGAAAGGGAGATTGAAGAAAGGGAAAGGGAGAGAAAAGAGAGGGAAGAGAAAACTGAATTAAATCAACACATGCTATGTTCACTTCTTTATTCTGTTTTTTAACTTTTTCATTATTTTTCCATTTTGCTCTGATTTTTCTCTCCCAACATGATTCATAAAGCAATGTGTGCTTAAAACAAACAAATAAATAATTGATAAGGAATAAAAGAAAACAGAGGGGAAAAGATAGACAAGAAAGGAGAGAGAAAGAAGAGAACATGAAGAGACAGAGGAAAAAAATGAAAGAGAAAAGGAGCTAAAAAGGAGATCATACAGTTTCTAAACTGATTGCAAGGATGAGCAAAGCTCTGGCACCCAAATAAAAGAAAGAACTTTCAGTAAATCCTAGTGAAATCCTGTGACTCCTCTCCCTCAGTACTCTGCTCCTTCTCTCCCACTGAATAGCATAAAGTGAAATCACATCTGAATGTGTATCTTTGAAGTTCCCTGATAATGCTGCCTAGAAAAAGGTCCTTTTGATCTTATGAAACAACAAGAAACTGGCTACTCTTTCTCAGTTCTCTGATTCTCCATTCAGAATCATTGCTAATTACTGATTTCCTTTCTGAGACATTTATTAAATAGAAAATTGGGAAAGGGCTGCCCCATCTTCTACATAGAAGGTTAAAAACTAATCTTAAGAATCAGCTTCTCAGTCTTACTCATTTTATAAATGAAGAAACTAAGGCCTTCAAAGACAAAACAACTTGCCAAATGCCTCAAAACTTTTAAATAGTAGAAGTGTGATTAGATCCAGTCACCTGCCACCAAATCCAGCATTCCTTTAAGAATACCACATTGCTTCTGCGTTTCTTCCTTCTTTTAGGTGTCCTACCTTCCCATTTTAGACATTAAATACTTTTAATAACTAAATACCTTTAAGCTATCTTCTGCTTGTCTAGCACACGCCTATCCTCCCCAGACTTCTTTCTTTCTATATATCTCTCATTCTGGAAAGATAAACTTACTTTCTCAATTGCATTTTTGCCATGTGACCTCTGGAAAATATCTGACTTTTCTGGGCCTTGGGTTTCCTTCTCTGTTAATAAATTACCAATCATTCAACATTTGTTAAGCTCTTATGTTGTTCTAAAAACTGTATTAAGCATTGGGTATACAAAAAACAGGCAAACAATGATTGTTGTCTTCAAGGAGCTTACATTTGTCTAGGGAATAGTTAGACTATATGATATCTGTTCCTGGAATTTATGACCAAAGAAGAACTAGAAAACATTATAAAAGACAAAATAGACAACTTTGATTATATTAAATTTAAAAAAGTTTTTACAGAAACAAAACCAAAAGAAACAAGATTAAAAAGTGCAATGTTGAGAAAAAAAATTTTTACAGCTAGTATTTCTGGTAAAGATCTCATTTCTTAAATATATAAATAATTGTGTCAAATTTATAAGAATATGTCATTTCCCAATTGCTAAATGTTCAAAAGATATGAACAAACAATTTTCAGATGACAAAATTAAAGTCATCTATAACTGTGTGGAAAAATGCTCTAAATCACTATTGATACTGAGAAATGCAAATTAAAATAATTCTGAAGTACCATTTCACATCTCTCAGATTGAATAAAATGAAAAGAAAAGATGATAAATGTTGGAGGGAATGTGGGAAAACTGGAGCACTAATGCATTGTTGGTGGAGCTGTGAAATGATCCAACCATTCTGGAAAGCAATCTGGAACTATGCCCAAAGGACTATAACACTGTGCTTATCTTTTGAAGCAGCAGTACCATTACTGGGTCTGTATCCCAAGGAAATAATAAAGGAGGGAAAAGGATTCACAGGTGCAGAAATACTTGTATCAACTCTTTTTTGTGGTAGCAAAAAATTGGAAAAGGAATTGGAAAATTTATTAACTGGGGAATCATTGAACAAGTTGTGGTATATGAAGGTAATGGAATATTATTGTTTTATAAACAATGATGAACAAGCTGATTTTATAAAAACCTGGAAAGATTTACACGAACTGATGCTGAACAAAACAAGCAGAACCAAGAATACACTGTACACAACGACAGAAAAAATGTGTTATGATCAACTATGAAAGACTTGGTTCTTCTCAATGATTCAGTACTCCAAAGCAGTCCCAAAAGACTTTGCAAGAAAATGCCATCTGCCTCCAGAAAAAGTACTAAGGACACTGAATATATATCAACACATACTATGTTCACTTCCTTTTTCTGTTTTTTTTTCTTTCCCATACTTTTCACTTTTGTTTCAATTTTTCTCTCCCAAACATAATTCAAAAAGCAATGTATATTAAAAATAAATAAAATTTTTAAAAAAAGATCCTTTGTATCTCTATGTGGATGATTTGATGATTCCTTGAGATCATTTAAAACAATTACTTTAGCTGGTAAATAAATCCAGCTTTTTATTATTGTAGTTATTTTAAGAATATTATCTTAGTCTATTAATTAGTTAATAAAAAAGCACAATTCTCCCATTCCTGCTTCTCTTATACTCCTGTCTTCCCCTTCACACTTCCTCCCCTCCACCACCTTTTCGGCTGTCCTCTAATTGATTTTATGATATTTCGTGGCCCTTCTTAGTCAGGTGGGGAGGCTCCAGTTCCTTCTCTCCTCCTAGGGAACCTCAACATCTAGGATCATCCTTTGCTTGCAGCAAAAGCAGCTGATAATATTTAAGATAAACATTTAAATCCAAAAGTGATGGATGGGACTCAACATTTGAAAACAATTTCTGTTAATTATGCTTCCATGGCTTTAATTGGTTCATTGGTACACAGTGAAACTGATGACCCAGATTCTAGCAGCAGTTTATTTAAAACAATGTGATCCCACCTCACCCAATCAAAAACCAAGAAATATATCTCCCTTAATTGTGGAACAGTCACCTGTAAATACTCAGTTGAGAGATGATTCAAACCAGTACTCTTCAAAACCAAAACTATTTCATTTGTGGGTTGTTTTTGAAAATTGGAAGAAAAGGAAAAGAGAGAGAATATACAAACCAACTGGAAGGCCAAAGGGAAGGCCAAAAAGAAGCTTAAAAACAAAACAAAACCAGTCAGGCATTGTACTGACAAAGGACTCATTCAAAGACAAAGGTTTCTGATTCCCTTTGATTGAATCAGAGAATGGAAGGAAATGATTATATTGGAAGAAAATTTTAGGCTATGAGCAAGCAGTTGTAAGAGGATTTTTCAACTATGTTAAGGAAAAGAAATGTGAATCCCACATCAGAGAAGTTTTGAAGCATCTGGATGTTAGTGAGAATTTAGAAAAAGAAGACTTGGTGTAAGAAGATATAAATATTTAGATGACAATGGATCTATTTCTCCTATAGAAGAACCCAATGTGGAAGACAGTCAATTGAATGATCACATTGAATGTGATATTAGATTAGTGGAAAACAGTTGTTTCATATTAAGTGCTGAATTCCCCAAGAAGGTGAAGACAAAGATAAAAAAGGAAGTTCTAAAGAATAGAAATGACACACAAGAAAATAATTTTAAGAAAGATGTAACAGATTTGCCCAGTAAAAAGAAAAATTCCAAGGACAAAAGGAAAAGAAATGGAATTTACATTTAGGAATTTAGTGATTAAAGCTATGGGAATTTTTCAGATGATTCCAGTCTGCTTCTTTCTTTGGATGTTGTTTTAGCTGGTCTGCCAAAGGAGATTTGCAGGATATAAGACAAGAAAAGAAGTTGGTTTGGAGCAGGGTTTTGGATATAGAAAGAATATTGCTACCTCAGTTCTGAATTTGACATCTCAGTACAGCCTATTAAAAATCCAGGAAGACCAAAGCTGGATACATAACAGGCTAGTTTTCAACATTCTAAGTGTTCTTACATTAACTACAGCAAGCTATGCTGTAATTTAAACATATTAATGTTTCAAGATGGAGAATGCAAAAAGACAAGACAGTTCAGGAAAAGCAAGAGCCATCAGAAAGAACACTATCAATCTAAAATGGCATCTACCAGATTCCAGAGGGGAATTTTAGTGTACAACAGACCTAACTTTCAGTCCTACCTACTTAGAGTAGTATGTCCTGTTTTAGAGAATTCAGATGATAACCATTGTGTTCCACACAGGGAGGAAATCATGAGACAGCATCATGTTCAAAGTCTGAAGAAGATACATTTAAGCTATCTACTATTATGTTAAATGTATAAAAGGAAGAAAATGAAAACAAAAGAACTATTGGTGCCTCATTTTTTTTTCTGTTATGGTATGGTAAATTCTAAGAAATTATTTTTAACTTGTTCTTTCATTTCAACCATGTCCAACTCTTTGTGACCCCATTTTGGTTTTCTTGACAAAGATACTGGAATGGTTTGCTGTTTCCCTTTTCTGCTCATTTTGCAGGTGAAGAACTGAGGCAAACAGGGTTAGATGACTTCTCCAGGGTCACACACTCAGTGTCTGAGGCCAGATTTGAATTCAGAAAAACTCATCTTCCTGACTCCAAGCCCAGTGTGCCACTTAGCCATTCTATTATTTTCAAGAACATTCATTTATCCACTCAGCATTTGACAATATTATAACAGTGTTTTTTGACTGTTGCTCCATAGCAATCAATTTTACAGGGTACAGTGGCATATTTATCTTTACAAAAAAAAAACCTATCCTGTTCAAGTTTCCTCCTCTGTAAAATTGGAGTAACAATACCACCCACCTTCCAAGGATGTTGTGTGGATCAGGTAAAATAATACAAATTGTTTCCTCATGTATAACTGGAATTGGTTGAACTAAAAAAAATTCTGAGGTATATCCTACTCTAGAACTAGATCTGCATCTCTCTCCCTCTCTCTTTTTTTAATTCTAGCTCCTCCAAAGTTCCTAGCATAGTTCTGGACCAGCAAAAGATACTAAATAAAGTCTTGTTCAAATGGAAGACAGACTCCTTGCCTGGTTCATACAGCATGGCAGATGGTTAACCACCTTCCTTTGTTTGTTTCTTGCCCATCTGTCTGGTTTGAATTATAAATGTCAGTGGCAGGACAAGATGTGTTTCTAACTGTATGATACATATAACACTTTTCATATTATTGGCATTTGAATAGCTCATCATACTCATAATCACTCTCATTACTATTGATAGCAGCAGCTTGCTCATCAACAGTTAACAATCCTCATATTAGTGCCAAAATATGAGTAATGAGACATCAACATGGAAGGAAGGGAAAAAAAAGAGATGGAAGAAAACAGGAGAACTGAAATTTTCTCATAAGGGTTCCTTGTTTCTGATTATTCAGACTCATTTATTTTCTGTGGACACAATATGGAGGGTCAGAAGACATCATCCAAAAAGTTCAAGGTAGAATGTGACTTTAGATAAACTTTGTTAAGACTACATATTAAGTGAGTTGTTTGTTTCTCCAGACACTGTCTTAGTGCTTGATATTAAGGAGAAAACCTACAAGTGAAACATAGGACAAAAATAACATAAATCAGCTATGTGTTCTCCAGAGATTTTACTGAAAGCTTTTGATATTTGAGGCCTTTTCACTCATTGCACAACTTATGAAGAAAAAAAAAATCAAAACATCTTATTACCAAAAAAAGAAAGATATTATTGAGCAATTGTGTTGTGAAATGTTATATATTTTCTAACTGCCAGCATACTAAGGTTTTATTAAAACTATGACTTAATGGAATCTACTATCATTTTTATCCAGCTCAAATTTCAATCAAATTTAAATTTTAAAGTATTCTAGTAATTTAGGTTTAGTGGAGCCATGCTGTCCATGGAAAATGATTTATTTTGATTTAAATGTTTATTTAAAAATTGTCCTTCACATGTAGCATAAGTAAAAAGTTAGAAGACATGGTAGAGACATAGATGTAATATAGTTTTCTATTTGATATAAACAATGAACTTTTGAGATGTATAATAGATTGACATTCTCTTGTTCATTAAAATCACAGAATTTCAAATTGGAAAGGATCTCATCTATCTTGTCCAGAAAATTTCATCCGAATCATCCTCAAAAAAAGGTTACCAAACTCCATGTGAAGATCTTCATTGATAGAAAAATCACAACTTCTTTTGAGAAAAATCAATTTTTTGACATCTGAAGAAAGCATTTATTTAACTCGACCTGTACCCAAAGTATGCTCACTACTCCACACAATAGCCTATTCAATTCTTTTATTATTATTATTATTATAACTTTTTATTGACAGTACATATGCATGGGTAATTTTTTACAACATTATCCCTTGCACTCACTTCTGTTCTGACTTTTCCCTTCTCTCCCTCCACCCCTTCCCCTAGATGGCAGGCAGTCTTATACATGTTAAATATGTTATAGTATATCTTAGATACAATATATGTGTGCAGAACTGAACAGTTCTCTTGTTGCATAAGAAGAATTTGATTCAGAAGGTAAAAATACTCTGGGAAGAAAAACAAAACTGGGGTCCTCAAACTATGGCCCGCAGGCCAGATGTGGCAGCTCAGAATGATTATTCCCCCTCACCCAGGGCTATGAAGTTTATTTAAAGACCCACAAAACAAAGTTTTTGTTTTTACTATAGTCCAGCCCTCCAACAGTCTGAGGGACAGTGAACTGGCCCCCTATCTCATTTCCCAGTGTTCCTTCTCTGGCTGTAGCTGATTCTGTCCAACATTAATCAATTTATCCTATTCAATTCTTGGGCAGTTCTAATTGTTAGGAAACTTTTGAGAAAGTAGAGTCCTCCTAAAAACTCCACAGATCCTAAATTCAGTAACTAATATATTATTATGCTAAATGATGGAGATAATAAAGCAAGCCAATTTCTGTTCTCAAAGAGTTCTACTGGGAGAATAAGAGGAAAAATGGGAGATAGTCAAAACAGGAAAGGCACTAGCTTTGAGGTAATTTAGGAAAGTTTCCTTGCCAAAGTTTGGACTTTATCTGGACCCTGAAGGAAATCAGAAAAACCAAGAAAATGGGATGGGGAGAACTCTAGAAATGAGGGTCTGAGATGGAGCATTTTGTATAAGAAACAGCAGAGCTCCAGATTACTGGATTAAAGAGAATGGAGAGGTGGTAAATTATAAAATGTAAGAATATTGGAAATGTAGGAAAGGACCAAATTATGAGAATTTTAAAAAGTTACAGAAAAACTTATACTTGATCTTGAATAGGGAACCAGTGGAATTTATTGAAGGGGAGTGGTTAGGGTGGTGACAGAGTTAGACCTATACTTTAGTAAAATCAGTTTGAGAGTTGAGTGGACAAGTCCTGCAGTGGAGAGGGTATGAGGAAAGGAATCTTTTAAGTTTAATTTTTTACTTTTTACGATGACTCAAACCATGATATATAGCATTTACCAATTTCTGAGGGATGAATTCTCACATTGAAAATAAGACTCATCTCTGACCAGTTGGATCTGGCTTCAGCACAGTCATGACCTAATCAATACTTCTTTTCACACATTTTATGTAGCAATTAATCTGGATTTTAAAAAAAATTGTTCCTCACATAGGACAGACTTCATCTTCCATTTTGGGGCCTTTTCAAAGGCTCTGCATTCATGGCTGAATTGTGGTGCTTGCTCAACTCCTCCATCTCTTAGAATTTCTTTCTCCTTTAGACCTCAAGTGACATACTACCTAATTTAGGACTTTTTCCTTTTGACTCCAGTTACTAGTGTCTTTTTCCCCACCCCAAAATTGCATTAGAAATAGCAGATCAGAAATGACTTAACAGGGAGGGGGGTTACACCAGATACAAGCAAGGAAATGGTAAGAGAACACTGATCTTCCCCCCATGAATTTCACTATATCTCAGATATATCCCAGATAACTATAGCCTCTGGTCCTGAAATAATTGATCATTGTGATTGGTCAATCAATAAAATTTATATTTGAAAGATCATTGAAAATGGGAATGGTAACAGAAGATTGGAAAAGAACAAATACTGTTGTGATTTTCAAAAAAGTAAGAAAAGAATTTATAATCTAGGGAGCAGCTTTACTTTTGATTCCTGGGAAAATTTCACAAAGGATAATTGTTTCATGAATATCTAGAAGAAGAGCTGATTTCAATTAGCCAACATGGTTTCTCCAAGAATGAATCATGCTAGACTAATTTCATTTCATTTTTGGACAGGATTATTAAACTAATAAATGAATAAGATAGTAAGGGTTTTATTTACTCCAATTTTAGCAAAGCCTTAGAAACAAACAAAGAAATGAAGAGAGATTAATTAGATTTAACCATATGGATTCAGAATTGATTAGATGAGTAGATTCAATGAATGGCTGTTGATGGCTCAATGTCAGCATGATAGGAGTTAGTAGTAGAGCACTCCAGAGATCTATGCTCATTCCTGTATTGTTTAGCAATTTTGACAATCACTTGGAGAATAGTGTGGATGGCATGGTCATCAAATTTGCAAATGACAAAATTGTGAAGAACAGCTAACATTTATATTGTAAAGCCAGGAAAACAAAAGCAGCTTTACGATCTATAGCATTAGGCTGAATCTCTTAAGATAAAATTCATTATGGAGGAATTTAAAGTCTTGCTTATTGATTCAGAAATCTATTTTATAAGCATAAGATGGGTAAAATATATATAAAAGTAATTATTCTATTAAAGGATCTCTGGATTTTAGTGGACTACAAACTCAGTAGAAGTCACTAGGTAGAAAGCCATTTATTAAGCTCTTTTATGTGCCAGGCACTGTGTAACATATTGGGGATACAAATAGAAGGAAAAAGAAAAATAGTCCCTGTTCAAGGAACTTACATTCCTATATGGGAAAATAATACATAACAAGAGCTGAAAAACAGGGTCTGGGAAGGATTGAAGTCCAAAGAGTCAGAAACATTACCAGGAAGAGAGTAAAACAAGATCAACTTGGATCCATCTGCCAAATGGAAGCCTAACTGGTGAGGAAAGAACCTACCAATTGAAGAAGGAAATCAGTATAGTAAAGGAATAATCTATTATGACCTCTCAGGGAAGTTTTAGATTGAAGAGACAGTTGGTTCATGGTGATTAAGTCTAGATAGTCAGAAACAGTTATGTGATGTGAAAACTAATAAATCTAGTGCAAATTTAGGCTGCATGAAGAGGGACATAGCTTCGTGGAATAAAACTAGTCACTGGTTGGCAGAGCAAATCAATAAGAAATGTAATGAACAATATTTTGCACAGTAGATAGAATATTGGTCTTGGAGTCAGGAAAACTGGAGTGTGAATTCTGCCTCAGATACTTACCATGCGATCGTAGGTAAGTGACTTAATGTAACTCACCTCCATCTGCCAAAAAAAAAAAAAAAAATGGAATAGAACTGTGAGGAATGACCTCTAAATTCCCTTGTAGCTCTAAATCTTAGTAACTAAGGTAGTGCCAACAGAAAGGAAAATCCACATTTATACTGTTAAGTCCATTTTTGAGTGCCACATTATATATGAAGGAAAATGACAAGCTGGACAGCATGTGAGGAATGGGATAAGGGAGTGTGATTAGGATGGTGAGAAGACATACTACTCAAGGGTTTCTGGCTAAAGAAACTGATGATGCACTAATATCAGACAAATTAATGAATATTTTTAGACTGCTTAAAATAACTAGACAGTATAAGATGGAGATATTTCTGTGGTGTAGGAAATGAGGAATTAGAAAAATATATAAAGACCTGTACTTATGAAGGATGATGTTGTTTACCTTCAGAGAAACAGAAGACAATCACAAAATATGACTTTAAATAGATATACATGAATGGATATGTGTACGATTATAGATATCTATGTATACATATACGTATGATGAGTAGACTCATGTGAGATGATCATGCGTAGATACATGTGAATATGTGTATATATGCATGTGGAGAAGAAAAAGGATAAAGCCAAAAGTACATAGCAGAGAACAATAGAAAATCTATAAGGAAGCAAAGAAACGATGGCCAGCTCAGAACACAATATATAATATTTATTATCTAGGCTTTCTTGAAATGGAAATTTATTATTTCATATTTTGAATCTTCTCATGTTGTGCATGTGGCAAAACTTTTCTTTTTTGTATTTGTTTTAAATAAATAAAATTTAAAAGTAAATGAATTAAAAAAAAATAAATCCTGATGCTTAGTCCAAAGCAGAGGTATTTTAGCTCTTTAATTCTTTTTAAGCATTTGAATGGTTATCATGAAATTAAAGGTTTGAACTTATTCAACCTAGCTTCAGAAGACAAATTTAGGGCCAAAGCAGGTAATAATAATAATAATGATAGCATAGCATCTATATAGCACTGTAAGATTTGTAAGGCACTTTATCTTATTTGATCTTTACAATTCTGAGAGATGGATGCTATTATTACCGTCATTTTTCAGAAGTTAAATTACTTGCCTAGAGTTGCATATTTATAAGTGTCTGAAATAGGATGTAAATATAGGTGTTCCAGATTCTAGGTCCAGGAATCTATTCATTGCTTTAGAGAACAGTGAGTTCTTTATTAATACATATATATAAGTAGAAAATGAATTGACACTTGGATATTTTAGTTAGGATTTATGCTTTTGTTAGGAAGCAAACTAGATGACTTCTGAGGTACCTTAGTACTTATAATTTTTTGACACTGATTTTTTTTTTGCCTCTAATTTGCACACATCTCAGTGCCTCAGTGATAGGGTAGTTATGAGTAAAGTGAAAATGATGTGCTTAATTCTGATAGGGTATTAGCTTTATTTCTTTTTAGTTTTATGAGAAGAATTTTTTATCTGTCCCATTTCTTGCAGTTGACCCACTGTTTTAATTTCTGCCTATAATCCCTTGTCACTTTCAGGCAAACTCTAGCTTTTCTTCACTTTACTCCCTATTCCCTAACAACTATCTGCTTGACCACCTTGGAGGCAAATATCTCCCTTCCACCTAAGTCCCGGAAAAGTTATCACTTAAACTGTGATATTTTTTCCTGGGAGTAGTTTGTCAATTTAAACCTCCAAGATCCAATTCACCATCTGAATGCTCTCTTGCAGACCAAAGTGCCCTTCTTTAGCTACTGCTGCCCTAAATGTATTGCATTTCTCTTCCGAGGGTGGAAAATCTATTTTGATTTTATATTTGTATCCCCAACACTTAACACAATGATTAGAGTATAGAGTGCTTAATAATTGATTTTTCATTCATCCATTGTTGCATTCATTTATTCAAAATGAAATGTAAATTCTTAGTTGATAGTGAGCCAGGCAATAAGCATTTATATTAAACATTTCTACATACCAGGCACTCTCTGGAGAGACAAATATGATGGCATGATAAGGAGAGTCTTTTGTATATGGTATTGCCCAAACTATACTTTAGGCCCATAGACAGGATATGAGTTCTGGTGCTAGATCAGGCAGTCAAACCATATTTATAAATGTCCAAGTAGGTTTCTGATAGTGTGGCAGAAATTATGTAAAAGAAATGGTCCCTATCCTCAAAGAGCTAACATATTCGGGCATAGGATCTGGAAACTGATATTTCTGATCTGTAGAAAATTCAGATGAGTCAGTTTAACAGGTTGATGTTTTTTGATTTTGTTTATGACTGATTAAAATGGGCCAAGGTGCTTATTTCATTTAGTGCTAAATCCCCGAGAGTTGAAAGGACTTGTTCAAAGTCATGCAGGTAATAAAGGTACAGGGCATAAATTGTAGCTGAGGTCTACAAATGTCACATCAGAATGTTTTTTTTTTTTTTTTTTTTTTTAGCAACTAAAAAAAATCACAGCAGATTATGTCATTTTATTGAAGCTAAATTTCACTTCTCAGCCAGCCATAATGGCAGTCAGTGAATTATGAGACATTGTTTGCTGCAGGTCATTCTCTCTGCTTAGAATAAAAATGTCAACTCAATAACATTAATTTTTCCAACTTTCTGGACCTCTAAGACAAATATGTTTAGAATTCATTAGCAACATATAATTAAATTTGTAGGAACAAAACCTGAAATGTGGTAGGAATATAAAATTGATAGAATAGAAGCTTGGTGGATGGGGTAGAGAAGCATCAAAATCGGAAAAAATCTATGTTCAAATGCAATCTCAGATGACAGGGGCAGCTAGATGGCTGAGTAAATAGAGGACTGGCCCTGGAGTCAGGGAGATCTGAGTTGAAATCTAGCTTCAAACACCTAACACTTTTTAGCTGTGTGATCCTGGGCAAGTCACTTAACCCCAATTGCCTCTCAAAAAAAAAAAACACATAAAAAATTCTCTAATGATAATATTGGCTATCACTTATATTGAGTTTTAAAGGTTTGCCAATTATTTTACAGATATTATTTCACTTTATATTCAACTTAGTCCTGGGAAGTAGATATAATATTATTTTGTCTTTACAGATGAGGATACTGAGACAGAAGGAAGTTAAATGCCTTGCCCAAGGTCATACAATTAATAAAGTGTCTGACATTAGATTTGAACTCAAGTCTCAGCTATGTGAATTGCTTCTCAGGGCTATAGACTCTTCTCTAAGATTATAGGCTAAGTTAAGGACTAATTATTACTCTCCATGAGTGTAGAGAATTTCACAGTGGAGGTACTCCACATGTGATAAACCCACAGGTCAAAAACAAAGAAACCAAAAGGAAGAAAATGAGTATTTATTAAGTACCTACCTTATGTCAGGAATTGTGTTAAGTGCTTCACAAATATCTCATTTAATCAGGCCTGAGAAAGTAGGTGCTAATATTATTCTAATTTTACAAGTGAAGAAACTGAGGCAGATAGAAGTTAAATAATTTGTTTAGGTTCATATAGCTACTTACATATCTGAGAGTGGATTTGAATTCAAGTCTATCTGTCTTAGGGCTTCTTGCTCTATCTGCCTAGCTGAAGAACCCTTTGCATAATTGGGAATCCAATCAGTTTCCGGTGAATGAATGATAAGTAGGAAATGTTAATGTCATATCAACTTAATGAAACTATAAGCCACTTATTGTATGGTGAATTTTGAATGGCTCATTTTTTAAAAAAAGAAAGTTAAAAGAATAGGTGGGCCTAAGAGTCTTACTGCATATAATTATTTCAGGAATAAGCAACTATATTAGAAAACATACACTCTCTGTGTTAAGGCAGCATTTTTCACATGTTTCACTAATAAAAAATTTCCACATGAAGAATCCATTATTCTGTTGCGGTCAAGCCTAAAATATAGTTATACATAAAAAATGAAAGAACATATAAAAATTAATGTGGCTTTTTTATTGTATCTGTCGATAGTGGACAAAACGATTCACATTTTCCTAGTGTAGAAGCTAATGGTAATGCTGAATTTGAGTAATACTCTAATTAATATTCTAGAAATTCTAATGTATCCATTCATCATGAAGTGATTTAAATGTAGCTTTCTGTAAAGGATACTGATCTCTTCTTTCCTTTCACTATGTAATCATTAAGTTTTATGCTGGAATTTAGTTCTCCAAAAATGATCTAATATTCCTGTTATAAGATAAAAATGATGATCGGGACAAAGTTTCATATTCAAATGCCTTTGGAGAATAAGTTTGAAATGAATAGAATTGTTCCTATTAGAGAACATTCTATAATTCACATGATTAGCCAGACAAAGATGCAGATGGCTTTTTTTTCAGCAACATCAATAATAATATTTAGCACCTACTCAGCATACTTTCCAGCTGAATGCTAAAACATATTAGTCATTTCTTACCATCATCTGCAGGTTAAAATTTTGTAGAGATATAAATGGCAACAACAGTCAAAAAACTGGGAAGTTGAGCATCTTGGAAACATAACTACCTGGCAATTCTGGGAAAGTCTTTGGGAACTCTCCAATTCACAAAAAGCAAAACAAGACAAAAAAATACTCCCTACTCCAACGCACATACACACACTCACACAGAGACATAGACATGACACACACAAACAAACATAATACTGTTGGCTCTTTTGTTTTCTCTCCACTTTTATGATGTTTACAATAAACTTATGTTCCAGAATGTTTATATGAATATTCTTCAAATACACTTGACAAGAAAATCAATGAGGTATATTTGTTACAACGAGATATATATATTTTAGAGGCTAAGGAAACAAAATCCAATATGTAAATATCATGAAATTACTTTAAATATTACTTTAAAATAACTTGCTTAAACCTAGTTGAAAATGTTCTGTAATAAGGAATTAAGGCTTTTGCTGAAGGAATTTTCTGGGGAACTCTCTTCTGGAACTAATTTGTTAAAAATTACTAGGTTCCACAGTGGATAGAGCACCAGTCCTGAAGTCAGGAGAATCTGAGACCAAATCTGGTCTCAGACACTTAATACTTCCTAGCTGTGTGACCCTGGGCATGTCACTTAACCCCAATTGCCTCAGCAAAAAAAAAAAAAAAAAAAAAAATACTAAAGAATTGCTGTAGCCAATGACTATATATACTTTGCCATTTGCTCTAAGATTGTGATTTCAGATGGCAAGTTGATGAAAGGGGTATGGTTTACCTTTTTTTTTTTTTTTTTAACAAGCACATTCACCTTATTTAACTTCCTTTAATTGCTTTATAGGACTGAATTAGATGGAACGATGTTAAGAGGGTAGTGAATTTCATAGGCACAGTGCTATAAATGCACAATCAAATCAATGATATAATGGAGATTTTTTGTTGACATTATGGGATTTTAATGAAATATATTAATAATGTTACTGTGAAAATAGAAAATTGTTAATCAAAATATCTCTGTGTGTTTTTTCTCCTATCATGCAGGAAGATATAGTTATATATCTATAGAATCAAACTAGGATCAAATGAATTATATTATGTTATTCTAAATTGATACCTAAAGATAAAGTAGAGGAATATTAAATTCTACCTGGATATTAACTTTTTTATTGAAGCTTTTTATTTACAAAGCCTAAGCATGGGTAATTTTTCTAACATTGATCCTTGCATAACCTTTTGTTGCAAATTGTGCCCTCCTTACCCCCACCCCCTCCCCTATCTGGCAGGTAGTCCAATACATGTTAAATAAGTTAAAATACATGTTAAATCCAATATATGTATACATATTTATACAATTATCTTGTTGCACAAGAAAAATCAGATCCAGAAGTAAGAAAATGAAAAACAGAAAGAAAACACAATACAAACAAATAACAACAGAGAGAGTGAGAATGCTATGTTGTGTTCCACACTTTGTTCCCATGGTTCTCTCTCTGGGTGGAGATGGCTCTCTCATCATTGCACAAGTGGAACTGGTTTGAATTATCTTGATATTGAAGAGAGCCATGTCCATCAGAATTGAGTGTCATATAGTCTTCTTGTTGCCATGTATAATGATCTCCTAGTCCTGCTCATTTCACTCATCATCAGTTCATGTCAGTCTCTCCAGGTCTCTCTGAAATCATCCTACTGGTCATTTCTTACAGAACAATAATATTCCATAGCATTCATATATCACAGTTTATTCAGCCATTCTCCAATTGATGGGCATTCACTCAGTTTCTAGTTTTTAGCTGCTACAAAGAGGGCTGCCACAAACATTTTTGCACATGTAGGTCCCTTTCCCTCTGTTAGGATATCTTTGGGATACAGACACTGCTGGATCAAGGGTATGCACAGTTTGATCACTTTTTGAGTATAGTTCCAAATTGCTCTCCAGAATGGTTGGATCCGTTCACAACTCTACCAACAATGTATCAAAGTCCCAGTTTTCCCATATCCCCTGAATATTCGTCATTATTTTTTCCTGACACCTTTGTCAATCTGACATATGTGTAGTGGTATTTTAGAGATGTCTTAATTCATTTCTCTGATCAATAGTGATTTGGAGACCCTTTTCATGTAGCAACAAACAGTTTCAATTTCTTCATATGAAAGTTGTCTGTTCATATCATTTGACCATTTATCAATTGGAGAATCATTTGAACTATTATAAATTTGAGTCAATTTTCTATATATTTTAGAAATGAGGCCTTTATTAGTTCCTTTTGATGTAAAAATGTTTTCCCATTTTATTGCTTCCCTTCTAATCTTGTCTGCATTAGTTTTGTTTGTACAAAAACTTTTAAATTTAATATAATTAAAATTATCCATTTTATGATCAATAATGATCTCTAGTTCTTCTTTGGTCACAAATTCCTTCTTCCTCCACAAATCTGAGAGATAAACTATCCTATGTTCTTCTAATTTGTTTAAAGTATTATTCTTCATGTCTAGATCCTGAAGCCTGATCTTGGTATGTGGTGTTAGGTGTGAGTCTATGCCTATTTTCTGTCATACTAGTTTCCAATTTTCCTAGCAGTTTTTGTCATTTAGTGAATTCTTATCCCAAAAGCTGGGGCATTTGGGTTTGTCAAATGCCAGATTGCTATAGTCATTGTTATTTTGTTCTGTAAACCTAACCAACAATTTCTTGATTTCTAAATTAGTACCAAATGGTTTTGATGACCACTGCTTTACAATATAGTTTCAGATCTGGTACAGCTAGGTCACTTTCATTTGCTTTTCTCTTCATTAATTCCTTTGAAATCCTTGATCTTTAGTTCTTCCAGATGAATTTTGTTGTTATTTTTTCTAATTCAGTAAAATAGTTTCTTGGGAGTTTGAGTGGTATGGCACTGAACGAATAGACTAATTTAGGGAGTATTGTCATCTTTATTATATTTGCTTGACCTATCCACCAGCACTTAATATTTTTCCAATTGCTTAGATCTGACTTTATTTGTGTGGAAAGTGTTTTGTAGTTTTGC
Source organism: Sarcophilus harrisii (assembly GCF_902635505.1). Classification (NCBI taxonomy): domain Eukaryota; kingdom Metazoa; phylum Chordata; class Mammalia; order Dasyuromorphia; family Dasyuridae; genus Sarcophilus; species Sarcophilus harrisii. Next base: position 516,000,442 of record NC_045428.1, read on the forward strand.
TTATTATTTCCCGACTTTCCCTTGGCAGATAGATTCACAAATATTTACTCTATCGACAGTTATTTTAAATGGAATTTATCTTTGTATCTCTTGCTGTTGGATTTTGTTAGTAATGTATAAAAATGCTGATAATTTATGTGCATTTATTTTATATCCTATAACTTTGCTAAAGTTGTAGATTATTTCTAATAGCTTTTTAATTGATTCGCTGAGGTTGTCTAAATATATCATCATATCATCTGCAAAGAGTGATAATTTGGTTTCCTCCTTACCTACTCTAATTCCTTTAATCTCCTTTTCTTCTCTTATTGCCAAGGCTAGCATTTCTAAAACAATATTGAATAGCAGTGGTGAGAATGAACAATCTTGTTTCAGCCTGATCTTATTGGGAATGGTTCTAGTTTATTCCCACAACATATGATGCTTGCTGATGGTTTTAAATAGATGCTATTGACTATTTTAAGGAAAAGTCCATTCATTCCTATACTCTCTAGTGTTTTTAATAGGAATGAGTGTTGGATTTTATCAAATGCTTTTTCTGCATCTATTGAGCTAGTCATATAGTTTTTGTTAATTAAGTTATTGATGTAGTCAATTATGCTAATAGTTTTCCTAATATTGAACTAGCCCTGCATTCCTGGTATAAATCCTACTTGGTCATGGTATATTATCCTGGGGGCATTATCTGTAATCTCTTTGCTAATATTTTATTTAAGATTTTTGCATCAATATTCATTAGGGAGAATGGTCTATAATTTTCTTTCTCTGTTTTTGTCCTACCTGATTTAAGCGTCTGTACCATGTCTTTGTCATAAAATGAATTTGGTAGGAGTCCTTCATTCCCTATTTTTTCAAATAGTTTACATAGTATTGGAGTTAATTGTTCTTTAAATGTTTGGTAGAATTCACATGTAAATCCATCTGGTCGTGGGGATTTTTTCTTAGGGAGCTAATTAATAGCTTGTTCTATTTCTTTTTCTAAAATGGGACTATTAAATAATTTATTTCCTCTTCTGTTAATCTGGGCAATCTATATTTTTATAGGTATTCCTTCATTTCGCTTAGGTTTTCAAATTTATTGGCATAAAGTTGGGCAAAGTAACTCCTGATAATTGCTCTAGTTTCCTCTTCATTGGTGGATAGTTCTCCCTTTTCATTTTTGAAACTAATAATTGGATATTCCTCTTTCCTTTTTCTAATCAAATTAACTGAAGGTTTTTCAATTTTATTGTTTTTTTCAAAAAACCAATTCTTAGTTTTATTTACTAATTCAATAGTTTTTTAGTTTCAATTTTATTGATCTCTCCTTTATTTTATAATATCAAGTTTGGTATTTGATTTGGGGTTTTTAATTTGTTCTTTTCCTAGCGTTTTTAGTTGCAAGCCTAATTTATTGATCTTCTCTTTCTTTATTTTATATAAGTAAGCATCTAGAGATATAAAATTTCCCCTAATAACTGCTTTGGCTGTATCCTAATATTTTGGTATGTTATCTCATTATTGTCATTCTCTTGGATGAAATTATTGATTGTGTCTATGATTTGCTGTTTAATCCATTCATTCTTTAGGATGAGATTATTTAGTTTCCAATTTCTTTTTGGTCTATTTTCCCCTGGTCCTTTATTGAATATAATTTTTATTGCATCATGATCTGAGAAAATGCAATTATTATTTCTGCCTTTCTGCATTTGAATTTGAAGTCTTTATATCCTAATATATGGTCAATTTTTGTATAGATTCCATGCACTTATGAGAAGAAAGTGTATTTCTTTCTGTCTCCATTCATTTTCTCCAAAGATCTATCAAAATAGTTTTTTCTACTATTCTATTTACATATTTACCTCCTTTCTTATTTATTTTATGGTTTGGTTTATCTAGTTCTGAGAGAGAGCAAGATTGAGATCTCCTACTATTATAGTTTTGCTGTCTATTTCTTTTTGCAACACTCTTAACTTCTCCTTTAGGAATTTAGATGCTACACCACTTGGTGCATATATGTTAAATATTGATATTGCTTCATTATCGATGCTACCCTTTAGCAAGACATAGTTTCCTTCCTTATCTCTTTTAATTAGATCAATTTTTGCTTCTGGTTGATCTGAGATCAGGATGGCTACCCTTGTTTTTTTTTTTTTTTTTTGTTTGTTTGTTTATTTATTATTTTTTTTAATTCACCTGAAGTATGATAGATTCTACTCCAGCCTTTTACTTTTACTCTGTATATATCACTCTGCTTTAAATGTATTTCTTGTAAACAACATATTGTAGGATTCTGACTTTTGATCCAGTCTGCTATCTGCTTACTTTTTATGAGAGTTCACCTCATTTACATTTACAGTGAAAACTACTTATTCTGTATTTTCTGCCATTTTATTAATCCCAAATTATACTTTTCTCTTTCCTTTTCCCCTTTCCCTCTTCCCCAGTATTTTACTTATGAGCACTACTTGCCTCAAGCAATCCTTCCCCTTTAGAGAATCTCCCCCTTCTTATACTTTTCCCCTACTAATTCTTTTTTTCCCCTTCTATTTAGCCTACTGCTTCACTTTTCCCCTTTCTCTTCCCACTTTTCTATAAGGTGAGAGTTCATATCACAAAGAGGCAAAGAAAACCTAAGGGAGGGGGATGAACATTGCGTGAATCTTATTCTCATCAGATTTGGGTCAAAGAAAGAATATTAGACGTATCTGGTTTCACAGAGAAACTTCTCTCACCTTATAGGAAAGTGGGAGGGAAAAGTGAAAAAGAGAAGGGGATAGGCAAATAGAAGGGAAAATAGAAATAATAGGGGAAAGATATAAAAAAGGGTCTAGAGGGTCTCTATAGGAGGAGGGCTGCTTAGGGCAAGTAATACTCATAAGTAAAATACTGGGGAGGAGGAAAAGAGGAAAAGGAAAGTGAAAAGTATAATTTGGGGTAAATAAATGGTGGGAAATACAGAATTAGTAGTTTTTAACCGTAAATGTGAATGAGATGAACTCTCCCATAAAGTGGAAGTGAATAGCAGACTGGATTAAAAGCTAGAATTCTACAATATGTTATTTATAAGAAACACATTTAAAGCAGAGTGATATTTATAGAGTAAAGGTAAAAGATGGAAGTAGAATCTATTATGCTTCAGGTAAAAAAAAAAAAAAAAACCAAAAAAAAACAAGGGTAGCCATCCTGATCTCAGATCAAATAAAAGCAAAAATTGATCTAATTAAAAGAAATAAGGAAGGAAACTATATCCTGCTAAAGGGCACCATAGATAATGAAGCAATATCAATATTAAATATATATGCACCAAGTGATATAGCATCTAAATTCCTAAAGGAGAAATTAAGAGACCTGTAAGAAGAAATAAACAGCAAAACTATAATAGTAGGAGATCTCAACTTTGCTCTCTCAGAACTAGATAAATCAAACCACAAAATAAATAAAAAAGAAGTTAAGGAGGTAAATAGAATACTAGAAAATTAGGTATGATAAATCTTTAGAGAAAATTGAATGGAGATAAAAATGAGTATACTTTTTTTCTTGACAGTTCATGGAATCTATACAAAAATTGATAATATATTAGAACAGAAAGATCTCAAAATCAAATGCAGAAAGGCAAAAATAGTAAATGTATCCTTTTTCAGATCACAATGCAACAAAAAATACATTCTATAGAAGGCTAAGGGAAAATAGACCAAAAAGTATTGGAAACTAAATAATCTCATTCTAAAGAGCCACAAGTGGTAGTTCTCTTCTCTTCCTTGGAACTGTGGGCCAGCCCTGCATACAGACAATCCAATCAAGCTCTATGCCCATGCCAGCTCAGGGTTTTTTTTTTTTAAATTCTCTTTCTGACTGCTTGACAAACCCCTTTAACTTTTTTGGTCTAAAAGCTTCCAGTGCTGCTGCTGTTACCACTACTGCTCTCTCAGCTGCTTCCAAGGCTTACTGTGGTTATTGTCCTATACATTCAAAGCTGGTCCCATCCTATGTCACAGAATTTTCTTGCTGATCTCTAAGTTCTCTTGTGCTGGAAAAATGTCTCACCTTGCTTTTTTTTTGTTTTTGGTTCTTCTTAAGAATTAAATTTAATGCTTTATTTTAAAGTTGTTTGGAGGGAAATATTGAAGAATTCAGCTGGACTGCTACCTCTACTCCTCCTTTTTGTTTCCCAAGTTACTTTTATAATCATATATGCACTGGTAGTGGTAATTGGGCCATCCCAATATTAATACTGTGAATAACAATGCATATTTCAATGATGGAGAGGAATCCCAGATCTTTTTTTTTCAGTAATTGTAGCCTAAACAGAGAGTTAATGTCTGGAATGGAGTTTTTTCTTCATGTGACAAAATGAAACAGGATTCCACAGAGATTATCCTCATTATTTTTTGGAAGAAAAGTGAGAAAATTGAATGTTCAAGTTACTATATTATCTGGTTGGTTTTGGTTGTCAGTAAAATCTGCTTAATAAATTTAATAAATAACTTTAAAGTTTTCTGCAAATGTGTACTCAAGATTGCAAATGAACTCATGGTTTCATTTCTAATAGATACCCTCTCAACTGAGGCATTTCATTTCCCCCCTCTATCTCAGTAAAACATTTTCATAAGTGTTGTAGCAAAACATTCATCAGCTGTTGATTATCTTCTTATCTTCTGTAGATTAATCTCTCTAAGCTCAGTTTGCGCAATTCACATACAAGACCAAGTCACAAAAAATGTAGAAAAAATCTGCCAAAACAAAGGAAAGAAATTAATTAAAGAAAGTTATTATGATGACAGGGAGGATCAAGTCATAATTTTAGAAGAGGACAATAGTGTCAAAATAACTACATGTAATGCCTCCAAAAATGTAATTTGATCTTAGGCCCAAAAAGAATTCCTGGAAGAGCTCATAGATTCTAAAAAGTATATTAAAAAAATAGAAAAAAAATTGGGAAAGAAATGGAATAATGTAAGAGAATCATGAAAAAGAGTCTATAGTATGAAGAAACTTTTTTTTAAAAATTACCAAGGAAAATAACTACATAAAAATAGAATTGCCCAAATGGAAAAGGAAATACAAATATCACTGAAGAAAAGAATTCCTTTTTTAAATAATAGTTTTTTATTTCAAAATATATACAAAGGCAGTTTTCAGCAATCATCCCTGTAAAACCTTCTGTTTCAGACTTTTTCTCTCTCCCTTCCCCCAACTCCTCTCCTGGACTGCAAAAAATCCAATAGATGTTAAACATGTGCAATTCCTGTATATATACTTCCACAATTATCATTCTGCACAAGAAAAATCAGATCAAAAAAGAGAAAAAATAAGAAAGAAAACAAAAAGCAAGCAAACAACAACAAAAAGGAGAAAATACTATGCTGTGACCCACATTCAATCCCTATGGTCCTCTCTTTGGATATAAATGGCTCTCTCCATTCCAAGTCTATTGGAGTTGGTTTGAATCACCTAATTTTTGAAAAGAGTCAAGTCCATCAGAAGTGATCATCACATAATCTTGTTTTATGTACAATGTTCTCTTGGTTTTACTCATTTAGCATCAGTTCATATAAATCTTTCCAGGCCTTTCTGAAATCATTCTGCTGATCATTTCTTATAGAATAATAATATTCCATAACATGCATCTGCCATAAATTATTCAACCATTCGCCAACTAATGGGCATCCACTCAATTTTCTGTTCCTTGCCATCACAAAAAGGGCTGCTACAAATATTTTTATATATGTGGGTCTTTTTCACTTTTTATGATTTCTTTGGCATATGGGACTAATAGAGACACTGCTGGATCAAAGGATATGCACAGTTTAATAGTCCTTTGGGCATAGTTCAAAATTTATCTTCACAATGACTTGATCACTTTACAACTCTACCAACAATGTATTAGCATCTTAGTTTTCCCACATCCCCCTCCAACATTTATCATTCTTTTCCTCTCATCTTAGCCAATCTGAGAGGTCTGTAGTGGCACCTCATAGTTGTCTTAATTTCCATTTCTCTGATCAATAGTGATTTAGAGCATTTTTTCATATGACTAAAATGGTTTTAATTTCTTCATCTGAAAATTA